>NC_135482.1:138602770-138938082 GCF_052094955.1 Ictidomys tridecemlineatus
CAAGGTAGAGAAGGTGGACAGTGAATCTGGGGATGGGTGCTGATAGTAATCATTTCACTGGATTTCAAGTAGAGTAAGCATGTGGTTAGGCCAATATTATTTACAACTTAATCTTCCTTGGCTGTCACAAAGACTGGTGCACTGTAGCATGTTGAATAAAGAATGAATGATGTATCTGGTCAATTGTCATTTGATCTAAGTGATAGTATCTAGAAAAAATATGACTCTAGGAAACATTTGTGTAAGGGTATGGCAGAGTTGTGCAGACATACTTTTATATGTTTAAATAAAACCACAGTAAATGATTCCTCAACAGTATTATAATGAAGCTGCCATTTATTAAAAAGTAAGCAGTTTTCTCCATATTAGTTTATTTGTTCATTTATTTGATAATTTGTGATTCCCTACTGTGTGACAAGCTTCCTACTAAAGATTTATAGATGAACTTTTAAAGGAGAGACATGAGACACTGTTTTATTTTCACGACACACTAATGAGAACCCTTTGAAACTGATAAAACCATATCAGAGTTAAAACCATATATAGGTGTTATTTTAAAAAATAATTTTTTTGTTTGCTTAAATTATGATCTTTATTCAAAAGTGGCCATGTGTCTCATGGGTTTGTTTTTCACTTTAATTTCATTGGTGATGACAAATAATCAGGAAGATTACTATTTCCTGACTGTGATGTCTACTGAACGGTTATAATTCTACACTTATAGCTTGTTGAAGAATTGTCAAAGGCAGTCAATTGTCAAAAGCTTTAGTGGTTAACAGTGGGATGATTCTAGGGAAAAGACATGCAATAGATCACTATTATCTTAGATAATACGGAAGATGAAGTTCTTAGGGAAACATTGCAGAAATGATGTGCTTAACCCTAAAACTGAGGGTAGAATGCCTCGTTCAGTGTTGTCATCATTTACAGATGGGACAGAAGAGCAGAAATGACCTATGTCTAAGTGTTGTAATCAAGGGAAAATTTTTTTTGGAGATACATAGCACTACATTCTCCAAATAAGTATCAACCCTTTATTTTACCTAGAAGAAAATGCAAGTCAAGGCCGATGGACATTTTAAAGTTTTATATATATATTTACCTCATAAAATTTAACTTAGATACTCTATGGCCCATAGTATCTGATCAAAAATGTCAGTTTCATTTGTCCAATGGGAAATAGATCAGAAATTTAACTATGTCTGTATTTATTCATAGAAATAGAAGCATTATGTAAATCAAGGGTTTTCTTTTGGGAAGGATAATTTTTCCTCTAAACTGATATTTATTTATTTTTTTTCTTGAGGTTTTGTGGGTTTTTTTTAAATCATGTATTGGTTTTGGATTTTTAGTTTTTATTATATGTAACAATATTCAATTTGAGGGGAAAGACAATACAAATCTATAAAGGACTCCAATAAGGAATGTGCCCTGATGTCAGTGTATAATCCAGATTTACTCAAGAGTCAAAAAGTGTTATAATTTAACTTATTTCTTAGACTGAAACTAAGTCTTTCAAATCCTAACACAGAGGCTAGGTGCAGTCCTTTTGACACCATAAACGCAGTCCAGGTTGTATCTCAGTATAAACGCTTTTCTCAAGTTTAGGCAATGGACATAAGGAGAGAGAAGTCTATGCCAAGAATATTGGAGATAGTCTCAACCATCAATTCCAGTTTTCTAAGGAAATTTTTTCCTTTCATATATGTATTTACTCTGCTATGATCCTTGTTACACTAAGAGCCTTCATAAGACTTTGAATGATTGCTGATGACAAAATAGCTGATCTTTCAATCCCCTCAAAATGTTCTCTTATTATTCAAATGGGACACCACTTTTGCCTTCAAACAGCTAGAGTCCTAGGCTTGCTTCGCAGAGGTAGAGTGACTCACCGTTTCTTCTTTTATAGTGTGTTGATGTTACAGTGAGAAAACTTGAAGTTAGAATTTAGAGTTTGTATTTTCTCTTTGCCATTCATGTATGAAATACTCATGAACTTTCTTTGTTTTTTGGGACCATGGCAGAGCTGGAAATTAAGTAGTCTTAATGTGGTTAGTTTTGACAAGCCCCAAAGGAAGGATATTTATTTATCATACAAGAATTTTAAGAAGGAAGTTAGCATATGATAATAACATTAACAATAGTCAATAATGAACTATCATAATATCTACTTTTCTTTTTCTAATAACTTGTTCATAGCTAAAAATGTAATGTTTTCTCCACCAGATGAAGAAACTTACAGCATATCTGGAATTAACTCAATATTTATAGCAGGTTTAACTCTATACTAGTTTTATACTTGATTTGAAATTGTGAAATTTGTAATGCTGAAAAAAGAAAAATCACTGGGCAAAGATCAGTGATTTTTGCCATGAATGTCAATAAGTTTTTAAAAGGATAGGAGGATAAATGTTGTTAGATGTTTAAAAAACTTCATAAAATTCTGTAGTAACTAATTTTTAGAACCCTTAGAATCGACATAATTGAAATAAATTGCAAAGCAAATTTCATAGGGTGTTTTATATAACAATTTTACTCAATACCATGTAGAAATACACTGAACTGTCATGAAAATTTTCATGTTTTTATATTATTTTCATTTAA
Source organism: Ictidomys tridecemlineatus (assembly GCF_052094955.1). NCBI lineage: Eukaryota > Metazoa > Chordata > Mammalia > Rodentia > Sciuridae > Ictidomys > Ictidomys tridecemlineatus. Next base: position 138,605,375 of record NC_135482.1, read on the forward strand.
TTATGTCAGACTTCTGATATTAAATATGATATCAAATAATTTGTGTTTTCAATAATAAAATGTAAAATTCTATAAACCCATTAAAACTGTGGCCTCTAGAATAAAATATGTATACAAATTGCAAAGCGTAAGCTTCTTGTAAAGAAAAAGTTTTAATTAGATCTTAAATAATAAAGTAATACATTTTTTAACTTCATACTTTTCATATTTGAATAATTAAATATTAAAGCAAGTCTTGCCAGTTTTTTTCCTAAATCACAATCATTGAGAGAAATTACTGAGGCATAAAATAAAGTTTAAGGATAGTAGAAAGACATTTCAGGAAACAATAAATATACTTCCCTGTGTAACTGATACTCCTTGTCAAGTAAGGAAACAGTCTTTCTTTGGTGTTGGTTCGTAAATCCCTTGCATCCGGTAAAAAGCATTTTAAAGCAAAACTTTTATGGAAGCATTAGATATCAGTTTTTAAAATAAAATGATGAGTGAAGTTCATTATCCCTAAGTAATTGCTTCATAATTTACATGTTTTTATGAAAATATTTCTAGAAAATTAAGATAGGTTTTCATTACAGAATATTATTTCTCTTCTACTTCATAAAAATGCTATGCAATCTAATCTTTTTTAACAGTACTTAAAATAAGGAGCATGGTATTCCCACACAATAGATGTGTTAAGTGAACATGTATTTGTGTCATGTAAGGAGGGCTATAGGAGTAATAGATAACAAACCAATAAAGATTTTTATTTTGGTGATTATTTAATCAATGATTTTTAAAACTTCTTCCAATTTTAGCTTAGGCAATATTCTAGTTGTTGAAGTTAAATTTATTAAATATGATTTTATGATATGCTAAATGTACTAATTTGTGTAACATAAATTAAGGTAAAACATAAATCTACAGGTTGCTGTAATGTTCAGAGCTCCATAAGATTTTAGAATGATGCTTATTGTATTATAAGAATTATGATGTTATATAAAATGAAAGTTCCATAAGAAATCTGAATTTTTGATATGTAGTATCAATTCCATTTATTAATGATAGTTATGGTGATATATGCTTCTGTGATAACCCACATCCAATATCCATCCTAAAAATGACATGACCAAAGGCATTTGTAATTATATTTACTTCTGAAAGATTATGGTTTATAGTTAAAACAAAAGAGGCATCCTGTCATTTTCTAAACCCGTTAAATGTGACAGAATCTATTTTTCTGCCAAGTTGTGAGGACCAGGCAGAGAGCAAATTTGCTGTGGTCAGCTAAGTGTAACCACTGAGCAGGAAAGTGAATTTAATAATGCATTATTGTTCTTCACTGAAGGTGAACTGTTACAGTGCCTTTGTTATAGCAGTCTCAGGCTCTGCTTAGGTTTCCAGATGCTGTGTAGATTACCTGATTAAAATCTCTAATGCATGATAAAATGTAGCAGGTATACTTTTATATTAGCAGAAATGCATCCATTTTAGGGCCATAATACTGAACCTAATTGGAAGTGTTTCCCAATTAGATTACTTTGTGAATTCATATTATAAATAAGTACATGTTATATAACATAGAATAAGTGGCACAAAGGCATAAATTCATAAAGCTTACTTAAACCAGTGTTGGATTACTTTGTTGACACTTAAAAGATATTTCTAATGTTTTATAATGAAGTTAAGAATACAATTTTTTTCTCTAGTGCTTATATTGAATATGTTATAAATGAAAAAATAGAAGATATCATTTAAAGTAGAATCCTTTCTTTCATGACTGCATTCTTTTCATTGACCTTCCTTTCCAGTTCTATCTCAAGATGAAACTTTCTCTTATAAATATATTGATTAACTGCAGTGCTTTCATAAAAGTTTTAGTTCTCAGTGAGTTGAAAAATGACAGAGAAAAAAAGAACTTGCTTTAATTTTAATTTATTTTGGCTCAATTTAAATTCAGTAAAAGATAAAATGTGTGTATATCTTTAATGAGTTAGAAATACACATTTTATTTCGGCAAGCAAATATATTGGGAAACTTTTGTATATAGATTACTTTGTTACTGTAAATTCTTACATTGATGGGGCTCCTATTAAGATTTGAGCTTATTAATACATTTCAGATTGTATGCTTCTGTTTGCCCAATGTATTATGTAAGCACTCATGGTTGAGAATTAAACAATTTTCAAGGTATTTCTCAGACATTTTGCTTTGTTCTAGCAAGCCTTTAGAAGGAAACATTTCTTTTAGTCTGTACCCAAAAGGGTTTATACAACATAATATGCAGTTGTCGTTGCTGAACTTTATAGCAAAGAGGCAAAAAGAAGCATTTTTCTGAATATCTAGAGCACCCATCAATGAATATCATTACGGGCCATAGAACATGTAAGTTCAAAAGACAGAAGCAAACCAGGAGCTGCCAAAAAATAACAATAACCGCTAGACTATGTGAAATATTTCTGTAGAATGGTGAATGAGAAAATGATTTTCACCATCCCTTTCCTCTTAACAAATAAAGCTGTGTATGTAAGGCAGAACTATAACAATTTTAGCTGTATCTGAACTTGGGACATTTAGATATTAAACACATAAAATTCTAATTCAAGATTAAATGTATAATGTAATGTGCAATGTTGAGGAATGAGAAATGAGTTATAACGTGATGATTAAACATAAATATACAATAACTGTCTAAAATAATGTAAACCCTTCAACTACCCTGTTGATTTGATGGTATTTGTCCCTCCTTTTGAAAGGACAGGAGTGATTACACAAAATTGAAGGACAAAAATATATGATTGACATGACCCTGAAATCATATATATTTTTTAATATGAAAACCAGAGCTCTGTAGGTAAGATAGGTGCCAAACATTTGAATTTGCTTTCACTCTTAATGTGATTTGTTTAATTTTCCTTTGCTTTTGTGCTAAACATGTAGTACTGCAACATTTCCTAAAACTCTCCAGAAACATTAGTACCATTACTCCCTTGGAGAGTTCATTAGAAAGTTTAAATATTTTATACTGTTCATTTTAATGAAATTTGAGAATTTGTTTATTTTCCCATAGACTTAGTGTCAAAGGAAGCCACATGATCCCAGTTCTTTAGGATCCATATTCACACCCTCTGGACATTAGAGTCCTCTTTTTCCACTGTAAGGTTTACAATCTGGTCTTATGGAATTCTGCTGTTTTTAATAACATTAGTAAAGGCTGCAATAGTGGGGAGTGCATCAACTTTGTACCATTCAAATTAAACCACAGTTTTGGTTTTGGTTACTTGGAGTGGTAAAGAAGCATCCCACTTACTATAGGAATTATGTGACTCTGTAAATGGAATGTCATTGTTTCCTTTCAAGTTGACAGTCTCTTAGTTATGTTCTCCATGGTCCTTTTCCTTCTTCAGATTCTCACATTGGCAGGGGAGACCTCCCAAAGTTTCCTTTGCTTCTCCTGCTTCATTAGACACTACTAACAAAAGCCCTGTGCGTGAGGTAATTGTCTTTCCTTGGAGAAAACAAAACACCACAAACAAACAAAATTCACATTAGAGAACTACACTCATATGTCACCTCTGTAATGAAAGAATAAAATTGAAGATGGCATCAAGCATTTCATCCTACAATTCAAGTAATTAGATTTTTTAACTTTAGTATTACTGCAATTTCTTCCATTCTCTAGCCCTGAAAAATAGTGTGGAATGTCAAAAAGAGCTGTGGCCTGGGGTGGGGCATCTAGCTTTAAAGGTCAAAAAACAATAGTGTAATTTGAGATGTAGTTTGTGGGTGATTATATTTGCAGATCTAGACAAGTAGGAAAGGGTTCATTGAACAGAAGCTGACATATCTAATGCATACAATGATTTATGGATTTTGGCGGGTTATATTTAATCATGTGGAGAAAAATCAGTACAGTTTCTAAATAAAAATATAAAGAATAAGGCACCTTACATAATACAGTTTCTCATAAGGAAAACAAAATTAAAGTTCCAGGTGATAGTGCCCTTGCTCTCATGGATTTTATATTTTTATGAAAGATATCATCAATAAACAATAAGCATACAAGCCAAAATAAGAACTAATTTTAGAACTAATTTTTTAAAAAAAGATGGTGTTAAGGGACCATCTAGTCACATTAGGTAATGTGATAGGGACCAGAGTGGGGCATCATAAATAAGATGGCACTGAAAGTCTTCTCTGGGATAGCATTTGAACTAAGCCCTAAATGATAAATGTAGTCATGGCAAGTCCCAAGGAAAAAGGGTATTAGGCCAACCTTTCAGGCAAAAAGACCAGCAGCAAGTCTAAGGATCTAAAGCCAGGAGGCCCTGACAGAAAACAGGTTGGCTGGAACATAAAGATTAAGACAAGACAACATGCTAAAATGATGTCAAGAAGGGAGAGTGTTCCCAGATTATGGAGGTCTTTGCAGTACTGATGAAAGTTTTTGTAAGTATCCACTGAGAATTTTAACAAGTGGTGACATTTGTGCTCATCTTTTGTGTGGAAATACATAATAGAGCTGGAATTAAAGAAAAAAACTTGACAAGAAGCTATTGAAGACATCTTGTCAAAAATGATAGTGACTTTGAATAGGTATTGGCAATTAATGTGGAGAGAAATGATTGCTGGTGGGGGGGTTGACAATTTTTTGTTGGATTTGACAATAAGGGAAGGGTGAGAGAAAAAAGAGAAATCAGGGTGTTCCCTACATTGAGGGGTGAGTGATTTATCACTGTTACCATTCCTAGTTCACTATCTAACTTAGTATCCTACACAGTCTAAACACTCCCAAGTGTTTGTTGAATGGACGCCTGCCATGTTTAAATTGGATTTGAGGAATAAATTTTGGCACATGATGACCATAATAGTAGAAGATGCCACAGGAAAATATGATTAATGATTAAGCTAGTCTTTACCAGTTCATTATTATTCACACTGCCTCTAGGTCAGTAGTCTTAAGTACTTGCATTATGCCCCAGGGTTTGAGAAGAGAGACTTCTCAAGAACTTTCACTAGATACAAGATAAGTTCCATAGACAAATGTTTTAACCAAAGGAGCTCTCCCTATATCTTCTGGGATAAAATTTCGCAGAAGAAAGATTTCGTCTAATAAAACTTTGATGAAGCAATATACATATCTATAATCATATGTATATGTATATATAATTTAATTTCTAAATTTTTAGATCTTATGATTCTTCCTGTTTCTGTATACATTTGTTAATAAAACAGCGGTTTAAATTAGACTCTCAAATTATGCTAATTTCTTATTTTTAAGGGGTGATAAATTGAGCTAGATCTATATTTGTTGCATTTTTAACTACGGTAATGTTTAGGAAGAACAAATCAATGCATTTCTTTTGAATCATTTACTCTCGAAATAAATTAAATAACTTCATTAAGTAAAACAAATAGGAATCATTTAAAGAAATTTATATTTTAATGACTTTGCTTAACCATTTCCTTTCTTAACTTTGTTGCAGAATTTTCCCTTGTTATTCAAGGAAACTCTTCAACAAACTAAAATGTACTTAAAATACCTGTTTTCCCTTCAGGGTACTAGCCTGGGAGATAATGTTAAGCCACTGTTCAAAACATGAAAAACAAAAAATCTTGAGGCAGCTTAGAATCTTCAGACTATTTCTACAAATATCTCCAATCATCATAAAATTTCCTTAGATTTTGTATATTTGGGAAATTTATCAAAAGTATGTAAAGTCAAGTTGGAAAATGAAACATGCACGAACAAGCTAAGTCATACAAGAGTCCATTACAAATATTTTTAACGGAAAGTACAGTCAGCATCAAAGCACTGTCTTGGGGAAAAAAAAAAAGATATTAACTTGGCTTCATTTTAACCTTTGGTAACGCACAGACTCTCTGAAAGATTTACCATGTTTGTACAATAAAGCACATTTGCTATATTCATATGTGCATTTCAATAAATGTTCTTCATTATTTTATGATGAAATATATGATAATCACTATCACTCATATTTTTTGATTACTTGGCTAATAAAAATATTTAAAAGTTTAATTGAAAAATCTTAGTAAGGTGTTATTTAGAAATTCTTAAGCCTCCTTACATGCAATTTGTTAAGAAAATTTACATGATATGAGCCCATTATTGTTTATAAGATCTAAAAATATAATCAATATCTGCTAAAATACTTCTTTAAGTTTCTTCTTATACAAATTTTTAATCAGTACTATATATTATGAATATCATACTATATATTATGTACTATATATTATGAATATCATAACAAAATATTACAAATTGAGAGTGTGTAGCTTTGTTTTCTAAATATCATGTTTTGATCATAAGTTAATTACATAAAACATTTAATATTTACAACAATTGTTTAAGTGACTTGAAAATGCTCAGATTTGTTAAATCATACTTATGATTTAAGGAATCACTCAGTGATTTTTATCTTGTGGTTCCTCAAGATAAAATTTTTTAGATGAAAAAATTACCTTCATCTAGAATTTTGACTGAATAATTTGTAATGAAAAACTTGTTTAACTGCAAATAGAAACAGAATTAAAGGAATGGTTTGATTTTACGGGTACATTTAGTAATATATTTGGACTTTTTCTACTTTCAATAATATACCATTAAAAATTAATTACAAGACTGTGATTGTGGCTCAGTGGCAGAGCGCTTGCCTTGCACATGAGGAATTGGGTTCAATCCTCAGCACCACATAAAAATAAATAAACAAAATAAAGATATTGTGTCCATGTATAACTAATTTTTTTAAAATGAGTTACAACCTTAATATTTTCATGATATTATATGACAATGGAATTTATATTTTTTATCATTTTACATATTACATCTTTAGTCATCCTCTGCCTCCTTCAGAAGTTTCATTTTTTAATGTAGAAAAATTGAAGTTTTGGACTAATAGTGTATAATTTATTTTATAATCTAGATGGTTTCTTGTATCTTTTCCTTTTGCATAGCTACAATTGCAGACTTTGGGGATCCTTAAAATATGGTTTTTCTTACAAGCTGAAAGATCTGGTATTGATATTGTGGTTAGTTTTTTAGAAAGAGAACCTCAATATGATCAGAATTTTTTGTTAATGATATATTATTAAGATATTAAATAATCCTTAAGGATTCCAAATCATTAACAAGCATAATTTGATTTCAAAATAACTATTGTTTTAAATATAACTGTCCTTTCATTATTTTTACTGGTGTTTGACTTTTTCCTTCAGTTTATGTACTTCATGTTTAGTATACTTACTGCCTATGGAGAAAGTAAACAATAATAAAAATGTAAATCAACATAAAAAATGTTGCCTTGCATTGAGAGACCATTTCAAAGATTCTTTATCAGTTGTTCATTTTCCCCTGTCAGATGTTGAAATCTTTTACTACCCTTCATATTGCACAGAATTGTGCATCTACTGATAGTGTCTTCTTGTAGCTAAGCTGTGAAGAAGTCAAAATTTCATTTGTAAAGACAGTTATCACAAAAAGCATTGCAGGCCTAGGTTATTGGTCCTTATTTAGCCGACCCAAAGATAAGATGTCTAATTTCCTGACCAAGCTTCTCATGTGTTTATGTGTTCTCCCTCTCCCTCTCCCTCTGATCCTGGGGATGGAGTGGAGAAAAAGAGAAACAGTGTTCTTGATGAAATATCAATTTTTAAAAATATACACACTTAAACTTTCCTTCAGTACTCTTTAATTCTGTATACCTGTATGCCAGCCAGTACATTAAAATGTTTGTGTTGAGGTGGGGAGGAAAGGAAGATCCTACAAGTACATGCACAGGAAGCATTTCATACTTTTAGAAAGAGAGAGGTCAAATTTCTGTTGTTTAAAATGTTGGCAAGGTGTTGAAAAAGGCCCTTAACCCTATTTTGATGAGATTACTTTGAATGGGGCATTAGAGATTAATATACACTTAAGATAAATGTAGATGCATGCTAGTATTTAAGACTATATCACTTAGTAGACGAATTATTCATGCCAAACTTGGAGTTTTCTACTAATATATTTGTTTCACTATCAGAAATAAAAGGAATTAATCTTCCTTCCTTCCTTCCTTCCTCCCTCCTTTCTCACTCCCTCCCTCTCTCTTTCTCTCCCTCTCTCCCTCCCTTCTTTTCTTCCTTCCTTGAAAGCTGACTTCCAAACTTAGAAGTAAAGAGGAAACATTTTTCTAACTGCAATAAATGGAAAATACAGGAAAAATATCTTACAAAATATGCTTTGAAGAGATGTTCTGTGACTCATATTTTCCATATTCTAACATTTTAAAAAATGTTAATGATATTATTTGTGCTTTTTAAAATGCTTAAAAGCAACATTTCTGATCAGTTATTCCAAAAATAAAGTGTTGTGTTTAGTGGTAGAAGTAGGTAAACCCTGAACAGTTGTTTCTAATGAGGTAAAAATATCTCCCACATGTTTCTTGAGTTCAGTTGTCACTAATTGTTCTAAATATATTGTATCCACCAATTAGGATAATATATTATTAGCATTATTTAAAAGTACACATAGCCTTGTGTATTTCTAACTAGAAAATTTCATTGACTCATAAAATTAGGTAAACACAGTTCTATATATTTTTCTATCACACATATCCAAACTATCCAATGATAGGAAAGCAAGTGCAAACTAAAAGAGATAATTAGGGCTGTGGTCATGGATTATTTAAACACAGGCATTTTCTCCAAGATTATGATATTTCTTATATTTGGAAATAATTGATTCAATCAATAATGAGAAGGGAAAGGGTATTTACTGAATGCCTACTATGTACCAGGAATCTTTAGGCCTATGAACACATTGGATCTTTTCTTTCTCTTCAGCTCTCTCAGTATCTTCACAACATTCATTAGTGGCATAATCTTTTCACAATTAATACATTGAATAATATATTTACCAGTTTTTATTTTGGTAAATATTTCTCAATTATTTTTGTGTTGTTTTTTGGAGCAATCTTGTTTAAATTTCTTTTGGTGGAAGGGCTAGATTAACATGTAAATAATAAATCTTAAAAGGTTTCAAAGGAATATTTGAAAACCTCATTTACAAATTTATTATTTTCCTTTATTCTTGTTTCCCTCATCCCAGTATTTTACAATTAAAACAAATGCTTAAATTGAAAGGAAATGCAGTTTTTAGCTCTTACAGATTTAGATTTTATTGCATTTTTCACAATGCAATATATTTGAAAACGACAAAGCATGGATTCAAGCAAGCTAAGATCATTTTTCCAATATGTAAAAAAAACTTAAAGGTCTAACAATCATCAATGACCAAACCAAGGACATCATCATTATATGGTTGTTGCAGGTCTTATTAAAAAAGAAAGAAGGAATTCACTGATTTCATTAGTTCATCTTCTGCTTTCTAAATAAAAGAGGAGAATGAACATCATACCAAGAATTAATGAGTTATTGTTATGTGCCAGATAGTATATATTTACACACACATACATACACCTATTTTTTTCCTCAAAACAATTATATAAAAACATAATGTTTAAGAATAAGGTCTAAAATCTCAGTATGATATACCCTTATCTTGGATGAATGAGGCTTTGCTTTCCCATTTCACCGTGCTGTTTTAAGAACAACACTTCTGAAAACATATACAAAATTGCAACAGGGTAACAAAGTTACTCAAAAATATTGGAAATCTCTCATTTCTCTATAATGCTATCTTTGCACATATATACTGGGAGCTGTTTATTTTTTATTCATTTCTTTCTTCATATGCTTTAATATTTTAACAGGTCAAGTCCTATTTCTGAGTTGTTGTTGTTTAAAGAGTCATTGATGATCTCATTATGCAAATTAAATTTAATGCACAGAGTTTTACTTTGTTCTCATATGAGACTATAGAATTTCAGAATTCATTCTAGAGGAATTCATTCATAGTTTTTCAACTCTTAGTAATTTACCTTTGGGTTTTTTCTTCAATTTCCTTATGTTTATTCAAGGACAAACAGCTCTACTTTGTATATAAAGTTATAAACATTGCCCTAAACAATTTTTAATAGACACGTGTGAACAGAATGTATTTGAAATTCAGTTTTGTCCAGAAACAGTTTGCATGATTTTGAAAAATTGCATTTATATATACATAATAAATGTATTTAACATACCATAAAAATCCATAAAATAAGACTTTTTATTTGTTAAATAATTCTTTTGTAAAGCTAGAGAAACAGTCTCCTCCCAAAAGGAAGTATCTCAGGGCTCATATTGGGAGGATGCTTCTTATTTATTCTTTAACAAGAGGAAGATACCTACTTAAATGGTAAAATATCCCTAAATATAATTACCTGATTTTTTATATTATTACACATATTTTTATAATTTTCTACAATTTTCTGTCTCCTATCTGTCTCCATGCCTCATGCTGATCACAAGGAAAGAAAGAGAAAAAGTTTAATGATAATAATCTAAAGCCAACCTTGGAAATTACGTTTAGAAACATCTTTCCCTCTTTATTTTATTTAGGCAGGTATAAAATGGGGATTAAATTAAAATTATATCTCCAAATGAAAGATACCTGAGTTATGTCTTTACATTTCAATATTTACGTACTGAATACATTATTTATTGAATAAATTTACTGGACACACTGTGATGTCAGAGTACTAGTTTCTACTATGAAAGGTCTGACTTATTTTTATTATGCACAAGATGATTAGAGAGTAAGATTTGCTTGTCTTCGATTTTCTCTTCTCTTTGTGAAAGAATTAGAGATCTGAAGTTACCAGAAGGAATAGAAAGATGTAAGACTGAGAAATCAGGTCAACTAGTCAGGAAGGGCTTCAAGTTCACCTCTTTCCCTAGAGTTTCTCTGCAAATGCTTTTTCCTTTCTTTAAAAAAGGAATATTGTAAAGTTTAAGTTCATTTTTTTTCTTTACCTATTTAACTTTCTCCAAAAAAATGTAAAGTAGCTTTCTTTTAACAAAGAAGAAGACAAAATAATATGTTTAAACAATAGTTACCACATTGGGTAGTGAAGAATGGAACAAAATGCAGACCATGCACAAGAACAATGATGGAACACATTTTTCCATTTCTGAAAGTGCAGCATGACCTCTGAATTGATATATAGCAGTAAGAGAGCTTTATTTGTTGTTCCATGCCCTTCTCTAAGTAGTAAAACAAATAACATTAAATTTTTCTTAGTGTTTCAAGGTGTGTAGACATACGAAGCATTATATCTTTTCAATGACTGAGCTGTGTTGTTCCTTCAAACTTTTACCTCTTCATTTTTTCTGTCTGTAATGTTTGTTTTGTATTTACCTCATCTACCATACTTTAATGTTATTTAAAGGATCTTTCAATCTGCAAAAGAGAAACGGCCAACAAAATTGGAACTTTATTTTTAACTCCCACCTAATTTGATAGAAAAGATCTCTGTAAGAAATATTTTTTGATTATTTATAAATGGAAGCTTATCAATTGTATTGTCATTTTATTGTTTACTCTGCAATGTCCATTTTGCTGACATACTGCTTCCCCAAAATTTTTATTTTCCACATTAACTTTGGGGGAAAAATATTAACAAGCAGTGTGAAGGCTCTTTGAAGCTTTATAATACAAATTAATGTATTTGAGGAATGATGTTTGACTGAATTTGCATTTAAAATACATAATGACCTACGTTTGCAACTAGATTATACCCTTTGACAAAATTATATATCATAAAGTTATCTAAAGCCTGTAGTGAATATTTTCTGAAGTCACTTTTTAGCAGAATAGCATAGAAGAGCAAACAGCGACCGGGAGACAGCCTCATCTGGCTCCACCCAGGTGTCCCACTGATAAGTGGGATACTAACAGACCAATGAAAATACCCAAATACAAATCTTATTAGCTGGATGCTGTGGCACATGTTTGTAATCTCAGCTACTCAGGATGCTGAGGCAAGCAGATACAAGTTCAAGGCCAGCCATCACAATTTAGTGAGACCCAGATGGGGATATAGTGCAGTGGCAAAATAACTTTGGTTTCAATCCCAGGATCACCCCCTCCAATCCGTTTGTGTATATTACATGAAATCATACAACAATAACATTGGAACAACTTTTGGCACATAGTAAATGCTTTATTTTCCTTGTTTTTTATTTCCATTTTCTTAGTATGACTTGGGGCAAATATATGCATTTCTGTTATCAGTTATCTAAAGGAGGACATAACCACACATTTGGTGAAATGAATTTGTAAATAGCTGAAGATATTGATTGGAATTCCAAATCACAATCTCATCAACACAATCTATTCATGTCATTTTTTCATACTTGAAAAGTTCCCTGTTATAATCATTGAGATGTCCTAAACAATTTGCTCATGCCCTTATGTCTGAACTCTGTCAGAACTGATCTTTGAGGAACACACCAGTATATTTCTTTCAGTGTTAAGCCTCCTTGAAAACATTAGCTGAAAGTTTTGGAATGGTTTTTCTCATGCAATGTTTTCTATCAGTTTTACAATGTATAATGTTCAAATTTGCAAAGAATTAATGTTAAAACATATCTGCATCTTTATATTTTGTTGTTCACCATGAATTGGCATGTATCAGCTTGAATTATTATTTGATATATGTGTAAAAGCTAAAGGATTCTTCTTAAAAGTGTTAGCAAATTTTCCAAAGGCCGTTCAAAGACCTTTATCTTTCTTTTTTATTAACAACTTCCAGTTTCATGTCATTTGTGTTAGTTTCTAGTACCTTTCTTCCAGAAAAATAAGTAAAAGGCAGTGTGCTTTTTGAAATGGAAAAATTGTTTCAAATCATTGGCAAAGCTTAATGACTTCTGACTGCTGAGATATGTTAATTTAAGCCAGACCAAATGTTCCTCAGCTGCAAATATTTGGTGTTGTTCACTGGGAACTGGCAAGATTTATGAGGGCCCAGTGGCAAAGGCTCTGTGCTCACATGCCTCTCATTGTAATTGTTTCCCGTGTTCAATGATGAAGGACTACTAGGGAAGAAAATACCAACTTTTCAGAGGCTGGTTGTTAGCCTCAAATAAGATGCTATTTCACCTTTGATTTACTGTGGCATCTTTGTGCCATCTCAAGTTATCGAAGCCCTTTAAACTTTTCTACCCCAATTCTGGGAAAATATGATATGTGTCTGTTTAAGGCACTCTGAAGTTACAAAGCCAAAAAAAAAAAAAAAAACGGAAATGACTTGGTCAGTAATAGATAACTATAACTTATGGAAGGGCAAAGGCACTTTAAGTTTTTTTAGTAATGTGCAATGCAAATATATACACTTATTATTTCTAACATTTTGTCTGCTTTTTACAAATTATTTGTGATGCCTTCAATTGTAACCAAAGATGTGCTATATTTATGAATCTATATTAAATGGATTCTAATAAGCATACTTAAGGCAACTTGTATTTGCAAAAAAAGAAAAAAGTACTGCTATGAAATATGCATATTTACTTATATTTATTAAATATGTTTTACTGTTTATAATGTTTAGAAGTATTAATGAATTAGTGTTTTTAATACCTCAAAAGATTAGATGTTAGTAATAGAAATAATAAAAATAAATTGAAGTAAAATGTTATAGACACATTTTAAGCCTTCTTTGAAAGAACTGAGCTCAGGGCACATTCGAACTTGAAGGAGCTAGCCCAACAAGATTTCATTTAGAAGAGTGGTATTTGATTCAAAGTAAGTTTTAAAGTTATTACAAAAAATTTCCAACAAATAGCTTTGTAATACTAGTAAAATCATCCAGATCTTAGGTAACAGCAAATGTTTAAGTATCCTTTGTAAGAGTCAATTTATATACTCCTGTGGTGCAGAAAAAACAATTCATCTTTTGAAATGATTAGATTTAAAACTTAGTCATAATCTGACCTTTATACAGTGCTTATCATGCACCAAGCACTGATGTTTATATACACCTACTCTCTTCATTCAAAAATTACTTTTGAACACAGGACATTTTATTATTGTTCCCATTTTACAGATTAAGAAAATAAAAGATTTAGAAAGCACTCTTAGTCAATATTTGTATACTTAATGAATCCTATATTGCCTTTTAATTCTGGATATCTTTGGGGAAATATGTCAACAAAAATTTGCTTGCAGTATAATAAAATGAAATTGCCAATGATGACAGAAAAGACCTTTCATATTTGTTCAAATGCTTTCTCACATACTCTGAATTTTTATCCATAAAAAAGTGCAGCTGGTAAAGTGTATAGTGTTTGAAAAATGATGACTGTATTTACATTTTTCTTGTGCTTTTTCATGTAATATCACAAGATTCTGCATTGTTAAAGGGTCAGTCTCACATTATTCCATATTGAACTCCTTAATTATCTCTCTATATATAGTAAAAGGAAAAGTGCTGACAGAATGCACAAGAAAAATCTAAATTCTTTTCTTGCAATAAATGTGACACAGATTGTATAAAGCAATATTTTTGCCCTTGAAATGTTTAGAAGTATTGACATTCTGTCCACTGATTGTCAACTTGTCTTTAAGGTTAGAGCTTCTCTAGGTTCTTAGCATTTAACAGACTGACATTGATCTCTTGGTTCTTCAAACTTGTATACGACCTGCAAGCAGGACTTGATTTTGAAGCAAGGCCTTCAAGATTTTACCCTTGATGCTGATATCGCATAATTTTCATCTATTATGCTAGATGCTCGAATTTTTAGATTGAATTTCTAACATTTAAGTCTGATTTCAAATATATTGTGAATCTTAAAGTTTTTCATAAGCTTAATGTTAGAAAATGTATTAGGAAGTAAGCGAACAATAACTAAATAATAAAATGCAGAACCCAAAGTAAAAGTAACTAAGTGTTTCCAGTCTGACAAATACTTCAGAAGCCACTAGACTAAGGATGTCCACATGCTTATTACCATCGTTTTGTTTTGAGTGCTTAGGTAGACCTCATGTCTTCAATAAATTTGCCACAAATATGAAATATTCCCAAGAAAAATATAGACACACTTTCCTTTGTGAATCTTTAAATTGTGGAAGTGGGAAAAAAATTTATAGCTTTTAAAATAATATTTATTAATTCTTGGCAATAACTGGACTTTCCAGATAATGTTTTTATTGTTCCATTAGTTGGTTAAAGAATCACAAGAAGAAATGTCAGTGGGAAATTTTTGAAAAGATTTCTTTGACTCTCTCTACCCACAGGCTCTGAGCAAGGCAGTAAATAGTCCATTTTTGTTAATGAAGCTTCCCTCATACAGCTGGGATTGTTTAATATTTTACGAGTGTTACTTTGTTTTGCTCTCAACGATCTCAGGCAGTTAAGGATTTATGAATCGTGTTTTTCTCAGCCCATCTGCGGTTTCCTATCTTCCCTGGCCTTGAGAATATGTTTAAATTTATTAAAGCGAAGCAAAGGCTCATTATTTCAAAGGAGAGCCAAAGTGACACAGTGAATTGGTTATTAATGGAAAGGCACTGCCATAGGGCGATTGAAATTTAATGATATCCTACAAGAAAAAAATGAGGGTGTCACTTTCCAAAAAGTCATGCTAAATGCCAGCCTTTTTAAGGTCCTGCCGCTAATTTTATGCCTGCGCACAGTAATGTTTTCAAAAGCGTTTAGGAAACACGGACCAGTGACTGTACTGATTATCCTTTTCACCTTCGCGCCTGTTCCAAATGGGTTTGTGCAGTGAGCGATTTAATCTCTAAATATAGGGAACGTTAAAAAAAAATAACATTGCTGTTTTTCACAAGCTAAGGGCCTTTAGCAATCCTCCAGAGATGGACTTGCAAATATGCTATCTCCATATGCTCTCAGTAAGCTCTCAAACTGGCGGATCACCAAAAAAGGAAAAAAAAAAATCAACCCCTTGATTTTTTTTTATTCCTGTCATTCAAAAGATATTTTAATGTCATAGTCTACAAACTATATTTAATAATATTCAGCTAACATTCAGTTTGAGTTACAGAATGGGACTTGGGGTAATTTTAAGTTTTCTTTATTTAACTTGGACTCTATTGAATTATAGTGTTGAAGCACCAAGATACCACTTTATCTCACTTCATTTAATGGAAAACAGACACCTATCTATTCGTAAGAACCCTTTGTTGATATATTGAATTATTCCTTTTAGTTACTGTCTCAGTGATTTTATGTATTAATTGAAATTCCCATAAATTATTTAAAAAATTATTTCAAATACCTCTGGAAAAATGTCGTCATGATAAGGTACCTACAGTCATGGTTCACAACATTATATTATATTCATAAGGACTCCTAAAAACATACTTTTCCTTTTGTAGGTTTTGCTTTATTTGAACTATTCTTCATGTGTGGCCATTGCAATCCTCACATGTACCTCTGTATCTCTTTCAAATATGTTATTGAAGTTTGAGAATTGCCTGGGTAACATTCCAGGAAAGGGCACAATTTAAATTTAGGGTTCTAGTTCAATTAGGCTTGGGATTCAGCAATTTAAGCAATATGTTAATTACATGAAGTAAATATGAACATTTTTAATGCAGGAACAACACTGGGTCCAATTTTAATGCATTTTTACTTACTAATGCTGAATACAAACTAAAATGTAAATGGTGCATTTGAAATGCACTGCAGTAACATATAATTTTCTCATACTGCATATGGTACTATTAAATTGTCCACTGGTGGCAAACACACTTGTGTAAGAAGAATCGTATAAGTTCTCTTTCCTGTTTATGACAGAATATATATTCAAAGAATTTCAAAATTAATTTTTAAAAATTAAACTTATATTCAATTCAAAATTATGTTAACAAGGTTTTATAACTTGTGATCACACGTTGGGGAACTTTTCATTTATTCTAGGTCCAAGAATGAATCTGAATAGATAAGAAAACGTTCAAATCTGAGAGACAGTAATGCATCTTGTAGGAGAAAAATCACTTGGAAGAGGGTGTCAAGGACCCTCAATTTAAGTTCTTCTAGGTCCTTCCTCTCTTTTAACAGTAAACTTATCATCCTATAATCTTCCTAACAAAGACATAAATGCTTTGGCTACATATATTTTGATTGCTTCACGACAGTTTACTGGAGGCTTAGCAATGACAGATTTCTTCATTGTCTTTTTGCCAAAATTTGTCCTTTAAGTCATTTTTGTTGACTGCCCCTTTTAGCAGCTCACCTCACAATGAGAAAGAAGACAATTAATGGGAGGGTGATTTATCACTGCCAAAAACTGTCAAGGACTTCAGTTGTAGCTGGAGAAAAAGCAATTTCACATTATGGCATTTCATTCTGAATACATTGTATTTACAGCTCACAGTTTTATTTTCAGAGCCTATTATCAGGTGAAACAGTTGCATCTGAAATGTTGTTTGTGACATAGGTGACCTGTTAGGATTTGATAAGTATTTACGCCAGAGCACAAGGGGCTCACACATCTGCTGTTGGCAGAAGCAATGGAAAAAAATAACCTGGAAATGAGGCGTTTGATTTTTCTGGTTTCTACACTCGAGCATCTGTTGCTATAATTAAGTGGCATTCAGTAATTGCAGTGCAATGGTGAAATAAACATATGCATTCTTGCCAGCTTTTAGGATTTGGTGTCCTTACAGTAGGAGAGACAAGCAAAGTGACTTCAATAAGAACAAAAGGTTTTGTAGCAAAGTTTAACCATTAACTTTTTGGTAAAAGAGAAAAAAAAGAATTTCATCAGAAAGTGAAATAGTTTTAAGTTTTGGAAAGAAGTCCCTGTAACATTCAACCCTTGGAATGAACTTTTCATTTGTAAGAATGCTGAAACAGGTTAAACACCATTCCTGGGTAAATTACATCATGGGAGAACAACAGAATAATTAAAGTAAAGGTTATTATGGTACTAGGTCATGAAAAAGTGCTCATAGTGAAAGTAGTTTGGCCAACTAAGGGTTTTACTTGGTAAGTATGAGAAACAAATATGTTTGCATTTGAACTTGACTTTTAAAAGCAGTATGGTGGGTTGTTTGGGGCTAACATAATGTTTTCTTTAATAACACAAAGTGGGGAGGAAAATAGGAAGGACAGCAGAAGAATTTTAAGGAATTAAATCCCCAAGGCATCAAGTATGTTGTTCAGGTGCTTCTAAGATTTAAATCTCTATGTAGAGGAAACAGTTTAGAATCCTTCTTCAGCATCCCTGGGGCATTCTCACTCCTGCTCACCCCACCCTTACAGAGAATGTTTTGCCTTTGAAATAAATAACCGTTTATAATAGCAAGGCTTGAAATTGCCCTGTTTATGAATACTGTATATAATTCTTAAAATTCTTGATTCAATGCTTTATGTTCCATGAGTTGTTCAGAACATAGTAGAACAATTTGGATCTGGTTGTTGTACTGTGGTAGTTTGCAGTTTCCTGGAAGTGTCACATGACAAATTCTATTGTGCTATAAATACTTACAAACAATGAGTCTGGAAGTGAGAAGAATATGTGAAATTCAGGCTGTCTTAAGTCAAAGTTTTAGCATGTGCTAAAAGTTTCAGAAGAGGTTTGTTAAGATTGCTGAGGTTAATGTGTTGGCTAAGTAGACAAAGCTAGATTCAGAAGTGTGAAGCTCTTCCTTTGCTGGCTATTGGAGTTTAAGTATCCTGTTGAGGCTGGTCATAGGTATATGATTTGGCATTTTCATCTGATGCTTTGGCATCAGGTGATTGCTTTACTTTCTGGGTGAAGATAAGACATGCGGAATCAACCATGAAGAGATGAAAATGATGCATTGTGGCTTCATAATGTCAAAAGATGTTGGGTGTCTACTTATTAGAGAGCATTTAAAAAAAAAAAAAAAGAAAAACAGTTCCCTAGAATTTGAAAGGTTAAGAGCATTTTGTAGTTTATTTTTTTTAACTTCCAGAAGACAACTTTAAAATGTGTTTTTAAATAGGTTTGAAAATTTTAGTTCCCATTCAAGTTGCATTGAATGAAATGAGATTTAGAGTTATATTAAACCCAAATGTATTTATACATTTCTATCTATATCTATGTCCATATTCATATCCATGCATTCTAATATGGAAAAATCATAACCAAGTATGGAACGAACAGAAAGAAAAATATGATCACTGGTCTCCATTTGCTTTCAAAAGGTATATTAATAACAGCACATAGTTACATATAGACACACCAGATGACAGATACTGTTCTAGATACTTGAGTTATAATTTAGCATTTACTGCAACTTTCAGAGTGAATTCATTACCAGTATCACTATTTTAAAGATGGGGATAACAAGGCAGAAACTAAGGTCATTTGGTGGTTAGGCAGCAGGCAGGTGTGAGAACTGAGTCCAGCAGTTGAGCTCCAAAGTTCAGGCTCTTAAACATGCTGCCTTGCATTCAACATGAGTAAATCAGACATATTCCATCGGCCCACAGACAGAGGTTGTAAGTTCCATAGCTTGAATGTAAATATGCTTCATAAGTGGAGAATGTAGTATATACGTTTGCAAACAAATTTTTGGCCTATATAGCTGCTTGATAACTTACATTTGTATCTAAAAAGTGTGATGCTATGGTATCGTTGGAACTAATACTATGTTAGTATTGATTTTGAATTCCCCTTCTTACCTTTCCCAAATGCAAGGACCTCTGTACTAGCATGTATTTCATAAAATCAGTGACAAAATTGTCCTATTGTTAGCCTAATGTACTTTAAGTCTGACTATATCCCTTGGATGTACTATTCCCTGATACATCTTCCCTGATTTCATATATAATTACATATCATTGTTTAACATAATTTTATGTACATAGTGAAGTCTATACATTATACATCTAAACTAGTAATTTTAATTGTAATTAATAATTTGTAGCCTGTGTTTTTTCTGTGTGTTCATACTAGAATTCTGAAGATCTGTTAACTTTTCCTTTTAAACTTATATATGATTACCTCCTTTCCTCAGAACCGTTTTTATTTCACCTTCCCTAAATTGTTGTTTAGAATTATAAAAATAAGCTTTAGCATATCTGATGTCTTCTACCTTAGTATTCTGAAATAATGACAATAAACATTTTACCAAAAAAAAAAAAAAACCCTGTGGATTGGATTGTTCAACCATCCCTTGAGGTTGTGATGTGGTGGCAAGAACATGACATAATCACACTTAATCCTACAATTATCTTCTGAAGGTGGTGTCATTTATCTCTCTTTCAAAGATGAGGAAACAGAGGCTGACAGTGGATACTGAGGCAACTGAGGTTGAGATTGACATTCAGAGCTTGATGATGCAGGTTTAATCCTTCATATATATATGTGTGCTATGATGGTTAGGACAGAAGCATCGACATTGCACAGTCACCTGACACATAATGACCTTTCATTCAGCAACAGAATGCATATACAATAGTATTCTTGTAAGACTATAATGGAGCTGAAAAGCTCCCATTGCCTAATGATGTCATAGCCATTGTAAGGTCATAGTACAATGGCCATATTACTCACATGCTTGTGGTGATGCTGGCATAAACAAACTTACTGCACTGCCAGACTTATGACACTATAAAGTACAATTATGTATGGTACATAAAATTTGATAATTGTAATAATCATCTATTACTAGTTTATTTACTATACTTTTTATCATTTTAGATTATACTTTTACTCATTAAGAAAACAGTATGCATATTATGCCAATACCAGCCTCATACATCTTCTATTTATCACATCTTGATTATATCAAAAGACCACATTGAGTCATTGACCTATGATGATATTAGCCCAATGGCAAAAATCACATAATGTCACATTTTCCAGATTGTATTTCTGCTGATAGGCAATGCAATACCATCTATTGATGGTAAACTCTCCTATAGTGCTCAGGAGTATCTATTTATTCATTTTCAATGTAACTAGTGTTTCCTTAAAGGCAATTTTGAAATTCATTTTGTACTCATGTTATTTTCAGCTCTATTAATAAAAATATTAAAACCTTAACAGAAACAATATTCAACCAAGTGAAATTAATGTAGACAGTAGAATACAATGGTTGAAAGCATGAGTTCTGGATTCAAGGAAATCTTGGATTCTACCTCCAACCCAATGGAATAGTGAGTACACCCTTAAGTTTTGAAAGCACTAGCTACATTAATTTTTCCAATGTGAAAATGGTAATAATTTGGGGAAAAATGGTATAAACCTGGGAAAAGTTTTAGGAATAATGGAATAATATACATAGTTAGGTAATGATTGTTCCTGTCACATTTCATCATTATCAATCACCCTACAAACTGTATCCATAAGTTTACCAACAGGTTTTATTCCACAGATTCACTTGTAAATTGTTTATAAGTTTAAATCCCTTTTATCTCATAGAATAGCATTACAAAAATGGACTATAACTAGTTGAAATAATATTATCAGCCTGTTAGTGATACAATACAAATGTTTAATGAGTTAAATATTCTCCCTGGAAAATCAGAGCTAGATTGTTAAAAACAGTTTGGGAAAAAGATGCTATTAATTAATCCTATTGTATCAAATTGGGGTCAGCAAAATTTTTTTTTGGTAAGAGGTAGTATTGTATATAATTTAGGCTTTGGGGTTATAGGATTCCTATTCAAAAAAATCTCTCAACTCTTCTATTGTCATGAGAAAACAGTCATAGATGGTATATAAATGAGATTATGGCTCTGTTCCAAAAAAACCTTACTTAATACTAAAAAACTAAATTTCATATTATTTTCAAGTATCAACAAATGCTACTGTTATTTTTATTGTTTCTATAATTTCAAAATGCAAACACTATTCTTTGTTTTCAGGCCAAATAATCATCAGAGCCAGCAGGCTGGATATGGCCTATGCTTTCTAGTTTGCCTACCTATGGTTTGAAATATTCTTTTGTCTCTTTGAAACTTTTTCCCTAAAGTATTTTATTCCAGGTACTATTGTGAATTATTTTCCCTCAGAGGCTTAAAAAGTTGTAAAAATTGAAAACGGATTATTTTTTGCAAAAAGCTTGAAAACACATAAGAAAGAGTATTGCTAACCTACAACCTGAAGCAGAGGCAGAGCCTTCTCATTTTCAATGTAGTTGAAATAATCATATACCTAACATGATTGCTATAAACAACAATGAAATGATATTTTAAATGATCCAGAGTTATGAAGCACTATAGAATTGTGAGGTTTGAGGAACTACTGAATTCATTTGCTAGAGCCACAGGATGAATGGCTTACAGAAATGTAGTTTTTAAAGATCTGGAGTCAAGAGGTCCAAAATTAGGGTTTCGGTAGTGAGGGTTTTTGTCAAGGCCTCCGTCCTTGGCTTATAGGACACATGCACATGCATTGATGGTATCTTCCTATTCTTAAAAGAACACCAGTCCTACTGGATTAATATTCTACCCTTTATGACCTCATTAACCTTGATTATCACTTTGAAGGACCTGCATGTAAAGATCAAGAATTAGTGCTTCAACCACATGAATTTGAGGTTCACAATCCAGTCCATATCAGTCCAATATTAATGATTAAATTTTCTATTAGCCAACATAAGTTACCCATATAAATCTCCTCAAGTATGACAGAGACCAGTGTAACACAGAGGACAGTTAGTGTGACAGTGAGAGTGCAATTTATAATAGCTTCTTTAGTCATACTCAAGATTCAAAATATGTTTTTTTTTTCCTTTTAATCTGAGTGAAGTCTAAATAGAATTATATTATGTTGAGCTTTTCTTGTACTAATTTGTTTTTGTGCTTGGTGTATGAAAGTAAAGTGCCAAGGAGTAAATTTAATTTGTTTTATAGAGATTGATTTTTTGACCTGAGTAAGGTTAAAACAGCAAATGCTCCTACACTAGAAGTAAGGAGTAGTGCTTCACGACTTCTGGCTGTGTTTATAAAACTTTGGCCACCATATACCATATTGCTTTCCCTGATGCCTTCTACAACTTATTAGTTTTCTTCAGTGAGCATCAGATTATTTATTTCCTAAATGTTTGTTTGCTATCTATCATGTAGACCTTTTTGTTTGCCTTTAGTTGATTAAGTCATGTGTCAAATTCTATTCATGGTATTGCTTTTGGTGAAATAAAATAGATTGCTTTGGGGAACATCAACCCTGTGGGAATTTAAATAGTACTGTTTGGATATTCAACAAAAACGTTGAAATCCTGGCTTTTCTCTACCATTACTCTTTTGAATTAGTCTTCAGATGTTTCAGACTATTTTTGTTTCTTGTAAACAGTAAAATTAATGTTAATTTAATGCATATATATTTGGTTTCCAGAAAAAGTGTGGGTAAAAGATAATATAGTCTTGAAACTCTAAAAGTCCCACCTAAAACCATAGACTGACAGGTGTTTAACGGACACATATTCATAATCAAGCCCCTACTGACAACCATTATTTGGAGAGTCAGTTAGATAGTTAATTTGTAAATTCTCTTAAGCCAAAAAGTGGCAGTTGAGTTAATTTTGTCAATAATGTAGAGATTCATGTTATGGGATATAGTTTGCTAAGAACCTAGTGGAGGCCATAGAAGTAATTTTAATTGAGATTTTTACAACCATTTGATAACAGTGTTTTGATCACTGTAGTTAGGGCAGGATTCCAATAAAGGCCATAAAATCTGTGACTAATCCACTGAGTCACCCAGTCCCTGTCATATATAGTTTAATGGCCCATGCTGCCAGGAATTATTATCACTTTCTAGTGATAATTTTTAAAGAGAGAAACTTTGTGGACACAAAAGATGAATGAGAGTTGAAAACTTATGTTTGCAAAGACAGTTAATACAACATTCCCTCACTAAAGTATATGAGAGTTTACTCATTTATTTATAATGGCCATTTCAGCTTCTAAATCATATATATAAATATAAATATATGTGTGTCTATCTCTCCATATACATATGCATATATGATTCTGATGAATATTTTAACTTTCCTTGGTTAATGTTTGCAGGGCACTTACAGATGCTAGAATAATCTCTAATGTTTTTGCTCAATCTGCTCTGGAGATGGATGAAATAAATAGTTTAAACTAATTAATGTAACACCAGCTGTTACAAGTGCTTGGCAGACGTCTGTGCGTTTTGATGGGCAGGGAGCGGCTGTTGTACTTGACTTTATTTTAGTACAATGTTGATCACAGTATAAGCTGGAATAAATGACAAGCCAAAAGAAGGAACAGAGAATGAATTTCATGTAATGCAAAATAATATCATCTTCCCTAAAATATATATAATTTTTTAAGCTAGGGGATAGAAAGTCTTGTGCTGGACTTCATTCTGTTGTAAGGCCTTTGACAGCTGTTCGGTTAAATATGCTACTAAAATAAAGGTATATGATCTTGGATACTGTCCTTGGTTTTTTTCAGAGAACCTATTAGAGTTACAGGTATGCAGTGTCAGCTAGATGTTTAAGACCCTTATTCTACTAATTAAGTGTCTTTAGGATAGGAAAAAAAAGGAAAAGAGACTATAGTCATTGTGAAGTAAATGGGGAAATCATTTCAATTGTATCATTTTAGCAGGTTGAAAGGGAGGATATTGAGCTTTCTACTTGATGATTATGGCTACTGTTATTTGAAGTTTTCATTGGGTCCTCTGTAGGTATATGCATATAATTTCCTCATGGGGGAAAAAGGGGGAATTCACAGCTGGAAAAACCCTAAGCAGAGATGCACCATTAGAATGGAATGGGAAGTGCCTATCTCCTGGCAAAGAGGGTTTCATCTGTCATCTTACAATGGAGAAAAATGCTTCTGCCAATAGTTATTGTTTCCATAAGACTGAAGAAGTTTAAATAGCCTCCAAACTTCTATTTTAAATTTGGAAGGCAGAATCATTGTGCTCTGGCAGAGAAACAGTAGCTGTTATCTCAGTATGTGCCAGCATTAAGATAACAGTGTCATTGTGCAGATTGTTACCCTGTGAATTTGTCTAATAAGTTATTACAACGTGTGCAGAGCAGATGGCAAGTGTGCTCCTGAAAGAATTGATGGATGGGATATGATGTCATCAGTGAGATGACAAGGTTCACAAGGTACTTGACCTCCAAGAATAAGTCCTAACTGGTTAGAATTCTAATGGTGAACTTTGGTGACACTAGCTAAATGGGAAATATGTGCAATTTGTATTTCTTTATGGTGGTGTTTACCCCCTTCACTGAACTCCACATAATGGGATTTTGTCCCTGAAGACTCTGCGATATTGTTGGAGGGTTGCACCCTGTAACCTTCTGAGGATTTCAAATACAAATCCACGCATCTAAACTTTAACAAAATCACAGCAAATGTTATTTATGAAGTCAGATTCAGAGCTTTCCCTTTTTTATATGTATATATGCAGAAAGAACTTAGTTAAGACGTCCCATTAATTTTAACATGTTATCACAAAATAGCAAAGTGCTGACTCCGTGAAAATATTCAGTGCATAAAATTAAACTTTTATATTTTCATTAAAATATGTTTCTATATATACAAGCCTAAAATAAGCTGTCAGAGACCCTGATGTTGTCTTTATATTTTAATTATGACTTTACTTGCACTTACAGGTGACAAACCTAAACACATTAACATTTTTATTTCAATATTATCATTTTAAAATTTCAAATGACTCCAGAATTTATTCCATATCATCTACAAGTTGTGATCTCAGAATTTACATTGGTCTGGTGAATGTAGTCTGTAAGGATATCATAACAAGTACAATTACTGATATGGGAACTCAAAGGAAGTGTAGGCAAAACATGATAATGTGATATGTACATTGCATGGAATCAAATGTAAAACAAATTAATTTTTATTATTTTTAATTATTTTTTGGAGACAGGGTTGGCTGATTAAAAGACATGTCTGAGAAGAAAACATAGGTGTGTTTAGGAAAGGTCTGAACATCAAAAGTATGAACTTCTTCTGAACATTCTTCACATCAGATTTTACACCTAAGCTGACAGAAATTCCAAAGTCTAACAAAAATAAATTACTGTTAGTGTGGTGGGGTGGCTGAATTGTGTTTTTGTTGTTGCTGTTATTCATTTTGAATGACTGGACTGAGGTTATTAATAAGCAAAAAATTTGTAAATGAGACAAATTTCTTTTTTTGGATGAAATCAAAGATTATTGGCAAATAACTGTCCAATATAAAGGATATGTATGTTTTGTGACATTGGGGAAGAATAGTTAAATGCTAGGAATAATAATTTAAGTTTAAAATATATAGTAATATTCATATATATCAATACCATTAGCTTTTAAAGGAAAGAGTTAATTTCTAGAGCTCAAATGCTAATGAAATTTAAAAAAAAATAGCAAGTTTATCAACTAAATGACTTTGAGGTAAGATAACTTACCCCTTGAAGTTTATTCCTTCAATAAGTTTACATGAATTACAGTTGCAGTAGAAGATGCAGAAATGTGTTTTAATCTATTCCATATTTATATATAAATTCTAACTATAAAGTGCTAAGAATTTCTTAATCACGTTACATTGACAGAAAAAGTTTAGCCTATAGTTGCAAAGTTGTAACAATGAATTAATTTTAGAGCAATTACTTGGTAATATAGATTATAATTTAGATTCAGTCTTATCTCTTTGGATATATCAAAGCCTATATGTTTAAGCCAGTTCTAAACTCTATAAGCTTATACTATCATACGTTAATATTGCCTAGATGATTAGCATAATTAAACAGTATTCTGTCAATGTATATCAAGTGATCAAAAGAGCTTATGAAATTATTTGATAAATTATTCAAGCGTACTTGCTATTTTTAATATAAATGAAATAACAGAGCTCATATCTCAGACCACATTGACACTCAGTATTGATTATATGGCTAAACCATTTTCAGGGGCTGCCTTTAGTTAATCTGATCTCTTTTTCTGTCTGAGGTAGATAAAATATTAATACAAGGTAAATGAGTGCTCACTGAACTTGCCATATGGCCCCTGTGGAGGACAGAGGGGCCTGGGTGGCCTATGGACTTGCCATATGGGCCTAGAGGGAAAAAGGTAAGTATTACACAGACAACAAATCTACCATATGGACTGGGTGGAGCACTTGAGACTCTAAATACTTTCTAATACTGGGACATTTTCACAAAAGAATAAAAACCACATAAATAATATATTATACAAAACCCCTTGAAAATGGATCAATTGTTTAGATTTAATATGATGCTTTCAAGCAATGTCCAGAGCATATAAATAATCATGGTTTACTTTGAAATGGCAAAGAGGATCATCAATCATTTACCCCTGACATTTTTACATTGCATTTAACATCTGTTCCATAATAGCACGGTACAGTAATATACTTAACATCATATTACACACTGAACCTAAACAAATAAATATAACACTAAATTAGAGTTTCTGAAAGTTTGCCTGGCTTCTAATATTTTTGCAAATACTCTATTATCTACTTCTTTCATCTCTTGAATTTTTTATTATTATATACAGCAGATGAAATTAAGCAAATGGCAAAAGCAATTTTCTTGGTACAATCAAACCTCATTAATTTGGTTTCTGCTAATATGGAATTTATGATAATTCAGCTTGGGCTTGATAAAGTTTACCTTTGTACTAGATATAAAGAAAAGATTTGCTAAGCCAATTATTAGTATAAACAAGATTACAATGAGCATGTTTAACCCACTTAAGAGAGCATACTTTTCAAGGATTTTAGCACATTAATTGAATGCAAATATATACTGCTAATAACAAATGAGTCTAATTTAGTCTTTGAATCAGGTCTTGTAGTACCTGTATTTGGTAGCAGATGGTTCTAATTACTGTATATATTTCTAAATTCTGTGCATATTTTTACAGTTTCTATTACTTATACATTGTTGAATGTAAGGCTAGTCATTTCCACCAATCATCATCTCATTTCATTCTCCAAAACTTGTATGTTTCTGTTGTTTTCTTAAGGCTATAATCTTAAAAAACAATTACTTTCTTCCAAGGCATAATGATTCTTCCATGGGTTTTATAGATCGTTTTTTTAAATATTTGAAATAATGAAAGTTCTATAAGAATCAATTCAGAAACATAATTTGGTAACTATAAACATTTGAAATTATATTTCAAGTTACCCATGCAATTCTTTATGGGAAATGAACATTTATGTTGATTCATATAGTAGTTTGAGTTGTTCAGGATTTGACTTCACTTAATGAATTTATTCATGCTATGGAATCTAAGAAAAGTATGTTAAACTAATCCAAATCTCGGGGCTTTAATTGTCTACTAGACCAAGTATTTGTGTTTCCTGACAAATTCATAAGTCTTCACTCAGATCTCATAGTTGACACCTGATATTCACTTTTTGTTTTGGCATTTTTCTTTTGTATTAGTTTTCCTCTAGACTTTTCAGTAAAATAGAGCTTCTCACTCTGTCCCGTTCATTTTTATCCTTCTTAGTGGTTCTCATTAATCCATGTGGTAAATGAAAGAGAAAATCATAGCACAGTTCCATATTCTAATAATCCCTAGGTCTGAGGAACAGAGATGCTAGAAGGCTGGGCAGTGTTCAGGATTGCAGGAAAGCAGATTCTGGCAGGTGATATGTAACAAATGAAAGACTAGAAGTGGCAGGTAAAAACGAAATTTAAATGAATTGTTATATGGATGAATTGGAGGCCTCCTTAACATGGAATATTGGGTTGTTCAATTTCCCAAAAGAGGAATGTTGAGATTGAAAACATAGAAACTATGGGTCAAGGGAAACCAAGATTATTAAACAGTGGAACCCAGGCACAGTTTCTGGCATGGGATGAGCCTCTGTACAAGTTTGTGAAATCCTCTAGGAAAACAAGGCAGGAATGTAGTTACTAGGAGTAGGACCCCAGACTAGAGCTAATCAATAAAGACAAACTAATGTTGAGTTTCTTATTTGTTAAATATCGTGGCTTGATATGTCTTATATTACACCCTCTGCTGATTAAAAAGAAAAGATTAGTTTTAATGATTGCTGGCAGGCTAAATGGTATATATAGGAAAGCAAGTGAAAGAAAAGGTAATCATTACAGTTTTAGATTTGCACCTATAGCGAGCGAGAAAAGTTTATTCCTCTTTTTTTCTTTTTCCTCTCTCTCTCCTCCCTTCCTCCGTATTCCCTCCCTTCTTTCTTTCCTTTCATTTCTTTTTCTTTTGTTTTTTGTCTTGTTTGTTGGCTCTTTTTCTTAAAAAAACAACAACAACAACAAAACTTTAGAGAGCTTCTCACTCTGTCCCGTTCATTTTTATCCTTCTTAGTGGTTCTTAGAGCTTTTTGGACTAAAGCTCTTTATCTAAAGGGGACCATCATTAACCCCTTACATTTCCCTTTACCCTGTGCCTTGCTCTGAGTTTGAAAATATTAGATAGAAAGAAAAGTAATATGGAGACTAAGAAGAAGGTACCACAGATGTTTTGTGAGAAGCAAAGAAAATGGTATTCTGGAAGAAAAGGCTTCTGAACCTTTTTCAAGGCCACTGAGAGTCAAGGATGGAGAGATCTGAGAACTGACTGTTAAAATTGGCAAGTGGATTTCACTAGTAACTTTGATAAAAGTAGTTATAATGGAGAGGGGGTGGTATAATCAATTAGAGTGGGACTCACTGTTAAATCATAGGGAAGAGATAGGGTGACAGTGATTATGGAGAACTCCTAAAAATGGAGAGCTGGGACAGAAATTGAAAGGACAGATGCTACCTAGGAAAATAGTTTTTCAAAGATTTTATTAAATATAGTACAGCATGACTGCGTGCAATTAAAATTATTTAGGAAAGAGAAGAAACATATATACATAGAGGGTACATGTGCCCTAGTGATAGCCTGATTATTTACTAAATTTAATGCAGAGAATGAGTTCACCAGTATTGATTTTTGGGGAAAAAAAAATGGACTCGGAATCCAGGCTGAAAAGTTTAGAGAATTGCATAGCCAATTCCTTCTCCAAAATTCAAGACTTCATTTTTCAAGTCTGTGTTTTTTATTTCCGTCCTCACCTACTCTTCACCTCCTTCTTGATGGCCCAAGCCCTGGTAACCACTGACTTGGATTTATTATTTGCACTCTTAGCTTCTCACCTATGTGTATTCTTTCTTCACTTACTACCATATTCTTTCTATAGCTTCTGTATTATATATTCCTTACATTGTTTTGATTTTATTTTACTCCCCCAATTTGTGGACTCTTCTATGGCAAAATATTTGCAAGTTTCATTATACCTTAGCACCTTATACTTTTGCAGTCAAGGATTGATGAGATTAGTAGAGAAGGAATTATATTAGAATGTAAATTTCTTTGGAAATTATGCTGAAAGTTCAGAATGAAGCTTATAATGAACAGACAGAGTATGAAATTTAAATTAAATTTATGGAAGATTGAAGTGAAAAGTACCAGAGGCGCCCGTGTGTATGGGGTTACTAACCTTCACCTTCACACCTTGGTGTATATAGGATGACAGTTGAGAAGGAACATAGAAATGGGAATACTCTGAAGAGATGATTGTGTAAGAAGAAAACTGAAGTCAATGCTGTTTCTAGAATAATTTCAAAGGTGATAGTAACTTCAAGAGAAATAGAGACAATAGTGTTTGAAGATTTGAGAAACTGACTTTTGTTAGATTGAAAAGATAAAGGGAAGCACAAATTATAATCAAATACTAAATCGGCAATATATATTTTATCACATTCTCTCTTTCTGCATATGAAATGATGCAAACAAGAACAATCAGATTCCTTTGTTTTCATTATCTTTCCAAGAGAAAAATGGAGTGGTAAACAGGAGAGGGAATTAAAACCCCAAAGAGATGAAGAGATAAGAAGAAACTTTGGGCTATTCTAAACATATTCCCGGAATATGAATTACATTCTAATGTATTTGAGCCAAATTTACAGCCAAACTGCTGGCCCACAAAGAAAGGTCGTCAACAAATAAAACATGCCTATGCAGTTATGATATTTAAGAAATGGATAGACACACATTTCACTCACAGTGTAAGAAGCTCCTCAGTAATGATTGTAAGGAATACACTAGGACTGTTATGAACTCACAAAGAAAACCTTTTTGAAATCTAGCATTGCTTACTTTGCCTTTCAGGAAAATGTAATAACAATAGAATGAAGATTCTGATAAACATTTGTTGATAAAGTTTTTTGATTTTTTAATAATATATAGATGCTAGAGAATTCGAAAATCTATTGGCATTTGAAGAAAAAAATCGAATGTGGAGGAAGTTTCTCATCTCATGGCAACTGGGAAGCAAGGAGAGAGGAGAAGGGTGGGGGCCCAATATCTCCATTTAAGGGCATACTCTCAGTGACCTAACTTCCTTTCATCAGACCCCACCTTTTAAAGGTTCCACCACCTACTGGTAGTTCTACAAACTGGTGGCAAAGGCTTCAACACATTGGGAACACTTAAGATCTGAATCATAACAAGCTTTGAGATAATCAATTATTTTTCTTAAATTACTTTCTTTTCCCCATATTTAAGGCCTCAGCCATGTCATCAGATTGTATCCAATCTCCTTCATTTTTAAACTTAGATTTCTTTCTCCTCTATCAAGTCTGAGGGTGTCCTTACTTGCTCTAATATTCCTTGGTGTTATCTTTGTTAGAGTGTTTGGTGTACTGTGTTGCATTTGATATTTATCCATAAATATTTCTGGAATGACCAATTTCTAATTTGTCTAATTTGCCAACTGAATCAATTGGTAAAACAAAATGTATTCATATTTCAAGGTTAATTTGTTTTCATAAAATGTCCCTAAACAATTTTGTGGTTAAATTTAACAGTTGTAAAAACAATGTTGTTAATGAAGGATATAAAAGCTTTCTTAAGTGTGTCATGACATTGTTGAAGCTATTGTTATAATAGGCATTATATTTTTCTAATGCAAAATAGTATTAAAGGGCAATATGATTTTTTCATGTTTATTAAGAGTATGGGAACAAAATGCATGTTTCATTTGCTTGTTCATGTATAAACTACTTTCTAATAAGGTTGAATATTATAATTATTATCAAATTTTCCATCAATATTAAATCATTAAATTATTTTGCAATATGCATGATACTTATAATAACTTGTGATTTTAAAACACATAGACTAAAATAAAAAGTAAGAATAAAACTTCCAGGTTCTACCTGATTTTTACATTTTTATAAAATGTTATTATATGAGGAAAAAGAAAAAATAATGAAAAATAATTTATTTTCTGAAATAAACATTATTTATTTCCCTAATGCTTCTTCTCATGATAGTATTTAAAATAAATAAATAATTTTAAAATATAATAGTTACCAAACGTTTAAATACAAAAGCTGTACATACCTATATACTTACTTTGCATTTATTTAACTGTGTGTGTGTATGTGTGTGTGTGTGTGTGTGTGTGTGTGTGTACAGTCATTTGGATATACACAGTCTTATGTACTTTTCTTTCAATTTTTTCAAATACAGTAGAATTTCCAGGACTATATTATTTATAGTAATATATCTAAATTCTTCTGTAAATACCATTAAGAAGTTTCCTTAATTGAGAAATATGCTTACAAATTTGAGAATTTGGAGTAAAATTAAACTAAATACATACAAATAGCTTGAGCAATTTTACTTTGAAATACTTTTTAAAACTCTACTGAGCTGGGCATGGTGGTGTGTGACAGTAATCCCAAAGACTTTGTAGATGGAGGCAAGAGGATTACAAGTTCAGGGCCAGCCTGGGCAACTTAGGAAGACCATACTCAAAAGCAAAAAATAAAATCTCTAGCTCAGTGGTAAATTACCCTGGGTTCAATTTCTCATACCAATAAATTAAAAAATAACTATTGATTCATGCTACATATGCTTTTTGAAAGGCTCATAAGTGCCAGGCACCGTTCAAAGTACAGGGGACACAATAGCCAAACATTAAAAAAGAAATCTTATTCTTAAAGAGCTTGCCTTGTAACTGGGGAAGACAAGAAAAAAGGAACAACAAGAAAATATCCAGTGTAGTAATAATGCTAGCATGATATGAATTGAACACACCATGGGCATGAAAAGTCTCGCAGGTACATAAGGCTGAAAGAGTAATACAGTTTCATAAGACATAATTAGAAAATCTGCCATTTCTGCCAGAATATTGTTCATGGTCAACCTGCTCTTGAAAATCATAGGCTGTAGCCTCACAGCCAGGCCTTCACTAGTTTGCACAAATCTGACCCCTTGCTGTTCCACCTTCTGCACTACCTATTCTCCTGTCATCAACCAGTACTGATCCACACTGCCCTTCCTCATTTTACTTCTCTTTCTGGGTTAGTTTCTTAAAGAATATATACTATATTTTCTATCCCAATGCATAAATTTTTCAGAAAATTCTTCAAAAATGCATATGAGGTATTCATGCTAAAATATATACAGAACACACAGCACAAAATACTTTAATGAAATAAGATAGATTGATGGTGTTATTCATTTGAATTTTCAAGCAATTTTAAAACAGATGAAAATTTAAATATAAGATGAAAACCTAACCAAGATTTCTCATTTCTATATTAATTTGTTGACATATTTTGAGCTAACAGATGGGTTTTATCTGACAATATCATATTTTTTTCTGTGCTACAAAGACTGGTTGTAAAATGGAAGTCAGTTTTTTGAAACTTATATGTATTAGAGGCCCAAGAATTTGCATTATGTTTTTATGCTCTGCGAGTTGCAAAATTGCAGCTGTGCTACTTAAGAATCCCCTTCTCGCCAAGGAAGAATGCTGACAATGACATAAACATACACTCTTAACTTTTTATATTTCCCTAAATCCTAAAAATTAGTGCTCTCCTTTGCATTTTTATATGACTATGTTATAAAGTAGTTAATTTTAAAGGAAAAAGTCATAAAATCTCAATAGGTAAAAGGAATATAAAGGTCACTTAATTTAACCTCCTCTCAATTTCTAGGGAGCAGTGTAATATTCCTGACAAGGTGCTTATCAACCTTCACATTGTGTCATGGAAAACCTACTATTGCCCAAAACAGCCAACAGGACTTTTAAATAATGAATGAAATTTTACTATTATATGCATATACTTACTAGTACCTTTTCTGTACATGGTAGCTATAAATATATTTAATTAATGAGAAAATAGTGGAATTTAAAAGTTTAGAATTTTATATCAGAATTCATTTTTATTTTCTGAATTCACATTTAATAAAAGGAAACTGAAAAGCACTTATATACCTTCTCATTTATTCAGAGTCAAATTAAAAATTTAGACTAAGCTCAGCTGAAAATTATCTGTATTACCATAAGAACATAGGATTTAATAAAGGAACTAATTTTGACAATAAATTATGATACATCCAACCAAACAATCCATAATAAAAACTTCTTACATACTAGACATTCAGGTGACTGACACTGGTGAATAAGATGGACAGAGTTCCTTCCCTTATAGTTTTTTGTAATAAATAGGATGAAGGAAACAAATATGTAAATGAGATTATTTGATGATAATTTTAATGAATTTGATCATTTATAGTAGTCTTGGTAAGATATATTAATAATAAGTTGCTATGAATGGGAGGAGAGAGATGACTTGGTTTCAAGACAGTGAAGTTGAGATGTAGGTACCAAGTTTGACCTTAGTAGAATTTTTTCATTCACATACCATTCTCCTGTGTCAAGCTTGTGGCAAGTGAAAGTAGGAATGCATGATTTATTAAAACACATCTGTGTCTTGAATGGGGTCTATATACCCAGTAAATAGTCAGACTTACATAATTCTTGTAGACCAACAAGCTGATGTCTAGCTAGGGCAGCAGCCCAGCTGCCTTTTTCATATCATCAGAGCAGAACATTAACCAGGAACTGTGGAAACTCCTCATGGCAGGCTTTGTAGTCACTGGAGGACTGGAGTGTGATACTGAGGGTGATTTGGAAAACTAAATAAAGTTCCCATGGTGGAAACTGGGGCAAATTCATGGCTAGGATTGCAGGATAAGGAATTCAAGAAATACTAAGTTGGAACAATTGCAGAAGACAATTTGTGATGATATCCAGGGTTTAATTGCCCCTGATGAACATGGTAAGACATGGGATCTGCCTCTTCTGAAATGAGTGTCTTGGACAATTGTTTTTATTTAAAAATCCTTATGCAGTCCTTACATTTTACCCCATCAAATACATGTGTCACTTTAAGAGTGATACTTAAAGTGTCTGTCACAGGGAAGTATATACCTTGTTGATATAGTTTGAATTTGATAAAAATGTATAGTGGAAAAATTTCCAGGAGATGTCCTACATGGGCTACTTAATATTACAATTGATAGTAAGTGTCTATGATACTTACAGTTGGAATTCTCTATTCCTACGTGAGGACATGCTTGAAAATGAAAATGTATATATGTCAGTGGGAGTAGTCAATGTGAGGGAATCTTGGCAGTTCAGTATGACCATTAGCTGGGTTTTAAGGAGTAAGCCAATCCTTAAATTAGAAGTGAACTAGAAAATCTTGATATTTTCTTTGTATTCTGAGAAAAAATGGGGAGTAAGAATACATATTTCTTGTATATGTTTGAACATTCATATCCAATACATTTTTGTAATGTTTCTAAATACTTTATGTTTTACTCCTTGGCTGTTTCAAGAATGTGAACTGTGAAACAGGCTATTTGGATCTGTATCCAGGCTGCTGTCTTTAGTAGGTTTTTTTGCAAGTTAATTAACTTCATCTTACCTTCATCTACTCTTTGTAGAATGAAGATAAGACTAGTATCAACCTAACAGAGCTGTGGTGAGGATTAAATGAGTCAATGCATTAAAAAATGCTTAGAACATTGCTTTGCATACATAGGAAATAGTCTATGCTGGTTATTTTTGTCATGATGGTGATTATCATATCTAGGCCTTTGACTGTGAAAGAATAAACTAGTTAATAGAGT
Organism: Ictidomys tridecemlineatus; assembly: GCF_052094955.1. Lineage (NCBI taxonomy): Eukaryota > Metazoa > Chordata > Mammalia > Rodentia > Sciuridae > Ictidomys > Ictidomys tridecemlineatus. Next base: position 138,641,206 of record NC_135482.1, read on the forward strand.
CTTTATTTAGAAGTATCACTTTTCTATTGACTTTTTTATATAAAATTTCAAATATAGATAAAATTAGAAAAGGGTAATGAACCCCCATAAACCTCTCTATTATTCAGTTTTAACAATGGTCTTCTCAAGGTCAGTCTTGCTCCATAAATACTCTACCCAAATTCTCCTTTTCTCCCAGAAAATCTCAAAGAAAATCCCAAATATTAAATCTTCCGTTTGTACATGTTTTTCTTTTTTTTCATCACTTATTTTATTTTGTGTATTTTCAGTGTTTTAAAGATAGGGACACATTTCTTTAAATCACAAACACATTTTCATTATCAGTGCTAAAATTCCATAATATTTATTAAATAACCTATTAGGCTTCATATCTTACTAATTATCATTTATATGTATCTTTATAGAAATGAATATTCTTAAGAGTCAAACTATTGGAATTTTGTATTTCCTCTGCATTGACACCATGACTTTTAAAGAAAAAGAAATGGAAATCTACAAAGTTGAGTTTGAAAAAGTTGTAATCAATCACTTATTGACTTGTTTCACCTGAAAAAAAAAAAAAAGAATTTAGACTGTGATTTCCAAAGGCTTCACACACTTTGTTATTTACATGATAATTTTAATCTAAACCCCAGGGGCAAATCATAGTTTCAGGAATCTACTACCTCAGAGATATTTTATATTTGGGGGGAATAATTTAGGAAATATTCTATTTTTATTCACTTAGCAATGGGATTAATTTTCTATTTGAAGATTTTTAAATGAATAAGAAATATGCAGAAGTAACAAGAGAACAGGATATCAAACTATGGTACCCTATGATGTGGCCGTGTTTCTCTTCACGTTCACTTTACTTTTAAAGTAATATTAATTTGGAAAAGGCCTTGGATTTATGTGACAATTCCTCCTCCCTCCCCCTGAAAATTCTCAAAGCACATTTCAGAAACCCATTTTTGGCAGATGTAAATTTAAGTAAATTGGCCAAGGTCACAGCACAATAAGGACAGAGTTATCAAGGGAATGCAGTTTCCTGCTTTTCCACCATCCATGAAATTAGAGTAACTCCACCCCTTAAAATGAAAGGGTTTACTTTTTTTTTTCTTACTGAAATTATAAACTATGATTTGGAATATTTGTTTTTACCATTAACTCAGGCTTTCATAGTGATCTTTCAGGGCCACAGAATGTTTATATGTGCATTATTCAACTTCTATTACCGCACACATTACAACCTATACAATTTGTTTTAAAAGGAGAGTGCATTTTTTGTTAGAGCTGAACCATCAGATTTTCTCTTTATGTGGTGTGACATGATGAAGAAGCTATCTGTAGGAACAAAACTAGTTCACTTTCTATGGGCAAGCACAGACTGTAAAGTAGATTATTAAAGTACACAGAAATAGAAAATTAGATCAGAAGTGATGTTTTACTGTGAGGTCTTCTTTGGGCCTTATAAAATGAGAAAGAACTAACCTTGTTCTATTTCTGAGTCCTGAAAAAAAGCCTTGTAGCAGGCATATCACCTTTAATTAGGTTTCTGCTTTGGGGAAGCATTTTACCAGCCCCCTTTCATTTATTTTTAATGATGTTATCACTAACAGGCAAACAGTCCCTTAATAAAACAAAAACAGTTTCTATATAAAGCCTGGTGTACATGTCCTGAGTCAGTCATCTAAAAACAAATGTTATGATTGTTTCCTTTGTGCTCTTAGAACCCTTAATGGCCCTACTGTGCAGATATGCAAAACATCAACCTAGGAAATATAACCATGTCTGTTATGTAGCTTTCAATAAATGCTTTTCCATATTCACTTGCGGATCAGCAGTGAGGTTAAGCCTACAGGGTCATGAAAAAGGTAGAAAGGTCCATTCAGTGGATCTCTGCAGCAGAAGCTGTGCCAGCTCTTTCTTATACACTCATGACTTATTACTTCAAGAAACAAGCAGAGATGAAAACAACCAAAAATGTTTGAAAGTTAAATCAATGTGTTTCTGTGCGTGTGTACTGGGGGTGGGAGGTGTGTGCATGTGTTATGCTTAATACCACTCCACTTTTGCCAAAAAATTCCAAGTTGTAGACAGATTAAAAAAATTTAGGCACAGATATGTACTTAAGTTTGATTATCTCAGATGATTTTGCTATCAAGGCAGAGTTTAGTAATATTAGTATACAACCAGAACTTGAACTCCTACCCTAAGATAATGTCTGTTATCATTCTGTAATTTCAATAGAATTGTTTTTCAATAGGAGGTATTTTTAGTATTACTATCTTGGATATAGTATAATTTTAATATCAGCAGAGATCTCTCATTTCTTCATTTTCTATCATTACCACTTTTGCTCCATTTTATCTCATTCACATATTCTTTCAACAGAAATTAGAAAGTGCCTACATTATATGGCATAGTTAAGATTATAAATAGGTTCTCTCTCTGACTAAGGAAGTGGTCCCTAACTTTTATTAGAATCTTAAAGCTGAACTATCCAAAAGTTAGGAGCCACTGATGTAGATGTTAGTTAACATATAGTAAGTTTAAAATATTTTATGCATTAAGTTAGGCAAAATTATGCATGTAAATATGTTTTAAAGTAAACTTTCAGCCTCCTGCCAAACACACACGTAAAATATTCTCCTTTCAGTATTAATTTGTTTTTTCTATATTCCCCAAACTAGAAATTCAGAGTTCTAATGCTGCTTGAAGTATATCCACAGAACCTCTTCAGTATTTTTATGTTTCACACAATCCATTTCTATGAAATCTAGGCTGATTACATTTTGTGTAAATCAAAACAAAAATCCTCTAGGTTGTGCTGCCTAAAGAGAAATTTATGAACTGGTTCATACCCTTTGCCTGTTCTCAATTTATTTCTCTCACAGTTAATTTTAACTATTCTACAAATAAACTCAGGTTTACGTAAAGTAACTGATGCACAGAAGGATAATTCTGTTACCAACATGGTTTGTCTTCACAGAGAAATAATTGTTACCAACATGATATACCTTCATCACAAACCTTATCAGAGAGAAATAATATAAAAATCATAGGTGTAGGGATAAGAACAGATTTCCTCCATGCCACATTAAAGCCAAGTTTCTAATATAAAATTAATAATCAATTTGGTTTTAATTCACTTATGCATACTATATATAACATTTTATATTTTACAAAGTACTTTTACACACAATCCAACTGGATTTAAACTATAATTCTGTGAGATTTCAATCAATTTTTTTAAGATGGCTTTGCTGCTCTAAAATTTTCTAGAACTTGGTAGAACCAGGACTGGAACTCATACTTTCCAGATCTAGTAGAGTTTGCTTTTCATCTTACCACCGATACATCACATATTGTGATATTCATTTTATAAAACTATCACTAGTAATTTTAAATTGAGAATTTGAAAAATGGGCATAAAATTAAATATAGGAAATAATTTTGATTCCAGTGTTCTTCTAGATATTTTGTACATATTAGAAGATATACAAAAGTTATGTCTCTAAATTTTAATTCTCTATGTCAAAATTCTTTATTTTCTGAGAAAATGAAAATAGAAAAGAATACATAACTACTTTCTGAGCTAAGATTACAATATGAGGTAGTAGTATTCACTTTATTATGAATAGTTTCTCTTGATAATTAACCCAGTGTGCCTAGACTAGAAGTAAGCCAGGAATGAAACTATAATTGTGCTTAGTTTAAACATTTGTGTGTTATGCCTGAAAATAATTTTCAGGTGTTTTTTTCTAAGCACCAATTTGTGAATTTTTAGATTATCTCTGTTTCTATTCCCAATGAATAATTTGACTGACCAGTTTACAAAAACACTAACAAGTGTATCTTTCTATATGTTTGCAATCAATATTTTTTTAAAAAACAAAGAAAAAATTATATTAGAGAAATATTTCACTTCTGAAGGAAAGTGCCATATGCTTTAGAATTTTTGTCAACTTTATTTTTCATTTTGCAGTTCAGAACTAGTTTTCTTGCAAACTCTCAGATCTCTTGTAAACATAAAAAATATGGAGATTTTCCCATTTTAACAATAATGCTATTTCTTTTTCCCATTTTAACAATAATGCTATTTCTATTTCATATCAAGATGAATAAATATGAGTCCCCTTGTTTCTAAAAGTGATTGTTTTTAAGCCTAAAATTTAAGATGTAATAAGACATCAGAGGTTTGTACACACACACACTTGAAAGAATATATAATTCAAACCCAAAGGGATCAGTTATGAAAATAACTGAGTTAGATTTTATTCACAGGAAAGAAAACATTTTAAAAGTAGAGGCCTATTATTTTTTTAAACATCATTGTTCCTTAGGATATCCTGCTAAATTGTTATGTGTGATAAGATTGGAGGGGGGAAAAAAGCTTGTCTTACTGAGGCATCAATCTTACTGATGGTCAGTTATTAAAAAGTGACTTAAAATATGAGTAGAATCATGGAAATATGTTGATGAGCAAGATGAAATATCATGTTTTATCCTTTATTCATTTTAGAATTTTAAAATATATATTTTTCTCTTTCTTCTTCCTTGTCAATTATTCTGTTTACATGTTGCTATAATTGTCAATATTATAATTATCCCAGATGTTAAGCAGTAATTTTTCTGGTCATAAAATAAAATCATTTAATTATAATATGTGCAAACTCCATTTTCTTTAGAAAACCACTGTAGGTTCCTGAAACTGGATTAGAAAACCAGGATCCTTCAACATGAATAACTACTCTTTTTTGGAAATTAAAAATAACACCTTGTCTAGACAATACTTAATCTCTTCTAGAGTCTCATGGCTTTCTACGTTCCCTGTTTGTGATTGTAAAATTCTAGTTCTGACTCTTCTTTAGTTTACCTACTCCTTTTCTCTGGGTCTCTGTCTCTTTCAACTCCTCTTCTGCCTTAGTTTTCGAAGGACACTTGTCAGTAGACTTAAGGTCCATCCTGAGTAAGGATAACCTCCATAATCTCTTCATCTCAAGGTTCTATATTATACCTGTGCCTGGAGTTAGAATGAACCAGTATTCCAAATAAAATATTACTACCAGATTCTAAGAATTACACATGTACATATATTCTGATGGTCACCATTCAATCTACTATAGAAATATAAAGGAGTTACTTATATAGGTCTTGCAATTTTCCTTTAGTTTAAAATTATTTGAGAAATTAAAAACAAAAATCAAAAATCATTGCACCTGAAGAGCCAACTTTCTATAAAAGATAATTTTTTAAAAATTGGAAATTCTTAAACCAAAATATGTATCCTGTGAGTTTTTACTTCATCATCAAACATACTTTAAGTCACAGATTATGTCAAAACCATTACATTTTCTGGCCTCTCAAACTTTTCCTTTAATCATAGAACATTTAGGATATCACAGGTCATTTTTTTAAAAAGAAGAACATGTTCTTAATTTTACAATATTGATTAATTGCTATGAAATGATAATTTTTTTCTTAGATAATGGTGTATTATGACCCAAAGAAATATCTTTGGTTTGTTTGAGCTTTGATTCATTTGTCTTCTTTTAGAAAATGATCTTAGGAATCATGCTCCCCTGCCATTTTAAAAATAATTCTGACCTTAATTTGATTGTTTCTTTCCTATGCATTGAATGAAAGTGACCTTATGTAGTATCTCCACTGTGTAAAATGATGAATGAATGAATCTACTCAAATAAATTTATACCAAATGATAGTCCACATTCTCACATCACTGGAACCTTGATGACCAAAATGGCCGTCAATTACTGAAGTAATAGCAGAAAAAAAATAGGCAGGCAGGCAGGCATGCATGCACACACACTCACACATACAGAATAATTTAATCCTTTGCTGGGATTACCAGTGTCTAAACGAATAATGATGGGAGGAAAAATTTTACTGAATATAAGAATTAGCTATTCAACAAGTAGAGTCAGTCACTCTGATCTATTTTAGTCTCTGAAAGATTTCAGATTGTGCTTTCTGCATTCTGTCTCTAATATCTAGCACATTGTTGATTTGAGATAAATATTGGCTGCTTGAAAGTAGGCATCATGAGTGATTTAGAGATTTACTTCACAGAACAGGCAACTGTGGTTAAGCACAAATGCCTGAAATTAAATTAAATAATCATGGATGATAGAATTTAGAATTAAACATGTGTGTACATGTATGTGTATGCAACATTTTTCTTTTTGTCTTGGTACGTCTTTGAGAAATGTGGAGTCATAGATGGAAAAGCCGAGAGGTCATCTGGTTCTGTGCATTTCTTTAAGAGACAAGCAATTATTATCTCCATGATCTATTAAGCCATATTTTCTTTAGCATGTGACAGGTAAGGTGATGCTGATCGAAAAATATTGCTCTCCATTCTTAAACAATTTCACATGCACATAGATGTTTAACAAGCCCATTTTCAGGGTTATTATGAGAAAACACTAGCAGCCTTGGTCTGTAGGAGTAATTTATGATAGCTAGGTAAATGGTGTCCAAGATCACCTTGCTCACATTAGCCATGCGGTAGCTCTACCCCTGCACTGCAGTCTTTCTTTAACCCTGGTGATAAGAGTGATACAAAAAATAATGACACCATGAGTCCTACTTTAGTTGCTTTCTCTGTTTCTTTTTCTAGTACCTGCTGCCTCAGATCATCTGTTAGTAAGTTAACAGAGGAGGGAATGGAAGGAGAAACTTCAGAGAAGGGAGTGAGTGTGAGAGGAGAATGGTTAATAGCAAAGCCTTGTATCTGGTACTTCCCTCCCCAACATTTCTTCCCTTTGGTTCATTAACTAGAAATGTGGAAAGGTGAGGAAATGAATTTAACTTGTTCTGACATTAGTGAGAGACAGAGAAGTGTGGCAGCTTCCATAATATTTCTGCCCCAGAGAGAGGTAATTGGAAAACGTGTTGTGTGGTTAGACGTTGTAATGAAAAATAAAAGAATGATGGAGGAGAACAGTGGAATCAAATTATAAGCCTAAGACAAGTGTGCTGAAGTTTTTAGCAACTTACAAAATTGAGAGATACTATCAGAACTGTGCAAATACATTGCTCTGATTAATTTTCCTGGGGTGAAATATGAAAATATTTAGAAAATTAGGAATCTTGCACTGAATAAAATTTTCCCTGTGTTTAAAATAAACTAAAATATGCCATGACTTGCCTCTATCTCATAAAGAACTATAAAATTGTCAAATAACAAAGAACTGAATAGAAAGATTTCACCGTGAGAGTGAAAAATGTGTATTTGGTTATTATTCTAAATTGCTTAAAAGGTTGAAGAATATTCAATAAATGAAGTAAAGACTAATTTATCTTAGGGTTATAAAATATGATTTTCTAAATATTGTTTTGAAAGTTGTATTTTATTATTCTTTCTTCAGACCCCTTGTTCATACACAAAAGGTATAATTTTTCAATATTAAGGTAAAAGGTGTTCAAGTTCAAAAGAATTAAATCTTTGGCTTCAATGATAGTGAGCAATTCAGTTATACTATAGGAAGAATGTATTTGGACTCTCATTTGTCCTTTTAGATTTGTGAAATGAAATATTTTAATTGCATATTGCTTTTATGGTTCTTAAGAATATATTTGAACAAATCATTAATATAAAGGAAGGGTTAATTGAGAAAGAAATTGTCCTGATATACAAAGCATTTCTCTTATATGAAGCTCTAGAAATATTCTATTGTCAATCCAAAGAGAACAAACTAAAATGAGATAATTGGGAAGGTGCCCATAAAGTCAGCCTGAATATATTATCACAACTATATATGAGATAATATTTGTTTTAAAAAGATTCTATGGCACTGTAAACTCAGTCTCATTAGAGACTGCATTTAAAAGGCTTATAAAGTTACTCATTAATGTTATCTTGTTGTATCTCCACAGCTTTTTCATTAAAGAAAATTCAGCAGAAAGCATTTTCTCCTGATAGCAGGAACCAATTTGCAATAAATGTTCTGGAAACCACTAGGGAAGCCATTACTGAGGTCTAATAAAAACAGACAAGCGTAACTTGTTCTATATTTTTGTTTCAATCACATACAGATGAGACCCCACTTTCTACACCAACCGCAAGAGACAGCCTTGACAAACTTTCTCTAACTGGGCATGGACAACCACTACCTCCAGGGTTTCCATCTCCTTTTCTGTTTCCTGATGGATTGTCTTCCATAGAGACCCTTCTGACTAATATACAGGTAGGTCTTTTTGCTGTCTGGAAGAAAAGAACATAGAACACTTATATATGTAATATCTATCTGAATTCATCCCATTCCAACTTAATCTCCTCATCGTATAGAACAAGCCATGGTATTAAACTTTTACTCAGAAAACAAAGATTTTAAACCTGCTACACTAATCAAATTGGCTTAAACATACTCAAATATGTATATTAAGCTATAATAAAAACTTACATAAAAATGACATGCACATTTAAAAAAAACCATTCGGCCTAAAATGGCTTTCTTTATTGCCAACTAATTGGATAAAATTTAACTGTTTAGTTTGTCTAATTTACTATATGACAGCACACCAGTTCTAATAAATATTTAGATATTTTTAAACTGTTGGCCTTCCAGTGAGGAAATGGTATGTTTAGTCATTTTAAATATGTCTAATATAGAAGAATCCAAAAAATCCCTTCTTTCATAAATAAGTTTGTTTCAATTAGTAGAGTTTCTTCAAAGGATAGACTTCAAAAGCTGTATAAAATTTTCCACGGATTTCCTATGTGGTCCTCAGGATGTATATTTTATGTACAGTACATTATGAATCAAAAATACTTACAGTTAACAATAACATAGAGCATGGAGCCAAGATAATAAGAGTGTTCGAAATAGAAGAAAACAATTTTCTTGCCCACACATGAAGTGATCATGTGGACCCCAGATGGAAATTTTTGCCATCTATTCTTCCATATTTGGAGTAGTTGCTGTTAAACATGAGCTTACTGACAACAGTACTCGAAAGTTTCTCTTTTTTTAAAAAAATTTTACTCTAACACTCCAAACTCAGTGATATTTTTCTGCACATATTTCCTACCATATTAATCTTTCTCCCAGTAGAAATGTAATTAATTTTATTTACCTCTCCAAGGACATAACAGAAGGCCTTTAATGTAACATATCTTCTCATCTATTAATGTGGCATTTTTAATACTAATGTAATTAGAGTTTCCAGAACTGTATTCAACATTATGGTTTTATATCTCAGTAATTGAAATAAGTCATCAATCTAGCCTAAACTTAATCATGGTCCAATAATTGATTATATTTTAAAATAAACATAAGGCTTTCTTCCCTGAATTTCACTTATATTATTGTTTTCCACGAGTTAAAGTTTGTAGTGAATTTTCTCTTTCATTAAATGCTTTGAGAAAATAGCCCTCAACATTTTTGAGTTTAAATTCCAAAAAGCAGAGAAAACATTTATTTTCTTCTGTATATAACTCCATATGAAGTAAAGAAAAAGCCATATGTATGTGTGTTCCTTAACTAAAAATTCTTTGACCATATGAGTGAGAATTGAATTTCAATTTCAGAACAGACAGCATGTCTTGGTTTCATCTATGTAAGTCTACGCACACATCTGAAGAGTAGGTTTACACATGGACCCTTCCATTTTATGTGAACACCTCATATCTTAGTCAAAAACTGACAGTTTGGGAGTATTCTTCCCATCCACAGTATGCCAGGTATACTAAGACCAAAGAATGCTACCCACATCACCTCAAATTCACTATTCTCATAAAAGAAAGAAAAAATAGAGAAGATACCAGCCTTAAAATGCACATATTTTTATGTAATTTATTTATTGAAGTGGCCGTAAGCCTGATATGCTTTCCTTTCAATCATATACCTTGCAGACATATTTTAGTAAGAGTTAATGGTAACATGATAGTCAAGACAAACTAAATTATTTATTTCTAATTCCAAATTATGGGGACCTTATACCTACATTAAGAATACTTCATTTAAAAAATTATGTTGTCTACTTCAATCTTACACACAGGTATGTGCACAAATAGACATAGGCATTATATCTACATGTAGATATGCATGTAAATATGTGTACATAAGGTAAAATGCAGATTAAGACTCTTAATGAGTTCCATGAACAAATACATGCACTTTCAGATATATGCACACATACATGCTGGATTTATGGTAGGTATGATTTCACATCATTTTAGAAAAGATCATAGATGCTAACTCTTATTATTGTCACATTTATTGAGCTATGGTAATATCCTAGGAGTGGTACAGAATGTTTAAATAGTCATGACCCTGGCTTATTAGACATACAGTATAAATGTGTTTGCTGTCTAAATTCTAATTTGAGTAATTACAGTCTGCCTACCTCAATTTCTGCTGAAGTTTCAATTATATATAATGGGGTTCTCTGCATTCTAGTCTAAATGGTAACATGCTTGTTGTGTAGCAAGTTTAAATCTCTACATTTCCTCTGAAAGTATTTTATTGTTATTAAAATTAATGGCCAACAAACTAGACTAAATAGTGTGTTTTAATTGCTCTGATAGTAAATAACTTAATTTCATGATATACTATAATTTGACAATCTTGAATTATTAAATTTATAATGATTACTAAAATGTTCCCTACGTGATACTATTAACAAAACTGAATTTTTATAAATGTCATTTATTTCTGCTTTCAAAGAAGATATGTAGGAAGAAAAAAATATTTATATATATAAAATTAGGCACCAGATTTTTTATTAAGTAGTGGAAATATACTACCATTTTTGACATTTGAGGTATTTGGAAATTAAAAGTTAAAACAGATAAACATGACTACAGTAAAGGAAAATTATTAAGGTAATATAATTTTACATTAATGAGAGAGACATATTTCAATTTTTGTTTTTGAACCTCATTTATTTTATGTAGAATTTTACTTGTTTTATCAATATGGGCAATCTTTAATCCTGGCTTTTTCCTTCAAACGTATCTTTTTTTGGCGGGGGTGGGGCCAGGGATTGAACTCAAGGGCACTCCACCCCTGAACCATATCCCCAACCCTATTTTGTATTTTATTTAGAGACAGGGTCTCACCGAGTTGCTTGTGGCTTTGCCATTGCTGAGGCTGGCTTTGAACTTGCAATCTTCTTGCCTCAGCCTCCTAAGCCACAGGAATGATAGGCATGTACCACCATGCCTGGCTCAAACATGTCTTTGAGGAACTCCTTGGAAATTTCATGTGAGGAAAATTTAGTGCCAATTATTTGGATATGATACCTTCAAATATTAGCTAGCTATCATTAGAATGCATTTAGAGGAGAACTCTACCCACTATTCCTTATTTGAGATTCCCTGCTATTAATCACAATAAACTAATAATGTATAGAATCAGATGCAAATTATTTGTTTATCCATTTTTTAACAAAAATTGTTTTAAATGGCTTACCAATATTATAATAATAGGTAAGTAAAAAAATGAAAATGTAAAATATGGTGAAGAATATAAAATTTAATTAGAGATAGTAAGCATTGAAGATTTTTGATATAAAAGGTGTTTGATAAGGTTTGGTTCATTATGGTTTGCCTGCACAGAGAAATTAAGCAAGCAAAGAAAACCCAAAAGGAATGTTCAAACAACATTAAATGGCGATCTCAGAATAAAAAACCATAGTGAATTCACTAATAAATAGACAAACTCTATCTATGGTATCTAAGAAATATTCTCTATTTCTGTGTTGGAGGACAAAAAATTAAAAAGGAATTTTATTATTAAACTGAAACATCTGTCTTCAAGTCTTTACATTTTAGTATTATAGTCAGTAATTATATTTTCCATACATTTTAAAAGAAATAAATAATTTGCTTATTTGCATTATACACTGAGTTAAAATACAGTTATACAAAAATGTGGAAGAAAACTTTTCCAAAGTAATCCCAATAAAATATGATACTGGCTTCAAAATATGACGTTGGATAACATCAGATATGTTGGTATTATATTTTTTTCCTGCTTCATCATAATTATAAGCGTAATATTCTCCCCTTTGCTCCCATTTCCAATTTGGAAAAGACTATAAATAATATTAAAATGTACCCAAGTTTCTAAACACAGCTTACTACTGTGACAAAAAAGAATAGCAATAATCTCAGTAAGACCTGTACTATATACCAAAATTTAAAATTTATATTATATTCAAATATATATATATATGCAAATTTGTAACATGCAAACAATTTTAATGTGCCAGTCTTTATAATAATTATGCACATTTTACATTGATTTTTTTATTATTCTCTACAGTGTATTTTATCTTTATCCCCAATTTACATATAAGATTATGGAGGCAGGTATGGTCACAGAGTGGTGGTAAAGTGTGAATTTAAACCCAGGTTGATTGCCATGTTGTCATATTATAAGACATGACTATATGAATTATAAGAAGATTTATTTATACCTGGAAGTACTTTTTCATGGGGAATCTGTCATTAGTCATCTTTGGAGAACAATAATCAGAACATTAGACTAAGTATATTTTTTCCTTTGCTACAAGAGCTCCTATAATAATACATTAGTTGTTGTTATTTTTTTTCTATCTAAAAAATCTGGTTCTAAAGAACATGATTTCTATACATTTTGCAAAATGATAGGGAAATAGTAGAAGAAAAAAAAGTTAAACAGGTGAGGTTATGATCTCAGCTTAGTCAACTCTGTAGTTTGGGATCTTGGATGAGTCATCATTCTGACCTTTTTTTTTTAATGTTTGGATGGAATAAGTGATTTCTAAATTCTGTTCAATTAAAGTATTTTATTATCATTATTGAGAGTAAAGAAACACATTATTGACTACAAATTATGTCACATAAGTTTCAGGGACACTCAAGAACACTTACTTATCATCTTATTCTGAAATAAATTTGCCTAGACTGTAAACATGAACCAGGTTAAGTTTTTGCTCTTGGTTATAAATATCATGTTAAGAAATGGTTCTTTCAGGACAATATTACTCGAAGTCTTAGGCAGGCAGATATTTATGCTTTCTAAGCTATAGATAGTTGCAACATTGCTATATCAATGGCAGTGCTCCTGGAGAAAAAAAAAAGTAATTCTCTCAAAATCCATGAAAATAATATACAAGGTGGATCATTTTAGAAAACAAGAACATTTGTGTATTATGAAAATCATCATGCTTCATATATGGGAAACAAATCTGAGGCTAATCAACCATTGTGTCTCAGAATTGCTGTGTCACACAATAAGTTTAAAATGTATTTCTTTACAATTGTCATTATCCAACTTTACCCTCCTGAGAATTTGAACTCCCTTTGGAAAAAGTTCATGTTTCAAACCTTCAATCTTCTACTGCATTTCAATTGTTACCACACATTTGGTTGGATATTGAATATCCAAGTGAGACACAGAATTTAGTACGTAATTTTGCATACCATATATCTAGAAAATTTACAGAAGTTACACAAATCCAAAAGTATTATCATCACCGATGGTTAAGAAAGTGCTTTAGTAATTTGTAGATGTTGTGAACATTACTTGATACTGCTTCTTCCCAGCCGCCTGCTGCATTTAAATTTAATTGTTTTTCTGTATTTTTTGTAGCAGAGCTGTCACTGGCAATAACATACTTTTGCATATGCATCAGTTTGGCTCTAGTGCAGATTTTTGTTCACACTGGACTCCTACTGATGTGTGCAGATTTAAAGTCTAAAAATTAAATCTAATTTTATATAGCTTATAAGTAGTCCCTAGAGGGTATTGGATTCTAAAAGCTAATATTTTTCAGACATAATCAGCAGGAATAGGTAATGTACTACCATTAGCAACATTTTAACAAAAGGAAACAGTAAACATAAAAGCTCTTAGCAACTTCATACTTTACTAACTAATATTAATATAAAATTAAACAAATTAGAATTGCAGTTTAACATTATTCAACATGTTTATTCATCATGATTGTTTCATATTTAAAGAACACCAAAATATTGTGTTTTGTCAGCCAAGGACAATAATAGTTTAATAGTAATTTATTTTAAACAGCTACTGATAATACAACCAATCAACACATTAAGTGGTGCCAACATTGGCATCTTGCTAAATAATCTCTAGACATTGCACAGAGAGTACATCTTTCAAAGATAAGTCAACAAGAGCAATCAGAGCAGAAAATTAGAATTTGGTATCTTAGAATTAAAATACAGCTAAACTAAAGTTTTAATTGGGGTGATCTAAAAGGGCACTTGATGTAATGATCTCTTTCATTTGTTACTAATTGTTTGTTCCTGATGAAGAAGAAACATATACAGGAATGTTGAATTGAGCTAAGATGCCAGTTTCCTTAGCAGCTATGTTTTATTGTTGAACAACAAAAGAGTAGGGAGGGGTAAACTGCCACATAGAAATCTTTCTCCAGTTTCTTTCATATCAAACAAGAATTATTCCAGGAAATTCAGGGTCAGGTACAACAAATATGAAATAATTTATATGTGTCCAAAGAGAAAATAAAATGCCTTATGACATTGCAAAAAAAGCTGCATTGGTGGGCTGAAGTAAGGTTACATCTCTAGTGGGCTCACAAATCAAGCTGGAGTTGAAATTCCTGATTCAAACTGCTCACATTGAATCTTGCAAGGGGGATCTTATCTTCAAGTAAGTGTACAGATGGCCTCAACTTTCATCTCATTTATAATTTCAAGTGAAAAATTTAGTCTATAATATTTACAGATCAACACAAAATAGTTTCAACTTCAAACCAGCATTTATTATTGCTGAATTGAGGGAGATAGAAATTTTAGTTCTAATTTTTACTAGTAATTTTGGTCTATTACATGGAAAATGTTTTCTATATGTTTAACATTCTCACAATCTTGTTGTACAAAAAAATCTTAGAATACTGCTAATTTTTTTAAAAGAATACAGTAAGTCAAATTTTGTGTATATATCTCCATAATTAGTCATATGAATAAATTTTGTTTTGTTATTCTCAAATTGTTAGAACCATTTTGAATGACTTTAGAAACACAATGTGTTACTAAACTACTAAGTTTTGGAGACCTTAAATTTATTACAAGTTTCAAGAAAAATATAGCACTAATATAATAATTTCTATTCATGAGATTTGTGTATTTTTATATGTGCTAGGCACTCTCTGGGCACTTGGGATGTAGTACAAAGCAAGAGAAAATAATCCTACCTTAGAGACTATACATTTTACTGGAAAAACACAATATAGGTCAGTGTACAAATAACTCAGTGTGACAATGTTACCTAATGTTAAATGACATGAAGAATTTTATAGGAGGGAGGAACAAGCTATATTTGGAGGGCTATTCCAAATTTGGTGGTAAAAGGCTTGAATGGTGACTTTGTGAGGGTGTGAGTCATGTAAAGTTTTGGAGGACAAGCATTCATGTAGGGAAAAGAAAGAGCAAAGTCTCTGAGACAGAAACAAATTGTTGAATTGAGGAAAACAAAGAACATTGCGTGATCTAGTATGATCATGCTAGAGAGTGGGAGAATGAGCTCCAAGAAAGTAAGGAGACTACCAGGATTACAGAGGGCTCTATCAACCATGTTAAATAACTACTTGCATCAGATTTTTACCCACATTTTCTTTTCAGTTCTTATTTTATTGGTGCATTATAATTTTACATAGTAATATTATGCCACATTATGCCATATTCATACACTCACACACACACACATACACACACAATATAATTTGATCAACCTCCTTCTCCAGTACCTTCCTTCCTCTGCCTGATCCACTTGCTCTCCTCTACTGATCTCCCTTCTGTTATTATTACTATTGTTTTAATTAGTGCATTATGTTTTAGACATGCTATGTGTTGCCCTCATTTAGTTTGGGGTCTAGATATTCTAATCAGAAACAATGGAACATGCATGGTATAAATATTTACCTTCTTAAAGTAGTTTAATTAAATTTAGAAGTTTTGTGCTTTATAGTATTTGTCCTAGTGAGTATGGAGTGAATGCAAAATAATTTAAGAATTTGGTGAGTTCTTCTCTTTTAAAATGTTTTTAAGCAACAAATGAAATGTACTTTTTACCAACATATTACCATTCTGAATACCTTCTTTGTACAGGGGCTCTTAAAAGTTGCCATAGATAATGCCAGAGCTCAAGAAAAACAGGTTCAACTGGAAAAAACAGAGCTGAAGATGGATTTTTTAAGAGAAAGAGAACTAAGGGAAACACTTGAGAAGCAGCTGGCTATGGAACAAAAGAACAGAGGTATTGCAGAATTTCTAACTAAATTTAATACTTTAAGCGAAATAGTCAACACAAAAATGTAATGGTATGTTTGGTGGTTTGCTTTGAGAGTGTACATATTTGTTGATTTACCTGCAACTAAAGTTTAGAGCAGAATTCAAATCATGGGCTCACTGCGTTTCTTAATTTCCAAAGTACATATTTTCTCTTCTGTTCCTATCTCAAGGGATTGAAATGTGTCCATTGTATCATTAATTATATAATTGTTGTTGCTTATAGTTTAATTAATTCATACTTTTTTTGGACAGTACTAGAGATTGTACCTCTGAGATACATCCCCTACCCCCCCCTTTTTTTTTTAATTTTGAGATGGGGTCTCACTAAGTTGCTGAGGGTCTTGCTAATTTACCAAGGCTGTTCTTGAACTTTTGATCCTCCTTCCTCAGCCTTCTGAGCCTCTGGGATTACAGATATGCATCACTGTTCCCAACATGAATTAATATTCTTAAAATAAGAAATAAGCCCTGATAAGCTGACAGCCATGAAAAAAGTTTTGTGTTCTTTCACAGCTTCCCTTTGAAAACTTAAGAGTTAAAGTCATAATGCTAACATAGAAAATACTGATTATTCAGGCAAAGCAGGTTTAGTAAGATATTTATCAACTGAAATTGAAGACTGATGAATATCTGAACAAATGAGTAAAGTTGAATGTTTGTATAATTTTCTTTCTGAATACCTCATTTTCATTCTACAAGGTCAAGTACACAGAATAGAAACTAATATGAATTCTTATTGGGTAAAAATAATGATATTATTGACCTGTGAATTGTTTCTTTTAATACATTGTACAGTGCTTGTACAGATAATTTTGAAGGTCATTTACATTTGTATATTTATATATGAATTTGAAGAGTATTTACAACCAACTCCCCCTTTGTTTCAACCACTTGATTCTCCTAAGTATTATAGAAAGTGGAAGAATTTCTTTTCTCTCATTTAATAAGTATTCAGGGTAAACACTCCCCATATTCTCCTTTTATATATTTGACATGGTCATTTAAAGACCATTTTTTTTTCAATTATCTTTTTAAAACTAGAAAGACTTACAAGGCTGTTTCATTAGTTATTAGTCAACAGCTAGTGGGTTCCTGGGATAAGGTTTATTTGAAAAGCTTTCACCTAGGTGAATGGTACCATTATAAATAACATGGCTTCACTAGATTAAAGGGCTAAAATAATCAAAGATAAACACTGATAATGGATGTGTTCTAAGTGAATAAGGAAGTCCAGGCAGAGAGTTCAGTCTGTGGGGCCATCTTCCATGAGATCACCATGTCTTGTTTTTGTCACACCTGGAGAAGTCTTTCTTATAGTACAAAAAACAGACTCTTGGATTCCTTAAACAACCCTTTGAGTATTTGAGAGACCTTCCTAATTTTATTGGTTCCAACTGGTTAGGAAGTTTTACATTCTGTTTTATTTCTTTAACCACTAGAGGGCAAAACATTCACAGATCATCCTATGAACAACCTATTTAATTAATTATGAACAATAAGTTGAAGGTAATAACTTATCTATCAATACTTATCTATTATAAATGTGTCTGTTGATGCAGTGTATTACCCTGAAGATAGAACATAGCATCCTATTTGGTTCAATCAAATAGGAGGAAACAAGGAATGGTTGATGGCAACATACTGGGTATAGAGCTATCAATCAAATGGGGACATATAAGTATTTCAAAAATTAGTGTTTCTTTTCAAAGATATTTATAAATAATCACCTTTTGAAAGAAAAATAGTAGGCAAGTAATTTTGTTAAAGTAAGCATATGGTTTTCACATTATTAAGCAAAGGAAATCAGCATTTACTCAATTTAGTCCATGTACATTTTGATTAAAAGTTTTTAAAATTATGATACAGAAATAATAAACTCAACTTGTTAATGGGATACCATCTTAGCAACACTACTAATGATTAATCAAGAAATGCAGAAATTAGAAACTGAAACTAAAGTATTCACTTGAATCATTATTACCTCATATTCCATTTTGACCAAATATTGTGCTAAATAAAAATAATGGTGTTTTCTAATCAGTAGTAAGAAGTCAAATAGTAAACTTGGGATAATTAATTTTCATGAAAAATAAAAGAATTTTCTCATAGTGGAACACTACATCCACAATGTTTATCGATATTTGTCAAAAAAGATGAGTTCAAAGAACACATGCTGAGTGGTTACCATATGTATGTGTGTGTGTGTGTGTGTGTGCAAGCATGTGTGTATGTATAGAAAAAGTGAAAATAATTACTATACCAAGAGTACAGTTACCATACATTTTGTAAAGTACATGTATTATTATTATTTATTAACATATGCATATTTAAATTGTACAGTAGGAGAAAATGTATCAGAATCAACTTTTTATATCATAATCTAATTTTATATAAAAGCATATTTTTGTCATCAATGGCACACTATTAGCAGTTCGGTTTTATACTTCACCAGATTCCTACAGAATGGAAGTATAATTTTTTTTAAATAATTTGTAGTGCTATAAATTTGCTATGAAGAAACAATTTTCTGAGAAAATGGCTTTGTCAAAAAATACTGTTCATGTATGTTAACAATTAAGAGTGTTTTGCTCTGCATATACAAAAAATGTTGATGTTGTTTTCTAAAATTTCAAGAATTATTAAAAACCTAGTTGTTGGGATATTATTTTATAAAATATTTATAAAGGAAATGCTTCATTTTTTACTCAAAATTGATGCATTATAAGGAGATAGAAGACCTGTTCATAATGGTTTAGCCTATTTAAACTACCCTTCACTGTTCTTGATACAAGGGCAAAGAACAAGCCACATAATTCATTTACACAAGTTTCTTTTGTCTGTGAGTACAAATGTTTCCTAAAAGTGGTTTCCTATTAGATTTATCTTACATGTTACAATTAGAAGCATTTCTGTAATGCAGTAGCTGGAAGCTAAAATAAAAATTGGCTTACTTGGACATTTTATTTGGAATCATTTTAGATAAAGGTGAATTTTTTAAAGTTTCTCCTTATAGGTAGAATCAGTACAGCAGGAAACAAAAAATGAATGAAAATTAGCAACATCATACAATTACATTTAAAATATTAAAGTATACACACTGTTTTCTAGCCATTGTTCAAAAGAGACTAAAGAAGGAGAAGAAGGCAAAGAGAAAATTGCAGGAAGCACTTGAATTTGAGACAAAACGGCGTGAGCAAGCAGAGCAGACACTAAAACAGGCAGCTTCAACAGACAGTCTCAGGGTCTTAAATGGTAAGAAGGTGCACATGTATGCATGATCAACTTTTATTTTTAATACTCAAAGGGAAATTTAGACACATGTTTGTGGTTTTGTATATTTCAATGTCTTGTGACTCATTCATCTGTGCTTGATGGGAAGAATGTGTTGGAGAAATTCTTTATTTCATATTTGCTTCAATCTTTTTCTGTTACTTAACCCCAGAATCTGGGACCTGGCATTGCATTTTTGCTTGACCAAATCTTTTTCAACTGAAACATGACATAATATGAATGGAAGAACTTCCACCCTCATTCTATCTTATGAACAATATTATATTTTATTTTTATTCAAATCTCCTGAAAATTCTTAGGGTTATGGTTTTTGTTCAACCTTTAAAAGGTGACAAAGATTTATGTGATTTTAATTCAGTGCTAAAGTAACAGGTTGCTCTTTTTTTAAAAAGGACAATAGGAACCAAATGAAATATATGTCACTCTTACCTTTCTGTGCTTTTAGACTCTCTGACCCCAGAGATAGAAGCTGACCGCAGTGGCGGCAGAACAGATGCTGAAAGGACAATACAAGGTAGGAATTTGCAGAAGGCTATAAATCTAGATCTTGCTATATGAGTTTTTCCTCAGCTTTAGCCTGCTATTCAAGCATGTAGCCTACCATCTGGGCCACATCAAAACAAGTTCAAACAAGGTCAAGTTCATCTTGCTTGTTTATATGAGTGAATTCATTTTGTGCTGATAGATTTTCTTTAAATTAACAGGTCATTTCTGTTTATACAATGCAATTAAAAAGGAATAATTAATTTTAAACAATGTATGATTTAATCTTGGACACAGTAAATGTGTTTTATTGAATGTTTAAAGCCCGATCTAATGCAGGAGTGTTTATAAGTTCTATACAACATAAATAAAATAATAGATTAAGCAAATAGGTAGTTCTTAAAATTCCAAAATGTCTAACTACTCATTTTTTGTGACAGCTAGAATAAGGTTTATGCAGAATGAACTAGTTGAATGTTAACAATAAATAAGATTGTTTAGTTCCTATGTGATTTGCAAATGTACTATATGACATTATATACATTTTAATAACACAAGTCTGCTGAACAAAATCATATATAGAATACTAAAGGGAGTTGTAGTAAACACTCAGAGGAGCTAAACATGTATACTGCCAAGACCACACTATTAGGAAAGAGCAGGATCAGAAGGTAGCATTTATAGCTAATCAAACATCTATCCTAGAAAACAAACTCAGTCCAACAACATGAATACCAAAAAGAAAAAGAGCATTTTTTCCTATGTCAAATGAAGATGATTCTTCAAAGGGAACCCTAAAATGATTAAGTGGTATAATTATCTGCATTGCTTTTACTTTGTATTTTCAACTCAATCATATTTAAGATATTATACATTAATTTTGTTACTAAATCAGCTACAAAAATGTGATTCTTGGCATAGTGTAAACAAAGTATACTTTTGCATACTATTATATGTTCAATAAGTATCAATCAGAAACTTGAGGAAACATTCTTTAGGAAATAATGTTGTATTCTTTGCCTATATTTATTTTATTCCTGGCCATACAGTTAGTCTTTAAATACCAAGGCTTGAACCATATGCTATTTTGATATATTTCCTTGGACAGAGATTAACGTAATTGTAGATATTTAAAAAAATCTCAATTTTTAGAGTATTATGGATTTCAGAACAATTATGTTTGTGTTTATATCATTAAAGACATAAGAATTCTGTTTCATCCTATAAAATGTACACACATATAAGGACAAATTTTGATGGTTAACAAAAATCCATTACTTGTTTTCAGGGATGACAGCTCAATAAGACCAATTTCTATAGGTAGGGACCAATTTAAGCACTAATTCTGATAATTTGAAATGATGTAAGGAATCTTGATCATCAGATAGGGGTGAAACAAATTGTGTGATAAATACAGAATCCTTAAGGTTGTTCTAATTCAATCTAGGCAAAATTATATACAATATATTCTTATAAATAAATGAGAAATTTATTGTTAGTATTAAGTGATTAAGCAATGATCTAACATTTTTAAAAATAGCTCCCATAATATGTATGCCATAAGTTCATCGTCAGTAAGCTTTTTGTAATTAATAAAGCTGAAGTTATTTCTAATTTGTAAAATTCACATCTATTCAAGTACACATCTTAATGTGTACAAAGTCTTGCTGTATGAGGTCAAAATATCCACAGTATTCACTCTTTATTGTGATTTGTTTATTCTGTTAAAAAATAGTAATCATAAGTTGCCTTTCCTTTGCTATCCAGAAAGCTATCAGTTGAGTAACACAGTAAACCTACTCACATAACCTCATGATTAGAAAAACAGAACATATGTACAATTATGCATAGTACTTTAAAGCCAAATATAAATTATTATTCTTATTTCTAATTGTAACATAAAATCATTTATTTATACAGCCTGCCAATGTTCATATAGCTCAAAATGAAGTTTTTAATAAAACACTTAACTCAAAATTTATGACTTTTGTTCTTTAATACATTTTCCCCCATATGTGAAAAACAAAACAAACAAAAAAAAAACTGCAGATGAATCTATCTATGACTTAAAAAGGTATTTCATTAGCAGTTGGATGCTTCTAGAACTTTAAAAACAGCAGAATAAAGAAATCTTTCGTCACTTTAACTCCATTATATAAGCTCATTTTGCCCTTTGAATGTTTTCCAAACTAAGACTAAATAATAATACATTTGGAAGCTAACAAACTGAATAAAATTACTGTGGAGAGAAGAAATTAAAAAAGAAGAGTGATTTAGTTAAATTCTGTCCTAAGCAGGAGAACGGAAGAGGCAAATAAGCAAGAACTAAAACTCATGTTTAATTTGTGAAATGGTCTATGTCATGCATTTTGGGAGGCACAAGCACATGCTGTTTCACAATTCAAGGACATAGACTCCACCTCTTGCTTCCTTGGTTTTCAGTCTCCCACTATCCTCAAGCCCAGGTGTTAACAACATTCTTTGTATTCTTTTTTACTCCCAACCCAACCTTAAATGAAATTATTCTCAATTCCAAAATAAACTCAACTTAATTGAGAAAGAAAAAAGAAACAAACTATAATTTTTATGCTTGTTGGTTATTTTTAACATATTAGCAATCAATAAATGCCACACTTGGCCCAAGAACTAGTCCCCTAGATATTGGGCACCTAAATACTGCTCAAGTGCTAAGTCATTACCCCCAATAAGTACCTCAGGTAGAGTAAATATTGCCTCATTGACACTTTATATCACATTTCCATAAAACTAAAGAAATGGGAAGGAGGAAATCAAACTGGTTTAGAAAATATTCATGAAGGGAAAAACACTAAATAATTTAAATTTTCTTGGTAAGTAATGTAAATCAACTCATGGTACATAGAGATAAATTCTTTATTTTTTTCTAATAACTGACTTAAAATTCATGAGTTTGGTGGAGATTTTACAAATATAGAATAAACATTCAAAATTTAAAAAAAATAGTTCAGAGTCTGAAATAAGGTCCAATCCTTAATGTATTAAGGAAGAACTGAACCTGATGTTTGTCTCCCTCCCTCTCTCACCCTTTACACACTATCGTACCTCTTCTACACAAATTCCTAATTCCTATCATACTGGAATTTTTGTTGATGTTATTTTTCTGAAAACCTTATTTCTTTCCTCATCCACCAAGGACATTCCCTCCTCTTCTTTGCATTTACTTGCCCATCCTCGAAGGCTGAGCTTAAAAGTTACTCTATTGAGGAACATTTTTCAGATTCCTCCCCCTGCTCCTGGGGTACCTACCTGTCCTTTAGAACCAGTTCTGCCTACTAGAGGTTCTTACCACACTTTTCATTTCTCCACTGGAAAATGGTTTGTATTTGTAATTCTTTCTGAAGCATTTTCTTCTATCAGAGATAGCTGGGGCTGAGTGTAAGCCATCATGTTTTGTTTATGACTGGTACATGTCTGGCAACATGCAAGGGTCACAGTAACACTTGATGCATATTTCCTGAAGGAATGAATTAGATACTGGGAAATTAAGACCTATATTAGATCCTGCGGATATGAAGATTCTTACTGTTTGACATTTCTCAGATATTAGTTGGAAAGACTGATGGGAGAAAATAAAGGATGGATTCTGACTAGGAATGTCAGAAATATAAATTCTGGAAGAATTAATCTTCATATTTGATAGCTCAATTAACAGTGCATATTCTTCTTTGTATACAATTATATATATATATATATATATATATATATATATATATATATATATATATAATTTTTAGTTGTCAATGTTCCTTTATTTTACTTACTTGTGGTGCTGAGGATCAAACCCAGTGCCTCACACATGCTAGGCAAGTGCTCTACCTGAGCTACAACCTGAGCCCTTTTGTGTTACAATTCTAATGCATTTTATTGTTTGCACATCTGACAAAATATTCAGGTTCTACTCATTTACATCCACATTTCTATTTTAAATCCCATATTTCATTTAACATCCCATGATCACATTTACTAAGTAACATAATTTTCTTTTGTTTAATATACATTAATAATAACCTCATGCATATTTTCTGAGTATAATTGCAAAAGTTTAAATCTTAACAATTTTCTACCATGTACAGATTCTTCCATAACATAGGAGAATCATGAACACTGCTGTTCCATCTATATCATTTTTATAAAATTTCTGAAAAGTCTAAAAGTTTGTTTTCAAAATAGTAACTTTTTGTTTATTAAGTACAAACCTAGTCATTTAAATCCAAAAATAACAAAA
The DNA here is from genome assembly GCF_052094955.1 of Ictidomys tridecemlineatus. Taxonomy (NCBI): domain Eukaryota; kingdom Metazoa; phylum Chordata; class Mammalia; order Rodentia; family Sciuridae; genus Ictidomys; species Ictidomys tridecemlineatus. The sequence continues at coordinate 138,665,520 of NC_135482.1, forward strand.
ATCAATGGAAATGGGAACCATAGTTCCCCTGACATCTTAGGCTATCTGCAAATTATGCTTGCAAAATTTTGACTTCACTTGAAAGTATCTCTCTTTCATTTACATCCAGTGACCATAATCAAAACTATTTGGCTTTTTATTCTTTTTGACTGATCTCAGATCACAGAAAACCAAATATTCTTCCAATAAAAAGGCATAAAGGACTTGTCTACACACTAACAATTTTTTCCAATTTAATATCTTCTTTCTGCTTCCTATATATTTGAGGATATGTGCTCAATTTCAAAATTATTCATTTATTCAACAAATATTTATTCAACATTGATGATATTCCAAGCGCACTTTTATTATGTTATTGCATTAGTATTGGAAAAAGGACTTTAAGATATATTGAATCTCTTTATTGTGCAAAGGAGGAAATTGAGGCTTAGTGAGGGTGGATGACTAATTCTTGACCACACCAAGAATTCATCAGAGATAAAACTCTTGCTTTCCACACCACCCATTTTCTTCCTGAGTGCTTTCAGATTTGGATTATTAAATGTTGTCCTCCTTTCTCCTTGAAATTTATTATTATTATTATTATTATTTGAGTCATAACTTATAGCTCCAAAACATACTGCATATCATTCTTAAGAAGAAAATTCATATATCTGATTAAGCTTTTTATTGAATCAAATGTTGTAGCACTCAGTGAATTTCCTATTAATACATTTTCCTTCATTTAGACTTTGGGATACTAGATATTAGGTGGAAATATTTACTTACTTAAATAGTGAGGTGGATCAGGAATTGGTATATATTAAGTCTTTCCTTCTTTTCTGTTTAATATTCTAAGTTAAAGGCATGGTTATCTAAATCTTAGAGTAGCTAACTTATTTTCTCACTGTCATCCTTCTAGTTAGTTGGATTTTGCACTAAAATCCAGATTTATGACCCCAAAGACTTTGTTCTTTCCACCATGTTTTGCTTCCTGGACTTACATGTCTTTTATAGGATAATCACTTGCAGCCATATCAGCCATTTTGGATAGTTAGCACATTGCCTGTTAATGACTTAAAAAGTCCACATGATCTACTTCTAGGGAATGATTTGCAGCTGGAAAAATGTTTCTTGCTTTTTATCTTTTTACGAGCCATTATGCTTATACTATGTTTATAGACCCTTCAGACACACTGGGAAAACTCATCCTAGGCAAAGAAAATAAAAGAGTAATGAAAAAATTAAGAAATTAATCAGATTTTATAAAAGATTCACATTCATCACTACAACATAATATATAATGAACTTATGATAAACTTAAAAGTCAATAACAAATCTAATTTCTATATAGTTTATGACACTTGCGAGAGTCTCTTGGTTGTCTTTGAAGTACACGTTTGATTCTAAGTTGTGTTTTAGTCAGTTTTTTGCTGCTGTGACTAAATGACATGACAAGCACAACTGTAGAGGAAGAAAAGTTTATTTGAGGGCTCACGGTTTCAGAAGTCTTAGTCCATAGAAAGCCAGCTCCATTCCTCCAGGCTTGAGGTGAGGCAGAACACCATGGTGGAAAAGTATGGCAGAGGGAAGCAGTTCACGTGGTGATCAGAAGCATAGAGACAGAGAGATCTCCACTTGCCAAATACAAATGTATACCCCATAGCCATGCCCCTAATGTACCATTTCCTCCAGCCATACCCTACCTGCCTCCAGTTACCACTCAGTAAAATCCACCAGAGAGTAATTTGCTGATTAGGTTAAGGCTGTAACACAAATCATTTCTCCTCTGAACCTTGCATTGTCTCACATGTGAGCTTTTGGAGGACACCACATCTAAACCATAACAAGTTGCTAAATGACATTCCAAGTCACTTTAGCAGTGTTGAATTGAATGCTACTTAAACTTATCACTTTTAAGATCTTTATGAAAGTATCTTTCTAATTTGATTGTCATATAATCATTTTATGTATATTTCTATTTCTAATACTTGAAAACTGACTTCATGTGGGAATGAAGATTCTTTAGGCACTTCTACAGAATCTAGCATTTCTGGGCAATAATATATACACAATTAAATTTTAGCTATCAATATTAAATTTTATTATTATGAATTAATATATTTATTATAGTACCTGGCAACTGATAAACACTGATGCTATTATTACTCTAACATATGATTTTGATTTCCTTTTTTGGAGAATTGGTCTTCATTTATTATACAGTGTTGAATTACGTCCATAGTTAAGTGTTTTGATCTTACAAGAATAATTTTTGGTTACCTAAGTAAATTTTCCATATTTAAATATTTCTTTATTTGGATTAAAAGGGGAAACAGGGAAGACTTTCTTAAGAACAAAACAAATAATAATATAGGGTTTAAAACTGAACTCTGGACTGATAGTATATCATATTGACTTTTTTTTCACTTAGAAATAAATGATCATCCCAGGGATTTCTTAAAACTATTTTTCTTGATCTTAATATATAAATATTAGAATGATATTACTGTGAACAAAACAAAACAATAATAAATTTTCTCCTAGTACCTTGGCACTGGTTTCTGATGTTTGGCAGCATTTCAATGCAACTAATCAATTTAAGACAGTATTGATTAAGTTGAACAAAAGGTGCTATTGATTGTTGGTGGTAACCAATAAACAGGCTATTGTTTTATAGTTATCACAGGTCATTGTTAACTACTCGTTTAACTGAAATCAGATTTTCTGTTAAATAAAAAGTTTCAGAAGATCCTCATGAATTTTGATCTTTATAAAATTTTAGAATAATATTTTCTCATGATTTCAGTATAAATTCTTTTCTTTTAAAATATATAAAAAAGCAAATCTTGCTTTTGGGTTTAAGTGATATAAGTGGATTTACTTAAACTACAAATATTGAAGACACCTTCTAGGTTTTTGTTTGAAATGGTTTCTTTATAATTTAAACCAATTATGAAATTAGACATAGTGAACATTAAGTATGAAGCTGCTGAAACAGTAAAACAATAATTATTACTACGTAGCATTATTTCAATGTGCTGTTTACATAGAGCTAATTTTCCAAATTCCTACTTCATTTTTAATAGCAAAGCAAGATTGTGGTCATTATGTCTGTGTTTAGGGCAGGACATTTCATGAGGTTTTGTGATGTTATTTCAATTCTCACTACATTGTCCAAATGTAAAGCAGAGTAATGAAGGCAAAATGAATGGATTTATTTGAAATCATTTTCCTAATATAAATAATGTAATAGAGGATTGGCAATGTGAAAGTTCAGAATTACTTTTATCTGGGATATCAGGGATACTGGATTGGAATTGAACATTTAGAGGAAAATGAACATTATACAACTAAATTGCTTTTAAGTACTGAATCAGATCATTATTAATACAAAATATAACAATGTTTTATTAGCATGACAAAATTAAAAAATTGAATTAAACTGGCTTCTTCATGAACAACTTGTATACTGTCTGAAGACCTATAATCAAAGAAGAGTGATAAGTAGAAATTCAGAACAATTTTAACTAAAGATCAATGTGTAAGGATGTTTAAACAAATATATCAGTGAAATCCAAAACAGATCCTAATTTAGAAAGTATAACATAAATCTGTGCAAACAGTGAAATATGCAAAAGAAACTTGAGGAATTTAGAAATCCAGAGGATTTCCTTTGTAAGAAATGAAATGTAGTTTTCAGATTTGGTTTTAAAAAATATTTAAAAGCTCAATATATATGAGAGAAAATATATGTTCATTTAAATGGTATTTTTTAGTTCCTTTGAAACAATGACTAGCTGCAAGGCTGAGGGAAGTATCAGAGAGCCAGTAGAAAAATAAACCTGTCATTTTAATTTTATCTATTTTTATTAATGATACTTTTTATTATAATGAATGCCAAATAACTTAGAAAGTTGTTTTTTGTTTGGGTCAATACTTTAGTTTCTTAATTTTCAGGCAGCATATTATCTTTAGACTTAAGGAAAACTTATTTACAATAGGTTTTTCCTTGTAGTTTTTCACCTTTATTATCAAGGGGAAAACTGATGAGCATTTATTCAATTAACTTGCTCAATGAAGATTGTAACAGTAGAATATATATATATAATATCTAGCAAGATGAAGGTGATTATATTTAGTGATGTAGATTAGAAGTATCTCTAGTTCATATTCTCAAAGACTGTTTTCACTTTTTTGTCTATTAGATTGCAAAAGCAGCTTCAGAGAAATTTTGAAAAACAATAGTTTTTTAGGTGAGGTTTTTTTTTTTTTTTTTTAAAAATATCCTGAGAAATGTTGTTTTAATTAAAGAGTCAAAAAAGTGATCTGAAAATATTTAAGTTATAGAAAAAGAACTCCCATATTTAAGTATGTGCATTAAAATACAAGATTTCTATGACAAACTTTTTAATATGGCACAAAAATACATGGTTATAGAAAGCATGACATCAATTTCAATAGCATATACACGTTTATACATTCAAGACATGCAACACCCTTTGATATAAATTCTCCTTTAGAAAAAATTAAAACATCATCACTTAGTCTATAAATATAAAAGTGCTTATGGTGCATTATTCCACCTCCCATGGTTAGGGACAGAATGCAGACATGCCACAATAATGTTTTTTTATTTCTACTGTTCGAACCATATTAATGAGAACATCATTTTGGAGAACTAATTATTTCTATTTGTCTTGTGTCACACTTTCTAATTCCCCTATATTAGCACAGCCAAAGCAAATTAATTGCTTTTCCAGCAGTTGAACCTTGTCCAAGAATGAGCTCACATTCCCTTCCAGTTTCCCTGTTTGTGGGAGTGCATTGTGTCAAAAATTTTTCTTGATACTAAACATAGTCTTGAGAATACCTTTACAGATTTCTGTGTGCTCACTTGATGAAATTTATAAGTTTAAGTGACCCGCCAGGAAAGATAAAGTTCTTAGCTGCAAGATTATACATCAAAACAGTTAAAGTGAAATTAAAATTAAATGAATGAATCTCACTGAAGCAAAAAAAGCAGTAATTAATGGTTCCCTTAATTGTCTTCATAAAATATTTGCATGGGTCTAATTTGCATAATTTGCATGTATTAATTAATCTTTCAAAGGAATTTTGTGCTGAGAGAAGCCAAAAAATCTCTTTGTTTTATTTAAGATCTAATGAAATATTTATCTTCTTTAATGAACTTCTCATCTTCATTAAAATAAAAATTGCACAAGTTTGTATGTTTTAAATGCTTTTATAATTGAAGTATTCAAAAAATCTCTTTAGACTTACAACAACTGAAAAACAAACACATTATTTAGCATTCAGTATCATTTTAGCAACAGAAACACTAAAAAAAAAGAGAAAGCTCAATTTCACTTTTTCAAAGGTAGAAAAGCATTTGATAGATGAATATAGTTATTTAATTTTTAAAAAAAGGCAATTTTTAAAGTCCTGATACTTCTTCCAGTGGCATGGATGAGAAAAAATTAGTATGTTAGTCGTTGGGAAAATGGTTCATTGGTTGAAAACATTTTAGCTGTTCAAAGAAATTAGTCCATAAAAATCAAATGTTATTATTAACAACTACTATATTGACTAGCAGTGTTTTTCTGGCATGGGCTGTACAGTTCCAACTTCGTGCTAAGTCTGTCCTTTGAAGAATTGCAGCAAGAGCTTCTCCTCTCACAAACTAAGAGATCACAGGGAAAACCAAGAGACGTGCCTTGGAAGGGATGAAATCTAAAATCTCAGGAAGTGCCAAATTGTATATATTCAAGGGAACAGAGGAATAATGTGCGGAGAGAGGCTGGTAGTTAAAAAGCGATGAGGGAAGGGAAATGGTGATCTGTTAATGGGATTTGTTCTTTCTGACACAGCTGTGTTTTAATATATTACAAAGAACATCAACTAGCACTGATTTTCATGGCAACCTCATTTTATATTTGAAGAAACTGAGGCACACAGACATAAATTACTGAACTCTGTCAGCTGAAGAACCGTTGAGTCCTTTTGTCTCCATATGCCTTGCTTCCTATATGACAGCAATCTTTTTATCTTAAGATAATTTATGAAGTGGCTATGAGTAACTAAATGGTAAACTAGATGATGAGGGTAGCATAAATTTATAAAGATTAAGATTCAAAATGCAAATATATACTTCTTTTCATGTAGAGATTAGGAATGTGATAAAGTCAATTAAATTGACCTTGGGATTTCTGTAGGAAAAAAACTCATTTTTAGTAGAAAGGTATTTTCATTAGGTAAAGATTATTGTACACCCCTTTAACCACATTCAACTTGTATTTTCTCAGAAAGTTTCCTCTAAAGTATAACAAAGTTTAGCCTTATCTAAAGTGAAGAAAAAGAAGTCTACTAATTTATAGGAATTGTCAAATTTGATTATAAAATAAATGCCAAATATGGATTTTCTTTAGCTTTAATATTATAATTTATATAAATGACTTCAAAATGATTAAAATTAATATAACATAATGCTCAAAAAGCAGTATTGGACTGAAAGTGGCAGTATAGTGTCAACTACCATTCATTCATTTTGTGACCTTGGTAACTTATATTAACTGCTAATATTTATTCTATTTTTGATATTTTTATTAATATGGCAAAAGTATCTACTTTTCTGTGAGTGTGCACACACACACACACACACACACACACACACACACACAAAATGTGTCCATGGTTCATTTGTACATACACACATGGATTCTGAATCCAGAATTCCAAGGCTTAAATTACCATGCTGCTATTTATTATTTGTATAATAGTAAGAATATAAATTAATCTTCATTTTTTAGGTTCTCAATCTGTAAATTTCAGATAAAGATAATAAATATCTTATACATTTTTTAATATGGATTAAATGGATTTGTATGTGTACAAAACAGAATGAAGACTGGTAGAGGTGGAGTGCTGAAATATTTGCAATTTTTACAATTATGCACAAATTTAATGTAATAGTACTTGCAATGATATTCATTTTGGAAAAAATTAACCATATCTTGGATGATTTTTTAAAAAAATTCTCCCAGGTCAAAGAATATTTTTTTTCCTGTATGACTCATACTTTTTCTTTAAGGCATAATTTAAGCTGGAAAATGATAATTATATTCACCAGATTGTCCAGAGTACATAAAAAAAATTCATGATAGGGTGTGAATTTCAGTATTTATGTAATTTAAACAATGAAGCTTAAGGAGATTAATTTGCAGCCACATATTATGTAAGACTGTTTATCTTCTTCAAAATTAAATAAAAAACTACTTATTTTGACTCAAATTTAAGATGGAAGTGTTAGAGCTTTTTAATTTTTTATGGTATTTTGGCAAATTTCTCTTAATATGATTTGTATTTTCATATAGTATGGAGTATCTACAGACTCTTCTAATTCATATATAATCACACTCCTGAGATAGTAAATCTCCAAACATAGTTCCACTTAAGCTTACTAATTACACCTATAAAACGATGAATGATGGCTACAAATTATTGGATCTGACTCTTATTCTTTATTTATTTCTCCCTGGGAGAAAGAGTGCTGGATGGGAAGATTTTTAGACCATAAATTTTTCTCATACACATTCAGGTGTTCAGTGTTTAACTTTATTCTGTACTATGGTTTTACATTAACAAATGAAAGCTTATGAAATCATCGTACCAGAATTAAGAACTACTTATTTGTTTTTCATGGTAAAACCTCTTCTTGTATTAACAATTTCAGCATCTTATTTTAATTACTTGTATAGATTAATATAGTTTTAGGCCTACTTGAATCCCAGTCATTACTGTCTTCTGGCTTGCTTTAATAAATTTCTTCTGCAAAGTTTTATGAAATGTCACTATCTAGTCCTTCAGCCTAGTTAAAGAGTTGAGAATGAGGAAAATTTTCACAACTGAGAAAAGATTAAATATAAGCAAAGAGGAATGGAAAGCATATTCCTTTTCTATACCAACAGATGGCACTGGGTTCCAACCAACTGTTGCCCCTGTGGAATCATAAGACCATTAGTGCTATAACCATTTTCTAAAGAAATTCAGAAAAACACATTTTGTAAAATTACAGATTTTTAAAAACAACGTGGAAGCCCAAACAAGATGAAGGTTTATTTATGTGTTCTCTAATGATATTAAGATAGATAAAAGAACTGTGAATCTCAAAAAGCTTGTAATACAGCATGTCAACATACAAACCAAATTGAAAATATCTCCAAGTCACAAATAAAATGGGAGAAGCTCATAAGTCTTTATCAAATGAAAGCAGTGACTTCCCCTAAGTGCTTTAAATTCAGGCATACTTTGGATATAATATTTTGAAGACTATTTGCCCAAGTTTTCCTTTAAATTATGCAATTCAGAGTAATCCTATTGTATTAGGCATTTAAGTGGTATGAATATTATAAAGAATAAAAACATACAATATTTTGTACATTCAAATTGTTATTCTTAAGTTATTAGGATAAAGAACATTTAAAGAAATTGCAAAATACTTTGAAGAATCGATTTATCATGTACTATAGCTAACAGGCTTGTACTTGCCTAAGAAGTCAGGATAAATCCTGAAATGTGTCCTGTTAAATGAAAATATGTGTCAAAAGTCTCAATGAATATAAAGAGTGGAGTAAATGTGATAGATAAAAAGAAAAAAAAGATTTCATGCAATAGAAGTCATGTTTGTAGTCTATCTTTTGGAACAAATCTCATGTAACCCTGTCTTTTCTGGATACAATCCCTTTGAGGTATGTCATACTTACATTTACTTTCCAAGGGTTACCAGTAGTATAGTTAATAGGTGACTGCAATATACTTTTTCTTTAAATAATTACATTAAATGTATATATTTTATTGTAGTACTAAAATGAAAATTGAAAATATGGGAAAAATTTAACCACTGGTTTATTGTACCATTTTACAACTACAAATATAACAAATGAAAGCAGGTAGCTTCATTGCATTGAACTAATTTGAACTGAAACTAGGCAGAAACTTCCTCACTGGCTCTCAAAAGCACACCTTTACCAAATCTAGATTAAGTCCATTGGATTGGTTATCAACACCAACAGGTCAGTTATCCAGAGGAAGTATAAAAACACCAAAGTATTAGAGGAGAAATTAATAGATTATGAATTGGGTTAACCTAATCTGTGAATTAAACCCTGGTGGGATTAATTAGTAACACAAGGCCAGTAGGGTGTGGCTGGAGGAGTGAGTCATGTTAAACAGATAGGAAATCTCATTTTGTTAATAAAACTGGGAATAGTATTTAGTTTAAATTCTACAGTCTCTCATATCTTAATTTCACATCCTCCATAAGACTTTCAACTCTCTAATTTCAGAAATACTGATAATATTTCTGTGAAAATGTTATGAAATTAATGCCTGGGTAATTATGAATCAATATAGAAAAAATTGGTTGATTTTTTAGGTTGCTTTTTTACTTAAATTTTAGTATAAATAGATTTTTTTTGTTTTTTGTTTTGATAAGCCTATAAAATTGCTTTCCTAAATTTGTATACAAATAGTTAGATTAGTGAGTAATTGCTCATTTGGATCTTGATGCAATTCTTGGTTGCCTCGTTTTGAATACTATTTTAATGTGTGATTCAATTCCTTTGTGAGAAAAGTAGAACATAACCATTTATTTAAACCCAACAACTCTTGCAACTCAGTAGGCTCCTTTACATGCTATTTTTATAAAACAAAGGAAATGTGAAAACCTTTCCAATTATTTTCTTAATGTTAAAAATTTATCAACAAATAGGTGAAATTTTATTTTACTATTCTGAAACTACAGACTTTCATATTTTAAAATTTGCAGTGCTTTAACTTAACCTATTATGGAATAAGTATGCATGCAACTTCAGCCATATTTCATATGACCAATGATTGTTCAGATTTCTGACATACTTTATTTTAGTTAGCTTTTTCACTACTGTGTGCTATGACAAACAGACCTGATGACAACAATCTTAGAGGAGGAAAAGTTTATTTGGAGGCTCACAGTTTCAGAGATCTCAATCCATAGATAGCCAGTTCCATTTCTCAGGGCCCCCAGATGAGATAGAGCATCACTGCAAAGGAGTGTGGTGGAAGGAAGCAGTTCACTTTAGGATCAGGAACCAGACAGAGCTAAAAATTCCACTCACCAGATACAAAATATATACCACAAAGGCACAACTCCCAAGGACTCACTCCTCCAGCCACATCCTACTGGCCTTGTGTTACCAATTAATCCCACCAGGGTTTAATTCACAGATTAGGTTAACCCAATTCATAATCTATTAATTTCTCCTCTAAACCTTCTTGCATTGTCTCATACATGAGCTTTTGAGGGACACCTCACATCCAAATCATAACAAACTTTAAAATAATCAATATTATTTTTCATTATTGGCAGCATTTATTGTTTCTGGATAAAATGACTGAGCAATGACACAAATATAAATGTGTAATACAGAATGTATCTTTTTTATTCTTAATTTTAATTTTTATTGTAAATTGGCAATTTATAATTATGTACACTAGTGGTATATAAAGTGATACTGTGATTTATTAGTATGAAATAATTAAATAAAGATACTTAACATATCCATAACCTCAAATACTTTCCATTGTTCTGTAGTGAGAACATTTGAAATTTCCTCTTGAGCAATTGTGAAATGTAAAATACCTTTTTTGTTAAATACATTCACCACAGTGTGTGATAAAACTAAAAGAACCTCATACATGGCTCCTGCCTAAAATTCTGAACTCTTTGACTACTCTCTCCCCTTGGCCCTCAGCCTCTGGCCTCTGTAACCATCATTCTACTCTCTGCTTCCTTGAGTTCCATTGTTTTACATTCAACATAATTGAGAACATGCAATGTTTGTCTTTCTGTGCCTGACTTTACTTGTCAAATATTCTCTAGTTTTTACCATGTTGTCATAGATGGTGAAATATCCTTACTTTTTAAAAGTCTGAATAGTGTTTCATTGTGTGTATACTGCATTTTATTTATCCATTTATCTTCTGATAAATACTTAGGTTGATTCCATAATTTGGCTATAGTGAATAATACTGCAATGATGATGGAGATATAGATATCTCTTTGATAAACTGATTTCAAATCTTTCGGTTATGATTGCCTAATCATGTAATAATTCAATGTTTAGTTTTGAAGAACCTCCATGGAGTTTTCCATAATGGCTGTACTAATTGAAATTCTCATAAACAGTATATAAGGGTTCCCTTTTCTGCATATTCTCAATAACACTATGTCTTTTTGGTAAAAGCTATTCTGACTAGTATGAGCTTTTATCTCACCGTGGTTTTAGATTGTATTTTCCTAAAGACAAAAAACATTGAACAATTTTTCAAATATGCTTAGGTGACTTTTTTAAAGAAATATCTATTCAGGTCTCTTGCCCATTATGTTATTGGGTTTTGGGTTTTTTTCTTGCTATTGAACTGTTTGGTGTCTAAATATATTTTTGCATTAACCCCTTAATGGATGTATGACTTGCAGTCATTTTCTACTAACCTGTAGGCTGTTTCTGCATGTTTCTGTTTCCTTTAAAGTGCAGAAGCTTTTTGGTTTGATATAATCCCACTTGTCTAGTTTTCTTTCTTTTTTTTTCTTTGCTCTTTGCTTCTGTTGCCAAAAGTCATTATGCATACCAATATCATGTTTTTCCTTTTTTAATTAGTTTATATTTACTGCTCTTCTGTTTAAGTCTTTAATCCATTTTGAGTTGATTTTTAAATATCATGTGAAATAAGGGTCCAATTTTATTCTTTTGCATGTGGAAACACAGTTTTTCCCCAACATGATTTACCGAAGACTGCCCTTTCTCATTGCACATTCTTGGGGACTATGTTTTAAAACAGTTGTTTCTACAAGTATGAATTCATTTTTGGTATGTCTATTTTGTTCCATTTGTTGAAGTGTCTTTTTTTTTCTTCTTGCCAGTACTATGCTGCATTCATTACCATGTCTATGTAGTCTAGTTGGAAATAAGGTAGAATAATGTTGTTAGGTAATGTAATGTTCCAATTTTGTTTTTCTTTCTCATGATTGCCTTAGCTATTCAGTATTGTTTTTTTAAATTAATCCCTATGAATTTTAGAATTTAGTTTTAATTCTAATTTTTAAATTTTAATTTCTTCCCTATTGTGTTTGCCTTTTTTTTTTTCTGGATTCCACTATTTTCATATGGGTCAGGTTATAAACACAAAGTATAAAAATACCTCAAAATAAGTTCCAGAAGTTCCAAAATCATAATTTTGTTATTATAAAACTTTAGAATTGCTATTCTCATTTCACCTACATATTTTTAATCTGGTCTTCTTGAAACCCCTGTAAATACTGTATCACTATAAAATCTTCACTGCAGGGTGAAGTAGGAAAAAAAGACATAGGTGAACGTGCTCTTTCAAATGACTTCTAGGCAGTTTTCAGTGAACTTCACTCTAAGAATCATCTCATGAACAGTTTGAGAGAACAAAATTTTTAAAATGATTCTCTAAAAAATGAGCATCAAATTTTTCATGTATCTGTCCTCTTGAATTTTTGAAGTCCATATTTAGCAATTTAGACACTACAAAAGTGCAGCAAAAAAGTAAGTAATATCTCATGGAATGGATTTTGGCAAACTATTATAACTAATTCCTGGCAAGTCTATGTGTTATAGTTAATTTATTTTTTCAAATGCTTGCATAATTAAATTCTAGGGCCAAAAAAAATGCAAGACATGATATTTTTTCTAAATAATTCAAAATACAGTAGCATATTAAAAAACAAATATTTCTAATAAAATATATATATTAAATTTCTATTCAGGCAGCTATAGATATTAAGGTAATTACAAGAGCGATAGGAACTGCAAGTGAAGCTTTATTTATATAAAAATATGTAATATTTATGCATTTGATTTTATTATGTGAAACAAAGAATTTTAATGAATCATATATCATATATGTATCATATATCATATATATATATCATATATATGCCTCCACATTTAAAAAACCAATATTCTATACAAACATTGTATGTATTCGTGTTTTAAAATCTGTCTGTAGAACTTATTCATTTCTCTGGTTATAAGAACTCACTCACACACTACTCACAGCAAAAATCCGAAACCTAAAATTAACTTACTAGAGAAAATCCAAAATTTAGAAATCTTGATTTTTTTCCAGGAAAATATAAAAGCTCTATTTTTCTCTTTTAATAAAATAACCATTTTGATCCAGTGCTCTTGAAATGTAAACAAAGTGCTTTCAGAGCACAAACAAAACAATTTATTCTAGTTATGTAATTGTTAAAGACTCACTTAAGACAAGATCTGTAAGTCTGGATCTTCTGAGAATCTATGCTATATCAATATATTTTATATGACTTTCACAAACAGAAGAAAACTGAAAATCATGATTTCTTGTGAAAATGACATTAAATAATATTTATTAAAATAAATCCTGGCCCCCTTGTTTTTATTAAACTGAATAATATACTAAATCCTAAGTAATATACACATGGTTTAAGAGGTATTCTTATTGAGTGAAAATAAAGATATGATGAGTGTTATTAATTCAGAAATGAGGTCATAAAGGATTCAAGTTCTGTGTGATGCAGACTTGATTGGGATGACATATTTGAAATAAAAGGGAGTAAATCAAATTGTAGACTTAGTAAATGAAAATGGAAAATGGAAATTTGACAATTTGAAATTGGTAATCTTTGTAAGAGATCCAGGCTAGAGTAGATAATGAGTTTGGTTTGTTGATATCAGATGTGATGTGCCAACTGGGCATTACACAGGATTGTAAACATCTGTGTGGAAATTGGAATTTGAATGTGAGGTCCACATAAGATAGACAGTTTTGAACATCACTGTAACTGATGGAATCCCTTACATTGAAAACATAGAATCTCTTAGCATCATCGTTATATTATAAAATTATTGCCCAATCCATTCTTACCCAATGATAAAACCACATACTAAGAGCAACAAATGTAACATTGAGAAGCAAAATATATTCAAATGGCTGAGTTAATATACTTTATAACATTTTACACTATCTTTACATATAATGAATTGGTCTAATATTTTTTAAATGACAAAAATATTATGTGATTTTTTTTCTTTCATGGCAGTTAGAAAGAATGGACTGAATTTGTTCATAAAAGTGAGCATAATAAAACTTGAGACAAAAAAGTTTACAGTGTTAGTTTATATACATGAAATTAGAATAGTGGATGATAAAAATACACTGTAGCATGTTAGATAATTCATATTTTGACGTATTTATTTTGCATCTTTGTTGATTCTGCAGATTTTTTCTATGACAAACTGTCTATTCAACTCTTGCATTAAGAGACATGTATTTTTCATGATATTGTTTCATATAGCAATATGTTGTTTATCAGTCCTTTCAAGTAATCAAACTACATTGAATAGAGTCATAAGCAAAAAAAAAAGCAGCAATAATTTACTCTCATTGTAAGCTTTTCCCTTTGATGCATAGGTAGTCTTTGCAATCATTTTGAACAGTATAATGCATTCTTATTTTGATGAAGGGAAAGTAAAAATTATTCTTTAGACTTGGTAAGTAAAGAAAAAATATGTTTATGTAACAGTGTTCTGAATTATCACAACAAAGTATGGGTTATACCAAAATAATACTAGCCTTACACCCATTTGAAACTTTAGGAATATCATGATTTTTCAATAAATAAGGCATTTGGAAACAGACTCATCAAGGTTCAGTTCACAATTGCAACATTTACAGATTTTTTTCAACTGAATGTTGTACTAGTAAAGAATCAAACAAGAACTGGACCTGTTAAAGGTGCCTGATGAAGTTGTGAACTCATCATATAGCTATTATATATTAAGGATATGGTAGCAAACTTGGGAAGATTTATTATCCAAGGCTTACAAGGTAATTTTCTTGTAGCTTCAAAAGTACGCTTTCTGATGATAAAAAGGAACTGAAGTCTATCTAGTTGAAATGGAGAGAGGATATCTAGAATTTTAAGATAAAAATGTATTTTGGGTTGAATGATTTAGCATCGCCTGAGTGCAACTTTAGATTACCCCTAAGAGTAGTATAGAGTCACTATGATAGGAAAATAAAAATTTTATTATGAAGTGATTTGACACAGCCTAGATGAGTTCCTTAAATTCATAGTGCTTCTTGAAATCTAACCTTAATTCATGATATGATGATCTACATGGTGACATAAGTTAATTTTATTCATTTCACAATTGCTAGTGATGGGAAAATAAGGCAATACTGACAGTAACCACAGCCATAAGCTATTAATTTTAATGGAAATAGTGGCCTGTGTTACCATGACCCAGGGCAGAATTTCACAGTGGGCATGTAATATACATATATCAGCATTTATCTTCTTTCTAAATATATGCACATTTATTATAACATACTTTAAATGTTTAGTTGTAAAGTTTTGTGTTTATTTTTAAAGACTATATTAAAGAAATTTGACAACCTCATGGAATTTAATATATGCTAAAATCAAACTGGAATTTGTGTAAGTTAAAAATCTAAAGTGCTTCTATGTTTCCTGAAATTCTTTGTTTTTAGAGACAAACACAATTTGTAAAATGCAAAACTGTCCATTAGTACTGCATATTTTGAGGATAGCACATTTTATCTTTTTTTTAATCATTGCTTTCCATTTTAGAAAGCATTTAGTGTCTTAACATTTGTTCTTGTTTGTGGCCAGTTTGTTGATATTTTCAAGATTGATTTTCAAAGAATTAAGAGTTTCCTTAGAAAACATGAAGTATGATAAACAACAGTTTTTAAGATTGAAAGACACCATATTTATCCAAAATTGATCTCAGCCAGTAAGCCCACTGAATCAAAAGTTCAGAGGAACATTGAGTACATTGTCCTTGCTCTGTGCAGTAGTATCTTTTTAGATTATTTTAATAAGCATAAATAAACATAAATATACATTTTCTCTTTTCCTTTCTGGTGGTTTATTAAATTGTACCAATTCCAGCAGTAGGGAGCTTTATGATTGCCTGAGCCATTATTTCTATCACAGTGCATTGTGACCTGTTATGATCTTTGTTAGTCTAAGACAAGTTTAATCTGAGGTCAGAATACTAACAACTATTGTTTTCATTTTTGAGAAGATGAGCACATGTCAGAAAATAATATTATCGGTCTATTAAGGGACACCTATCTATCTTCAACAAAATCAAAGAACCTTAGGATAAGACAAGTAAATTTAATTCCACTTACTAAAGGAAAATATGTTTGGGTGTATGTTTGTATCAGACAAAGCAAATGTTTTAAAAGTTTAAAAACATTTTGTGACAATGTATCCTACTATAAGCAAAAGAGAGTTTTGTTTGGTTTGGTTTTGCCTAACATAAGAAATATTCTTCTGGGAATCATGGTATTGGTTATGTTCTTTGTCTGAAAGGCAAGCAGGCCTCCAGGAGAATACAAAAGGTGGCATTTGGCTTGGCAAGTTAAGTTGCCTGTAGTTGTAGATCACAGTCTTTCCTGTGTTCCAGATGAAAGCAAACTGATATGTTTCACACCGTAACTCATTAGAACTGAAATATTTACCTGGTATTGGCCAGCACATCTTTCTTATAAAACAAGGACTATCCATGGCAAAACAAGTTACCTCAAAACTTCATAGCTTAACAGTATTCTCTACCTCAGATTCTGTATGTGAGCAATCTGGGAATAGGTTATAGGATCCTTTGCTCTGTGGCCTTCCCCTAGCTGCAATAGGATGGCAGGGGCTGCAGTCAACTCTAGACTCCCCTGAGACAGGCTCCATTTCTAAATTCCCTAGTGAGGCTCTTGGCATGCTTACATCCTCAGAAGAGTCAGACTGACTCAGGACTCAGATCTTTGCTGGCCATTGACAGGAAGCAACATCAATTCCTTGTCACATCAGATTATCCACAGGGTACATGGCAGTCTTCTTTATCAGACTGAGAAAATGAGAAGATCTAGATGGAGTATAGACCAGCAATGTGGAAATTATAGTTTTTTTAGAACCTAATCTTGGAAGTAATGTCCCATCACTTTGCTGTACTCTCTTTTTTCAAAGCAGGTCACTGTCATGAGATTTATCCCACACTGTAGAGGAAGAGATTGTATAAGAATAAAGGAGGCAGGGGCTATTGCTGGCCATTTTAGAGGATGCCTATTACAGAAAATAAAATTAAGTTACTTGCTAAGATTGAAATTGGAATAAAGAGTATTATAGAGTTCAAACATTTAGGTAAGTCATAAACTTATATAAATGTGGACCCAATGTTCACATCAGTGTTTAAAGTTATCCTCATACCTGGCTGGTAAAACTTGCCTGATTAATTCTGCTTCTTCTTAGGCTGGATTTCTTGGCAAACACACCACTGTTTTCTTCCTTTCTTGTCTGTTTTCTGATGTGTTCTTTCATATAACTTTCATATTTCTGAACTGATTCCTGATGTGTTTTCTTTAAAACTGAGTGCGCAGAGGACTACTTTATTTAATAGTTCCTGTACAACCTGTAATTGTTCTCACCCACATACTGTCTAAACAATAGTTGATGATTCCATTAGATAAGGTATTAAGAAAAGCTATTCTCCACAAAAGTGTCATTTCTTTCATTAAAATTCCTATTTATTGAAAAAATTGAATGATCTCTCATTGAAATCTGCTTGTCATTTGTCACGTTTAGGCCTAGACCTGAATTTCACTTTAGCATTGTGTAAATATGTTAAATAAGACTCTATAGAGATTTAGAAATTCATTCATTCACAATTATCTCCCTAAACAAATATAACCTTTATTAAAATTACCAAATTAAATATGCTATAGAAAATTTAGAAAGTAGAAAGAGCTAGACTTTTTTTAAATTTTATTTTCTTATTCGCTACAAACTCAAAAGAAATGTCTTTCTGACTGCCTCTTTTTTGGGGGCAGGGGTTCAGGAATAAAAAATGCATTTATTCTGAAAATTCAAGTTTATTCACTGGATTTTGCCTATCTTTTACAGTTGTGTGAGAGGATACGAAGACTTGATTTGAAAAAATCCCTATTTTCCTTTGTAGAATCTTATTTGCTCAAAGAAGCACTTTTATTGTATATGATGTTTTAATTAAGCATAATGAATTATACATTCATCACCCAGGTTCAGATATGCCCCCAAATGATTATTTCCTTCCATCCCTTTATCCTAGTCTTCTTTTCCCCTAAAAGAAATAGAGAACTGAGAAATTAATGAGAGATTTCATTGTGTTTCACTTTGCTGAAGTTGTTGGGAGGTCTCACCTTCCAATCAGGACAAGGTAACCTAAATGCAAAGTACTCCATTCTCACTTGCTGGTACATTAAGCACTCTGATGGTCTCTAACTTCTTACTAATGAATGTTTAATTAGAACACGCACACACGTGCACAAATACTTTAACAATGCAGATCTACCAGTAACACAATTTTTATTTATAGAACCAAAACAAAATTTCAAAGAAATCTCTGCCCTGTCTTTTGCTTTTGTTTTACATAACTTTTATAAGGTAACCTGATATTTCTTTCAAATGCAATTTAAGACAGGGGTAATTTCCCTATAGTAATGAATATGCATTAGCATATACAGTCCTGTTAACAGGTAATAGACTTAAATAGACTTCATAAACTTTACAATTATAAATTTACCATTAAAACATGATGGACCAATAGACCAGAATCTAACTTATGTCCACACCTTCAGATCAGTAAGTTCCATGAATCTGAATGTGCTTTCTCTGGAGAACTCTATTAAGAGAATCACTAACCATTTATTTACTATCTAATACTTAAACAAAACTTCTCAAAAGCCTTATTGCTAAGCAGAAAGCATATTTATCATGTCCATATAGACAGTGAAACATAATATGTGGATAGCAGAGAATGTGAAATTTGCTTAGAAAATATCTGTTGTTACACTGAAATTTTATTTACCTGTGGCAAACTATTTTATTTTTTAAAATTTTTTCTTAACTGTTAAAACATGACAAATATTTTGGAAGATAAATATGTTTAACCTAATTTAAACATTATACATTATTATACATGTTTTGAAACACTGCATGGTACACCACTATCTTGTATAATTCTTGTTTCTGTGTACCAGCTTAAAAAAAAGTAAAATTGGAACTGAAAAATTCCAAACAATAGAAGCATTCAAGAGTGGTATAAATATATTTTGTATTTTTTACTAAGTTCATTTATTACCAATATTTAGGCCCAATATGCTTTATCATTTCCTCTAATAATTTCTTAAGCTTTAAGAGTAAGAAACATAGGCCTTTTACCTGTAATAATTAACCATACTTCTTTCACGGAATATTTACAATGGGATGTTCTCATACAAAACACAATCTATTTATCAGCTCAGTAAATATTTCATTGATACAATGCTTTAATCTGACATCCAAATTCCAGTTTTGTCATTTGACCCAAAAATGTCCTTTATTTTCCTTCATTACTGAATCCAAATTAGGATCATATATTATATTTAGTTGCCACTTCTTTTTTACTTTTAACATTCTCTTGAGTATTTCCTTAAACTTATGATTTATGAAACAGATATTTTTGAAGAATATTATCCTTTTCTAGATAGAGTGTTTCTCATTTTGTATCCAGTATTTCCTCATGATCAGGCTCAGCTCATGTAGGTAGTATTCTTCTCAGGATATTAACATCCAGAGGCACAATAATATCCACTACCTTTCCCTTGTTTTGTGATACCAATTTTGATAATTCCTTTCATATATATTTACTGAGCATGCTCAAGAAGCCAAGCTATGTTCAAGGTGATAGAAATATACAAAGTCATATGGCTTATTATCTACTCTAAAGGAAATTATTGCGGGACTCTAAGCAATTTCTAGTGAAGCAATTTGTTAGTATAGTGAAGACTATTTGGAAGAAATAACTGTTTGGATACTATGAGAAGAAGTTGCAACAATACTTAGGATCTAGCAATGTAATATATGTTTATATTACTATTATATATGGTTGTTTCCTGTATACATGAATTTAGACTAATACTTCAACTAAAACATTTTGTCAGAAGGTCTTTCTCAACTTTAAACATAGAGTTCCCTGTTCCATGTTGCATAGACAAATAGATGGATGATGATCCTTATTTTTTACCAATTGTGCCTGGTTATAGTCATGGTGATGTGATTTTAAGAAGGGTTAGTTATTGAATACATATGAGTACACAGAACTACAAGGTCCAAATTTTTACCCCAAAGGGGAATATTCTTCCATACTGAGTAAAATATCTTTAATATCCAGTAAAGTAGGATTAACTTTCCTTTGGAAGTAAATTCTTCTTTGCCCACATAAAGCACCAAGATACTTGAGCTTAAAATCTAGGCAAAGGGTAACTTTTTAAAGAATCTCATAAGAATATACTTATAAGAGATACTATGATATTATAAGGTAAACTGACCATTTGAGAAAAGTATTTTTAGGGCTGGAGTTGACTAAATAACTCCAAACTGGTGAGATTAACTATCTCCATCTGTAGATCTTGAAATGTCTTCTTTGAACATTTCTCTGTTCAGTTTTCATTGCTGATTTGGCTCTTTAAGTTTCCAAGTTGGAAGAATGTTGTGATTGGATCAGCTCTGCCAGTGAGGATGCTGTGTAGGTCCATAATTCCCACAGTTCCACTGGCTTCAAATTTTCAAATCATCCAAGTTAGTAATTTTCCTTGCAACCCGTGCTTTTCTGGAGTCTCATGCAAAGTTCCTTTAGGGAAATGAGGGTTTTACATTCTTCATTATTGTCTAAAAAGGTTTCCCCCCCCCCTGGGCTCAACCTGTGTATCATAGCTTTAGATGATCTTCTGTTCTTAGAATGTTTTAACCTAGAAGGTGTCCTCTCATGGACTTCCTTCTTGGAAGAGAACTAAAAAAATATCTAAAAATTGTTTCCAATGATAACTTACTTGTCTTTATTGTAGCCACAGTCAAGATCTTTACTTCTTGGAGTGGGGCTGTATCTCAGTGTAGAGTGTGCCAGAAATCTTAACATTAAATAGAGATTTGTCTGTTCTCAGTTGGACAGAGAAACAATAAAAAAATATTGCAGGGCCTTGGATTCAATCTTCAGCATACAAAAAGAAAAAAAGTACTTTGCTTCATACTACATGATATTATCTTTCCTTATTTCAAATGAAATATGCCGTATTGACCTGTTAGGTAATCCATTATCTACTTCTCATACCATTATATTGGGCTGATATAGACATGAAGTCTTTATTATGCAGAGTTGTTTGATTACTACACACAGTCTATGCCCATTCTCTAGAACAGCACCAGCTGCTTGTGAAGAAAGTATTCAAAAAGGATTTAGGGTCTACTCCTTTCTCACTTTGAGCCAACTCTGTGGACTTCAAGTTTCCCAGCTGTAACCGTGAATTTTAAAAAAAGAAAAAGAAAAACATTTCATAACTTTTCCAGTTTTTACTTTTTAATTATATTTTAACACAACCTTGAACATATTAGTACTCTGGCATCTGGCAGTGACTTTAACTTTATTATCTGCATTTCATGAGAAGAAATGATGTTTACTCAATATCCTTTTATAAATGGGTTTGTGTTCAACATCAATCTCTCTTAAAATATTTCTCATGTTCAATGTAGACTTTGTGTCTCTGCTTCTTTGCTTTAGCAGTAGCAGAATGTTCTTACTCTAAATATAAAATTTAAAAAAAAAACAAGAAACAATATTTTCTTTAATTAGCTTCTTCCTTTGGGGGTTTTAGAAGAGGGGTTATGACTTGACAAAGATCCTTCCCATCTGTTCCTGTTTGTTTGCTTTTATTTTGACTTCCTTTCGTTGTCTTATCAAATACCACATGAATCATTAACATTTGTTTTCATCACTTGTTTTGATTTCCTTTACTTCACATGATTAAGACATTATGTTGAAAGAGGTGCAGGGCTACCATATTTTATATTAACCTCATATTCTTTAAGTAAATATTAAACTTTCAAGATAACTGATCTTATATGTTTGCCTCCTGCTGTGTTAATATTTTCCTCAGCTCTAGAGTAGTGAGGCATGTACCTGTGCTACTGTTTTGTGAAAGCTGCAATTTTCATTAAATTTTAGGTGTTCTGGATATAATTTTTGAACAAATGTATTCCATTTTTAATAAGGCTACTTTCCATCAGGAAATGCAATTTATTGAGACTTTTGTGCAAAAGACATGTAAGAGATCTTTATAGATGTTCATGAGAATGTTCTAGTGAAAATTTAAAAATACACCCATCTGTATTTTGTGATTCTTTACATTGGAACAATCTTTTCTTAATGACATGATTTTTACACAGTGATTAATTGGATTCTGTTGTCACCCAACAAAGCAATTTAAAACTGTTCCAACTTTTAGGTTATCTTCAAATATAGAATCTTATTATATAATGTGATTGGTTATCCAAAAAACTTCATTAGTTCTTAAAATACAAGATTTATTCAGTATTCTAATTTTTATATACTGAAAGTGATAAATTATTTGTCTCTCTCTCTCTCTCTCTCTCTCTCTCTATATATATATATATATATATATATGACACTACCAATAACTACATATAATACCTGCTAAAACATTAAACCATAACATGAAATTTATTAAGTGAACAAAAATTCTAGCTCTCATTTCTCCCTCCTCAGCCACAGCAAATAAATAACAGAGATTCTATATGCTTACTGGGTCTGATTCAATGGTTTCAACTTTAATATTAGAACCTGAGATCCAGTTTTACAAAGGATTTAAGATTTTTTTCCTTCAATTCCTTATCTGTGGTTACCTCTCTGCATAGTAACAAAAAAAAATTCATACCTATGATAAACTATCAGTGATTTAGATACTTTCTTATATGCTAAATTATAGCTGTAAGCATTAAATCACAATGAACTTTGAGACTATTAGGAATTTGTAATTTAAATAGTTTCACTCAACCCCTACTCCCAAATGCTTTTAATTAGAACAGACTTTTTAATTAAGTACTCCCATGCACTAAGTTTAGCTTGATGATTTTCCTGTCATATCAACATCCCATACAAAAGAAAATAATCTTCATGTCAAAGTAAGGTACTTTTTCTGAAACCAGGCTATAAGAATTCTGGTTCTTATTTCCATCTGTCAGTTGAGGCAGGGGAGACTAAAAGGAAGCCCCTGGCCCTGGAAGCACAGCAGATATGCAAGGTAGTGACTGCAAGTCAGAGGTACTTTTATTTCCTCCAGTTACTTAGTAGAGGAAAAATGATTTAATGGAACACATACAAAAATTGTATTCATACAAATAGTAAATCACTGCAGTTCCATTTTGTTGCTCTCTGAAAATGTGCCCTATTCAGTTGTTTCTGTAAAAAAATCACTAAGAATACCTACTTTGTTCATTTGTTGAATATTTTAGAGTTGAAATGTAAAATACTTTGAGCTCAATAGTACTCAGAAAATATTATCTATGCTGGTATTAATCATTATTACCATTATCACCAAATTGCTGGATATTAAAGTAAAACTGTTATTTGGATATCAAGCAGCAATTATTTGGAAAGTCCAACTCAGCATCAAAAAGAAACAGGAAAAATATTCTTCTGTGGCCAACACATGCAAAAATACATCAAGACTCTGTAGGGAATGGGAGGAGAGTGGGAAGGTATGAGACTGTCTACTTAGGAGTTAAGCATGATTCACAATGGGCATCTCTTAAAACAAAACTTAGGAATAAGCCCTCTGAGTCTCCAAAATCAAATAGAACACCTCTGAAATATGAGACCTCAGCTATGGAAACACTAGCGATTCCAATAATTTTTGTTCTGCAGGTTGTTTTCACTGGGTCCTCTATGGGCCCACGGCTTTTTTTTTTTTTTTTCCTGTTGAAAGAGTCAGGAGAGAAGGGAATATTGGAACCATTATTATATGGCATACAAAACATGGCATAGTTTGATTTACGAGCCCATATATTATGGCCTTCCTATCACTCTTGTCATTTCGCTTTTATTTAGGTGGTTTGTTATCAGAGGATGAATTAGAATAGCCCCATAGCTCAGAGACCTGTTGTAAGCTCTCTGGGTATGTCCATATGAGGATATTTACTATGGCCTGTTTGGCCAACAACTTCTCTGAAATAATATAAAACTAGTTAAAAATTTTTATTCCAACAGACTTTTAATTATCCAGAAGGAAATTAGAATAAATAACAAAATTGTAAAGTAGGAAGGTTTTTAAATGTAAGTTCTATAAATGGAGGTAGAGAGACTGCCTGTCTTATGGAGTCTATCTATGCCTGATCTCTTTCTGGTTTTAGTTGACTATAAATATCAGAGGATCTATGATATTTAATATTTAGTCACAGAAAGGCCCTATTTGTTGCAGGTGGGAACCATTTCACGGCTGACATCTTTAATGCTTGATGCATGTGTCCATTTGTTAGAAATATATCAATCAAAAATTTCAAAGAAGATATTTTAAAAGTGGAATTATAGTAGGTTAGATACTAAGCACATAAATATAATGTATATAATTTTTATTTCATATATGACCCATGGTTAAAGAAGCTTACAAAATTGTTGTTTTTATTTATTTTTCTTTGTTCTTTTTTTATTTGTTATTGTTAGATATGCCTGAAAGTGAGTATATTTTGTCATTTCATACATACATGGAGTATAACTTATCCTAATTAGGTTCTCACTCTTGTGGTTGTATATAATGTAGTTTCATTGGCTGTGTATTCATATGTGAACATCGGAAATTTACATCAGATTCATTCTGCTGTCTTTTCTAATCCCAATCCTGTCCCGTTCCCTTCCGTTCATTCTCCTTTGTCTAATCCAATGAACTGCTATTCCCACTCCCCACCACCTTATTCTGTGTTAGCATCCTCATATCAGAGAGAACATTCGGCCTTTGTTTGGGGGGGATTGGCTAATTTCACTTAGCATGATTGTCTCCAGCTCTGTCCATTTACTAGCAAAATGCCATAACAAAATAATTATCTTGTTTTTAAAATCAACAGAGTTTTATTTTAGATAAACTTTAAAATATATAACATGCTAAAGATTTTTATCCAATAGGCATATTAATTTTTCTCTTCAAAAGTTTAATGGTTTAAAGCCACATGGAAACTTTTAAGGCAAACATCATTCTAACAGCTCATTCTAATATTGGCAAAAAGAAAATAAAAATAAAAACAGAGAAAGCTGCTGCTTTCATGGATCTGACTATGTAGCAGGCTCGAGTTATTAGAGTACATTGTACTGGAAAACAAATAACAAAGCTCTAGAGAATGTTAGTAGGTAGAAGCAGAAGCATAAGTCCAGAGCTAGGAGTACCTATCTTCCAGACTTCCAGAAGAAAAAAAGAGGCTTAATATTTCAACATAGTATGGAGCTTGGTGGGCCATAGAATAGAGAGAAGGGCCAGGGTCACTGAGAAAAAGAAATGGTAGCAGATGAAGATTAGGGAGAAAAACCCTATCAATTTATGTTCCATCTTGTAAGCCATAGTGTAGAATTTGGCTAGTAATGTGAATGTGAGCATTTTTAATAATTATTCATATTGATTAAATTATTTCTAAGTATATACTCTTTGCTCATGAATTCTTTCCCCTTCTATACTATAGAGGGCACAAAATATTAGAAAAATATTTTCCAATACTTTAATTTTTCTTCAGTAGGCAGATGTTTGAGAGATTCATACTGAGCACCAAAACATTAATTTTGAGCAAATGATTATTACTTTTTTGAGCAAATAGTTGGTAAAAGACCTCAATTAATGGAATTTGAATTTGAGAGAAGTTTTATTTTCTATGTAGTCATTAGAAAATTGTGTATGTTTAAAAAATGAGAATAGGAATGATATTCTCAATATAACTGAATCCATGGGAAAATAAGACAATTGAAAGGAGAACTGAGCAGGAATAAATTATGAAACTCAATATTAGAAAGTTCTGGTAAAATTATCAACACTTCACTGTTTTAGTTACTTCTAAAATATCTCTTACTACATTGTTTTAAAAAACACATTGCTGTATTTAGCAGATATCATTAGAATCAAAATTATCTTTAAAAGTCCAATTTCAAGCAGGTGCTATTAAGTCTATGAAAGACTAAAATTTTTAGTTTATTTATATAATCTAAATTTTATTGGGTTTATTTATAGAGTCACAAGTTAAAACTCTACTAAGCTGAAACTACAAGTAATTATATGTTAAAACACTTACATAAGTGACAAAATCATAGTTTTGTACCACAGGTGGGTGCAATCAAACAGAATAAGCAAATAGAATAAATGAGTCCACATTCCATGCAAAAATCCTGAATTCTTCCCAGCATTTAAGTGTAGTACTGTCATCTCCACACTCAGAAATTTTCATCAAAATCATGTAAACTACAGTATTGATATTTTATTGATGCTTGATTTATAAAATTGCTATCTTTAATATCACAATGGCTACTGCTAAACTATAGTAATATTTAGCATCAATGAGAGACTATAGTTGTGGGACAGAGGAAAGAAATACTTTTAGGCCACATATCTAGGCAGGTTATTCAGCACAATTTGTACTTCTCCTAAGTCACTCTTCAAAATTAGGAGTGCAGTTGCATGAATAATGCATTTTCATTTGTGAATATTAGATTATATCTTACATCCAAAATTGTATGCTATTTTGAGTGAATAGATTTTCATTGTGATTATATGTTTGAATTATTAAGAACCCTGACATAAGATTGCTGAACTGGGAAACTGACATATTTAATTGTTACCATTATTCTTAAATTTGAAGGAGATTAATTTTAGAGAGGCAACTAATATTTAACACAACATATTAGAAAGTAGTTAATTGAAGACTAATATCATAGACATTCCTGTAAAGGAAAACAGTAAAGTTTGGATGTTAACAATATAATAAATTATATAATACATACATATTTGGGTGGATATATTTATGTATTTTATGTGAACTACTTGAGAACTCTAATTTATTCATTTAACACATAGTTATTGAATGTGTCTGGGATATATCAATGACCAAAACAGAGTTCCATTTCAGTCTGGAGGTAACATTTCAACATTGCAAACTAGGCTAAGATAAAATAAGAGAGAGGAATTCAGAATTTGGGCACATCAGTATTTCCATGAAGTAGAAAATAAGTTACCATTAATGGTTATAAGCTCATTATTACTTACTTTATCTACTGTAGGTAAGATAAAAGCACTTGATCAGTTTTATGTGAAAGGTGAGATCTGTAAACATTTAGATTATCTTTTATATTTCTTGAAACTACTGTTCAGTTATTTTCATTTCCTTATACTTCAATTGCTGAAACAGACATTTTGCAAACATGCATACGGTAGTATACATTTTTTTAGTTTGGAAAACTTTGCTTTTCTGATCCTTTTACCCTCTACTTCAGGTTTTAAAATCGAAATTCATATCTTAAACAAATATATTTAATCTTTAGGCCAACTACAAAGTGGACAGTTTCGAGGGTGTTATGTTTGAGGAATAGCCTTATGTTTTGTTTTGTTCCTCCATTGGATTTCATTTTCCCGTTTTTTACTCCTGCTTCATTCAAATACATTATTCAGTGTGTAGAAAATTTTATTTCTTCTTATTTTTCACCCAAATGTGTTTTGTCATTGGCAAAAGTTAAATAATATATTTACACTTTAAGGTTTAATTGTTGTGTTAATCTCACTTCAGGGGCGAAAGGTTATAGTCCATTGATAGTAATGAAATAACCTTGGTGGCTCTCATATAAATAGGAACAAATGTGCACAATAGTTACATTACATGGCATATTTAACAACACTGCTAAAGAGTAAGAGGGTACTCAGTCTTTCGTGATGCAGATACACCTGAGTGCACTCAGAGAAAATTTGGTTCTGCAAGCTTGAAGGCAGTAATTATCATTCAGGAGAAATAAACTAACTTTGCATATCAGTAAAATACACACACATTCTCTTATCTATTTTCTGAGTGTTCTGGAATTGATATCAAGAAAGCAAATATATATTTATGAGAAGTAAAAATGCTGTATTCTTCTTGATCATATAAACTTAATGTAATTATGAAATTAACTTTGAGAATATATGAAAACTCTTACTTCCTAAGGTAAGTGAAGGTAAAAGAAAAATCACAAATTTTATATCAGGCTATGTAGTTTTCAAGTCCACATTTGTTCTCTAAATGCTATGTCATTAATTGTTTTTTATTATTTATTTTTAGATGGAAGACTGTATTTGAAAACTACTGTCATGTATTGAATCTTCACTGTTGAAGAATTCCTTGTTATAGTAAAGAACTTTGCAGTCAGACATTCGTCATTGGAAAGTTCAGAAAAAATAAAGTCCTTTTAAGGGAACTTCCTCAATTTTGTGTATTAATGTTCTTTAACATTTAAGTATTCTACAAAACCCAGTTTTCTCCATTGATTTTCACCTGTGGTTCATACCAGAGACTTGAGAATGTTTGTAAATGTACAAGTATCAATCTTCTTACAGTGAATAACTGCAACTTTGCTGCTGGACACTTGTATACAAGAATTAAAGGCAGGTCTGAATAAGACCTAGCTTTTTTTTTGCTTTTTTTTTTTAATAGAATGAACCATTTTCCTCTTCTGAAAATTCTGTATCTGAGCACATCAAAAGACTCTTGTAGCAATGGTCACCCAGACTTACAGAATTATGTCCCCCCCCAAAACCAGCAAGAACACATGGAAATGAACTTGTAAGGGGCCTAGAGGATTCTGGAAAAAAAAAAACTAATATTCTGTTACATCTCTAATTGTGGGTTTTCTCCTGAAGATTTTTTTTCCATATACTTTCCAAAAGACCAACAAATGGATGTTGACAACAACCCAATAAATAACATTTTGCATATCTGAAAAGAAGCATTAAATATAAGCCAAAAGGTTTCACTGAAGGTCTCTTTTTCTTAAAAATAAAAAACAAGAAATATATATAAATATATATATATAAATGTAACATGTTTTCATTCCAAACTGGTAGTGGTATATAGAATCAGAAATAATAATGTTGCTTCTTATTCAAACTGTTGGTCACATGTACAGTATATAAACATAAAACACACAGGAAGGTATTATGTATGCAGTAGTATACTAGAATTTAGGAAAATGAAAATTTTAGAAAATATGTTTTGTCACCCTGTTGGTCAGAAAGATGTCTTTCTGGTTTTAACGCATGCAGGCATGTAAATATTTGTCTGGAGTCACAGTATTAATGAATGAGATCTTAAGCATCTGGTGACATCAGAACTCTGTGTCAGCCACTTTTATTTGTATATTGATCCCTTGTTAGTGCCCCAAACTGCACTATTGAGAATGGATTTGTGGCTGAACAGTAAAATCAAAACACCAGAAATATTTTTATATGTTAATGCCATATTATGTTAATGTTGCTGAAAAACAAAACCTAACAAACCCTTGATGTACCAGTCCAATACCATGTAGCCCTGAGTGATAAAGTTAAAATGTGTTGTGCTTCCCACCCTGGACAGAGGGAAGGGTGGCTACTTGTTAATTTCACTGTCTTTTTGAAAGTTACAGTATGTGTTTTCACTTTTGTGCAGATAACTGGAAGTAAAGCTGCAAACAGTGCTTATTACATGCTAAAGTTACCTTTTCTTTGTTTTTATATATCTGGAGTTACACCTTTAAAGACTGATATAAATTAGTACTCTCACTGTACATTTTATGATTTTTCTGTCATCTTAAAATTTTATGATTATAACATTATTTATTACCATAAAACAGCAAAATCTTAAGTGACTAAGAAAACTAGCATAAAATGTTTAAAGGTAGTTCTGATTGGGTAATAATTATTCGGTTAAGAGAAAAATTAACATTATAGATACTCTGGCACTAAGCTTCTATACATTTTAGGTCTTCCTTGTATTGCTGGAACATAATTCTTTTATGTAACTCGCTATTTACCAGCTAAGACCATTTTTTTAATACAATAAAAAGGTTATATGTACAGTTCCTATTTTAGCTTGCTTAAAAAGGGAGCAATATTTTTATTTAAAATATTGTTAGTAAATGCTTTATAGAAACTTGGTTTTCTAAGCATAGTTCTTCCATAACCATCTTTCGTTGTTTGAGCACAAGAGATTCTATTTCTAGTCACATGGAATTTTGTTTGTTTTTCCCTATATGCAGTTTTTAAAGGATTACAGCATTTGAAATTGGAGACACTTGTGGCAAGCTTTTGAATCATACATTTTTTGAAAGATTTTTTTAAAAAGCTACAATTTACCTATGTAGTAGATTCAGTCATTGCTCTGCTCCTGGCATAGAGTCATTTGTTAAGTGTGCTTGAAAGTCTTAAAATACATGCTTTCAAGACCCTCTGAGAATGCTTTAGTGTTTGGTTCAAAATAAAAGGAAATTCTAGTAAGGATTAAAGAAAAAAAAAATCTATCAGCTGTATGTTAAGAGAGACTCTTACTAACATGTTGTAAATATTACAATTCATGAAATGTTATTGTAAGTCTGTAACTTAATTTCCCCCTTTTTTAGTTAAACAGGTTGGTTTAGAAATTTGTGTTTTGGCATAAACAAGTAAAATTGTGCCCATTTTATTGTTTCCCTGCTTTTGTAATCTTACAAATATTAATGTCTAGTTGTTCTATATTATAACCACATTTGCGCTCTATGCAAGCCCTCGGAACAGAACATACTCATCTTCATGTAGGACCTATGAAAATTGTCTATTTTTATCTATATATTTAAAGTTTTCTAAAAATGATAAAAGGTTATTACGAATTTTGTTGTACAAAACCTGTACAAAAATCTGTTTTTACATCATGATGCAAGAATTGGAAATTTTTCTATGGTAGCCTAGTTATTTGAGCCTGGTTTCAATGTGAGAACCACGTTTACTGTTATTGTATTTAATTTTCTTTTTCTTTTCAACAATCTCCTAATAAAAATGTCTGAAATCTCCTTGTGACTTTATTTACAGTTCGTCTTTATTACATTTTGTGAAATGCATAGCATTGAAGGAATATTTACTTTCTAATGGGAGGCATCTAAAAACAACATAAGTCAGCTCTTTGCAATTCAAAGGGAACAATGCTCAATGATTTTATTTAACATGCAACTGCTTCTATCTCTAATATGAATTACTGTGGTGAAAAACATCATAAAAGCACACTCTGTAGTTATTGTTTAACAAGCAGATTTTCCATATTTTGTTTCTTGCTAGCTAAGCAAACTGCCCACATATACATGATTTATTTATGTACATTTCTCAGTTTATGAAGCTGTTATTTGTACCTTTTTCCTTTATATTCTTATATTCCCATGATTCTTATTTCACAAAGCTTTGTGCTGAATACTGTAAAGTAGACATGTTGATGGAACAAAATATATTATTCCCATATCTATATGAGTGTGGATTTGTAACTCTTAACTCAGTGTTTCTCTTTCAGTTCTATCAATGCGAAAATGCCTTTAGTAACTTTGAAATTACAATATCCTTTAATAATATACAAACATTTTAATCAATCTCAAGTGCCGCATTTGAAGAAATATTAGGTTGCTACCTTTGTGAATATTCTAAACAGTCTTGAGAGAATGGAAAATGGATTTTTTTCTGTCTGAGTTATTTCGATGAATTCTTGAAACAGTATATGAACAAATTATGATTTTTCTTTAATAAAAACTTAAAATGTGTATGTAACCATTATGAACACATTTTTTGTCTTCTGTCATTATGTGCTTATGTCAGTTAAGACTTGGTTTAAAACATCATAAAACCTCATGATATCAGTGCAATTCACTTGATAATTTAGGTTTATCCCCAAGTATTTTCACTGAAACTAGCAAATTTAAAATCTGTACAAAGCCATTTACTACTAGAGCAGAGTATTGCACTAATATAAATTATACGGACTGCATTTTAAAAACATGAATAAAGATGTTAATAGAATCAAAATTTTATTGGAAATAACAATGTAAAATTATCAGTTTTCTTCAACTGCAGGCTCAGTGCCAACACTTTTGACATGTATAGCTGATATATGTCAGCTGAACTGACCCTCAATTATTCATTTAAGTTGATCTATTAATAAAGCCTCTGTTGCACAGGGCACTACACTAGATGTTGTAATGACTAAAGTTGAAAACATAGTTGTCCCAGAACAGTTTATAATTTTGTTGGAATATACAATTGTATTTTCAGGAAAAAAAAAGATTCACTGAGCATTGTTTGCTCAGCAGTAGACACAGAACTGGTATTAAGAGGGCATTAACTTAGACACATTTCCTCTAGGTAGTAAGAATCTAGCGACTCACTTTATATTTTAACTTTCTAGAAAGCAGTACAAGATGATTGGGGAGTCAAACAATTGGCTAAGAATTGAGAAAAAGGAAATATATATTTTTCCCTAGCTA
Organism: Ictidomys tridecemlineatus; assembly: GCF_052094955.1. NCBI lineage: Eukaryota > Metazoa > Chordata > Mammalia > Rodentia > Sciuridae > Ictidomys > Ictidomys tridecemlineatus. The sequence continues at coordinate 138,697,961 of NC_135482.1, forward strand.
AAGCACCATATCAGTTATTTTTTTCATGTTATTTTTTCATTTATGTTAATTATAGATTTATTTTTAACTAATGCTCATAAACTTTGTTTTAAGCTAATTTCTCTGTTTAATTATAGATAAAAGTTAATTTAGCAACAAACTACTTCTGATATGTTCAGATTATTGATGATGAATGTAAAATGTTTAATATTTATCATTCAGCATCTATATATCTCCAAGGTAAGTAATAGCCTAAAATGATTCAAACTCAGAGGACAAATTCCTAAAAGCCAAATGAATGCTAAGATAATGAGTGACATCTGTGGTGGTGGCATCATTTATATTTGGAGATTATGAGCTGTAGATTTTGAGTTGAACAATCATATCAGCTAGAACTCCTTTGATAGTTGTAACTAAAACAAATTCCTACAAGTTTAAAAATCAAAGGAATTGGTTACAAAGACAGAGGGGTCCACATGGAACCTTAAGATATGACGATAGGCTGCCCCCCAGGGCCAGGGGCCAGGTACCCTCTTTTGCTTTCATTTTTCTGCTCTGCTCTGCTTTTTCTTCTGTCATGGCTAACATGTTTGCTTTTCTTGTTCATCTTTTAACTCCTTTATTATTCAGGAACATAAAACCCAGCCCACAGAAATGAACCAATCATTTTCTCAATCTTTTTCTATATCAGAGTTCCTGAAAATTCTGATTACCTCATGTCAGAGTACATTGCCCACAAGTTACCTTGGCAATACACTAAAACATTTGGGAAATTTTAGAAACTATTGTATCCAATTGAATTGGAATCTCTGTGACTGGGTATGGCCTCAGGATTTTTAAATATTTGAGGTGATTCTAATGAGTATCTAAGGTTGAGAAATTGGGAGAATGACCAGTATCACAAATGATGTTTCTGCTACAAGATAAGGATGTAGTTGGTAGCAAGATAGAGTCCATTGTGAACTATGCAGACACCACAAAAGGCAACTAATTGTTAGGTACAATCAAATATTTTGAAAAATAATTTTAGCATTATGAACTTCATTCTAAATTATGTATGGATTTCTTTACTCAGGTACAATAGTTTCATTATTTTTTTACATAATATTATTGATGAATCTGACTCTTATAACAACTAACTGTGCATGGAGTTAAAATTTTATCTGAATTTTCACTGAAGATTTCTCTTCTGAATATTCTAAACATTTTCATTGGTTCTTACCATTTGGGGAAAACCCATATTTTTCATGCCTAGGATAGAGCTTCTCAGTTGGAGCCCTGAGCTGTTCTTTTCAGTGACTATGGAAACACAGTTGTAATAGTCTGATGTGGTTTTCAAGATAGAAAGACGAAACAGTTAAGATATTTGCATTAATGGAGGAGCGTACAGTTGGGTGAAAGGAGATAGATAATGTTTCTACAATTTACTGGTACTAGTACAATGTCAGTCAATATAAGAAGACTGTGATGGGCTTTGCAAATATAACTTAATATCTACTAAAAATCATATGTGTGTGCATACATATATATTTCATTAGATAAAACAATTCAATGTTATAGTGATTAGCCTCTAGATAAACAGAAATATTTTCATAGTTTATCCAGCACTCTAAGCTACTCAGCTAGTAGTTTTCAAACCTCTTAGGTACTTTCGCTACTCTTTTAAAAATGCTAATTTTGTGACAAACATTGTCTATAACATTATGTAAGAGATGAAGAAGAGTTAGTTGATAAACCTCCAGTACTGTATATCTGTATTTTGTATTTAGTGCTGTGGAGCCACTTTCAACAACATACTTCAAATTGATATTTTAAAAATTAAGGACTAAAATGATTACTAATTAGCTACTCAAATTTATTAATTTAAAAAAATCCTATTACAGGTTTCTCCCACAAGTGAGGAGCTGAAAGAAGATATTGAAATCAGTTTGTCTTTTAAGTCTTCTTGTAATCTCAAAAATATTATGTTTATGTGTGTGTGTGTGTGTGTGTGTATCAAGAGAATTTTACCTGTATGAAGATGCAGAAAACACCAGTCAAAAAAAAAAAAAAAAAAAAAACAGGGGCTGGGGATGTGGCTCAAGCGGTAGCGCGCTCACCTGGCGTGCGTGTGGCCCGGGGTTCGATCCTCAGCACCACATACAAACAAAGATGTTGTGTCTGCCGAGACCTAAGAAAAAATAAATAAATATTAAAAAAAATTCTCTCTCTCTCTCTATATCCCCCTCTCTCTCTCACTCTCTCTAAAAAAAAAAAAAAAAAAAAAAAAAAAAAAAAAAAAAAAAACATGTGAAAGTAAGACCAATAGAGGAGAAGAGAGAGAATAGAGGGAGGGGAGAGAGAAGGAAAAGGGAGAATGGGGATTGGAAAAAGAAAAAGGGGTTTTCTTTTAATTTGATCATTCAGATAAATTCATCTGACTATCATGTACCTGGGTTCATTTAAGCTGAATGGTTTACGGCTCCCTACATTAATATATTTTGATGTTTTTTAATGTATGCTTTATGCATGCTTTTTCTTTTCCCGCAGACAATTACTTTGAGACAAGAGATACATATCAGGGCCCAAGTAATAGTGGGCAAGGGATCTTGGGAAATGAAGTTCCTGCAATACAGAATAGGACAGAGCAAGAGCAGAGAATATGATCAAAGAGCAAGTGGGTAAATTACCTAATAACACAATGTATCCTAAAAGGAAAAGGTAAGGTATTCTTAATTGACTAACAAAAATGATTTAACACCTAGTCCCAATAAGTATCTCAAGTTGACTGTCAGGCGCTTTTGGGGACATCTTATGTCCCTGGGGAAGATTTCACCTGCAGTGCCTTGATGAAGCCAAGTAAAATATCTTTTTGGCTGACTCTTTTATCTCCTGAGTATTCCTTATTAGATTCAAATTACCATCTACTCATTCTTGTGTCTATGCTACATGTATCTTCAGTTAATTTCTCAGACATTTGGACTCTTACTAGGAATGTTATAGTATTTTCTGTATGCAGCAAACTATCTCTATACCTTTGTCAGAACAGTAAATCAGACATATAATCTTACCATAAAAAATTCAACTGTGAGATGGATACTGGTCCTCAGTGTCTATTAACTTCTAGGAAATAAAAATACCTAAGTGGTTCTCTGAGTAGTCCATCAAGGTCTCTTATCTAGATTTTAGATGAAAGACATACATTTCTCTAATCCAATGGGTGTTGATTGAGGCATGGAACCAAAGTAACTCACAGTTCTCACCAATAACCATGTTTTATCTCGAATTCTTTACCCTATATCTTAAACCTGTTTTATAATTTGGAGGAAAATGAATAGCTTAGTATATGAAATTAATTAACAGAGACCCATTTGCAACTTTGCATGACCTTACATCTTGCCTTAAATGTGGTATATATTTTATTTACTTATTTTCCATTTTATTAATATTTAAAAATTTTTGAGATAATTTGTATCACAGTCAATTGTAGGAATCAACTAAGAGATATGCTATGACTCTTCATTCATTTTCCTCCAAGATTATATTTTGCATAAATATAGAGCAGTATTACAACTAAGAAATTTACACTGAAACCATCTATCAATCTTATTCAGATTTTATGTTTTACATGTATTTACATGTATTCACTATAAAACTTCATCATATATATAAATTCATGTTACCACTACCATAATGAAAACCCAGAATATTTCCAACACAAAGATCCCTCACATTATTTTTTTAATAACCACAATCACTTTTTTCACAGCATAATGCCCTTGAAATCTATAAAAGTCATTGTACATATTAGTAGTCATTTTTCGTTGTTGTTGAATATTATTCCCTAGTATGGGTATACAATTTTTGTTTAGCCATCTACCTATCAGAGGACATTTGGGTTGTTTACAGTCTATGGATATTCTGAATAAAGCTGCTAGGTATATACAGTCATATATATGTTTTCATTGTGAATAAGAGTTCTCATTTCTCTGCACACCCAAGAGTTTAGTTGCTGAGTCATAAGGTAACGACACGTTTAGTTTTGTAAGAAACTGACAGACTCTTTTCCAGAGTGGCTATACTGTTTCATATTTCATTTACAATGTGAGTGACCCAAGACAAGCAGTTCAGTACCTCTCTGCCTTTGGACACAGGACACAGGAGGGAGGGAATGTACTTCCTCTTTCTGTCTACTTCATGCCACGTAGTGATGTAGGCTCAGTTTCCCCACAACCCAATGACCAGAGATTAATGGGCTATAAATCTAAGTGGTGGTTAGCCTATCTTACACTGTCTCACTAAATCCCATAGCTATCCGTCAATGGGGGTTGAAGTTCAGTTCTTTCCATCCAGTAGAGGAAGGGAAGATTAGCTTCCACTTGGCTGTTAACAAGGGGATTAGAGCCTGATTTCTGCTTTAGCAAAAAGAAGTGGTGGTGGTCAGGATGAAAGATCAGTTTCTCACTTTCCTCACTAAAACACGTCATCCTCCTGAAACATAGAGGGTGGAGTGGCTTGGAGGACCAGCTTTTCCTTTGGTGTCTGGTGTTAGGTAGATAGTGCCTAAAAAATTTTACCAGTTAACTGGTCTTTTGGGTACAAGAACAGGTTTATCTTGGATATTTTTTGAGGAGGATCTCTAGGTGATTTTTTAATGTAGACTTCTAGACTTCTACAGGACTTTCTCTGGATTATATAGGGACAATAAGGAAACCCAGAGATCTCACTTGTGTCAGTCCTCAAAGCTTGAGACCCTTAACCAGTTCTCATTCTTTCTACCTTTCAGAAACTATGCTTGCTTGTTGTGTTTTGTCCAGAGTTCTAGTGGAACAAGAATGGATCATGGAAGAACAGAATTATTCATTGACCAGAACTAAAAATAAGAAAAGACTTTCTGTCTGCTTGTTTATTTTATACTAACCATTAACATTTCTTCTTTTCATCTTGATTTTTGCTTTATTAATATCACATTAAAAGTACAGAACTTGGGTTGGGAATATAGCTCAGTGGTAGAGTGCTTGCCTTGCATGCCAGAAGCCCTGTGTTGGATTCTCAGTATTGCAAAAAAGAAAAACAGAAGAATCTGCAAGATACTCAAATGTTTGTTATTTATGTTATAATAGTATTTTGCAGAGTAGATTGAGCATGATTTTATGGTTAACTGCTTGTAAGCATATTTTTATTTTGAACTATTTCAAAGCTATACAAAATAGAATCACCAATTATTAATGTTTTATCCCATCTGTGTACTGAGGCTCTACTCTCCCCCATCCCCACACCTCTTTCTCTCAGAATTTTTAAGGATTCATGAAATATTTGGAAACTGTGTTAGTATTAATATAAAGCAGTAGCTCACTAAGCTGACTACTCTATCCCTTCAACAGCTCCATTATGGCTGAGCACTTGCTTGCTCTAGAGCTCAAGAAAATCTTCCAGACACAGTTGAAATTTTAGCTGCTTAAGCCTTTATTTTGGAACTTCGGCAGAAAATTGATATTATTATATATTAATTGCATACTGTTAAATATAGTTGTTTAAAAAAATCCAGATAGTTCTGTTTCTAGAGAATTCTGAAATTTTACATTAATTTTTATCTTAATTATATATATATATTTGTTTTAGTTTTTCAGAATTCCTTTGTATTTATTCCTGTTTTTAAAAGGCTGTTTCTTCATTCTATTTTTTCCTTCTAGAATGGTTGGTAAACTATACACTGAGTTTCCACACTCATTTCTGTTTTGCCAGTGAATATTCTCAAAATTTTAAGTGGTTTACTTTGTAAAGTGTACAATATTTCAATATGTTTCTCCTTTCTAAAGACTATAGGTCCCTTAAAATAGCTTTATTCCATTTATTTCCCTGTTTTGAATGCTATTTGATTTTTAATCTTCCTATTTCCCACAAACACTCATTGTTGTGAGTAGTCTGCTATTTTATGTTTTTTTTTTATTATTGATGCTATTATGACCAATTTGCAAATCTTATTGCATCTCTTACTTCTTGAATAATTTGTTCCCAACGTGTATTTTCAAAAATTATTTTTAAATGAAGTTATACAAAAAAGAACGAGACTTTACTTTTGGAGTTGTGTTAGCCAGCTTTTTTTTTTTTTTCTTGTGGCTGGGACAAAATACCTGGGACAGTCAATTTAAAGAAAATTTTATTTTGAGTATGTTTTCAGAGGTTTCAGTCTATAGTTGTCTGACTCCAATGCTTTAGGCCTATGGTCAGGGACAACATCATGGTGGAAAGCATATGGTGGTGGATAGTTGCTCACTTCACCACAGCCAGGAAGGAAAGAGAGAGAGAGAGGGGTGAGAGATAAAAAGAGAGAAAGAGAAAAGGGGGTTATGGTACAAGATATACCCTTTTAGGATATGTCCCCAGTGACAATCTCCTCCCATGATTCCCTATCTTCTGCAGTTTCTACCACTTCCCAATAATAACATCAAATTATTAATTCATCAATGAATTGGTCCACTGATGGGGTCAGAGCCCTCATGATCCAGTCACTTCCCCCACATCCCTCCTGTGAACACTGCTGCAGTGGGAATCAAGGACTACACACATGAACCTTTGAGGAACACTTCATATACAATTATTGATTGCAAGTAATTTTCTCTTAGTAATTCATATATTCAATGGATTCTGGCACCTATCAACATTATGGAAAGTTAGTTTAAATACTATTCTTTGTAGGAAATTCATCTTTTCTCTCTGGATGTTTTGAATAATTTCTTCTGCCCTTCCTGTTTTGCAACTGAGTCAAATGTATGAAAGATGATATATCATGAGCTCTGTAATGTTTTGATCAATAAAAAAAAGAAAAAATAGGTAAAGGTTTGAATGTATATTTTACTTGCTTTGTTTGGGGATTCTTAGACTTCTCAAGTTTGGAGAAAGGTTTTTTTTTTTAATTTAAAAAATCTTAAGACATAATTTCAAACAATGCCTCCATTTCTTACAATTATACAAATTTCTGATATTCTAATTTAGGCCTGTGTTAGATATTTCTACTTTAGCTTCTGGGTTTCTGAACCTCCATCCATATACATGATTTTAAAAATAATTTCATTGTATGTAATTTCTTCAGATTTGTCTTTTGATCTATTAATTGTTTACAAGTACATAGCTTGCCATGTGGTACTCACATATAATGTTTAATATTTTTAATTTTAGAAGTCTTAGAAGAAATATATATCGAAGTGTTATATCTTGTTACTGGATTCGAAAGACTATTTTCCCCTTCATGAAATTATAGGACTTGCCAATTTAGAAAATGAAAGTATATTACTTAAAAAAACATTTAATTAAAGAAGATGTAGTGCAGTAAACGAGAGTGATAATATTTATGTAGCCTTTCTTCTGCTTACTTGGAGATTGTTTTCCTTCTTTATCTAGTTTCTTAAAGTGAAAGCATTATTTTCTAGTAGCATGTGTTGTGCTTTCTTTTTCAATCCATTCAAAAACTCTAATTTCTCTTTTGATTTCCTTTTACCTGTGGATTATATATAATTGCATTATTTAGTTTCTAAATACTGAAATATTTCCAGATATATTTCTACTACAATCATATGCTAGTTACCAATGGGGATATGGTCTGAGAAATATGTTGTTAAGCAATTTTATTGTTGTGAGAACATCATAAAGTGCACAAACAGAAATTTAGATGGATATGATATCATTATGGTGATATTATCTTATGATGCTTATTGGTTGGTCCATTGTTGACTGAATTTTAAGGGCCAAAGTTTAATAATTATTTGGGAAAGATGACAGAATCCAGCATATAGTCATGCTCACAAATAATAATTCTCCCACGTGATTTAATGCAAAGAAGAAAGAAAGCAAAATCAGCAATGTGAAAAGGAACATGTGCAAAGTCTGAGGGACCAGTCCAACCTCCCAAGAGTTCTCCCAAAGTGGAATTAGACAGGATACATGTTAAGTCCCTCAGCAGTGAATCATAGCAACCTTGAGAAATGTTGTTAGCCAAGGAAACACATTAGAACCTCAGTAGCTGAGCTTTTATTGGGAAATGATCATGTAGTCACCTCTTGTCTAACACATATCTGAATTCCAGACTTCTAAAAAGAAAGTAATTGTTTAGCATAAACCATATTGTTTGTACAGCCAGTTTAAAAAAAAAGAAGAGCCACACTTATCAGTTAATGGTGCAACCTCTCCCCGAACCTAAGTGTTTAGATGCCAGCCAATGCCAACCTTGTATGGGTTACCATGGTTAACTCATTGTACATAGATGCTATTAACTTACTTGGAAACAGTTTGTTTCCTTCAGGTCTTGATTAAAATTTTGCTGGGAAGAGATGGAGTAACTGTGATTATTCCTACTAATGACACAAGACCGTTTTGGGTGCCCTATTTAAAGTCCACAAATGATAGTTTTTAGTGTATGGTTTTGGGAATAGGCACTGTTCTCAGACCTGTGTGAGCCTTATCTACTGTATCTTATATCTATCTAACAGTCCTCTTTTTCCTTTGGGTATTGCTTTGTCAAACTTCAGTTGTTTTCCTTTGCACAGAGGTGCTGACTCTGCTGGAAACTCAAATCTTCTATACATAATATAAGTTCTTTCTCTGTGCTGTTCTTTCTTTGACAGTAATGTGCTCTGTGAATTTAAGAAGCCTCATTCTCCCCACACTCTAAGCTCCATCTCCCCAGTGAGAATGGTCTCCTGTGAGTTGTACCTATGTTGTTCTTTGTGCTGCAGCCTAAAATCTCTCTCCATGTAGTAAGCTTTGGTAATGAAAAGGATTGCCTTGCTTATTTTTTTTTCTCATAAAGAGTACTACTTTTTATTGAGAGATGACTTATGTTTTGAAATTTTTGTTTTGTACTTATCTTGATTTTTAGTTGTTTTGGGCTAAAAGGTAAGTCCAGTTCTTGTTGTTCCATCTTGTCTAGAAACTAAACTTGTTCAGGAGATATACATTTATGTACATATTGGTTGTTGGGTCAGGAAAGATAGACTCAAATAGTTATATTTTGAGGTCTACTACCAGGTTAGCTTTCAGTTGCTTATTCCTTTCCTACCCTTCTATTTTATTATATATTTTTTTCCTTTTAATACACTTATTGGTTCTCATGCATAACCATCTGAAGACCTGTTAACAGTACTTTCTCTCATTTTGCTCTTATACGTATCTGTCACTTTTACTTTGACTGGTTGATAAAATATATTCCAGAAATTTTGAATGCCATGAAATTTTCTATTGCAAATACATATTTTTTCCACTAAGATGTCATTTACTCAGTCCAATATGGCTAGACTTTCTATCCTATCTTTTTTTGGTAAGTTCTTTGTAATAAATTAATTAAATTTGGTAAATTCTTTTTAATAAATTAATTAAATTAATCAGGTGCCAACTTATCAGAAAGAATTTTTTTCCATATTTTTATTCATTAATTATAATTGTACATATTAATGATATTTGTTATTGCATATTTATCCATGTGCATAGTATAACAATATAAAATGGCCAATATCACTTCTGAGCACTTCCTCCCTCCTCCCCACCTCCTATCACTTAGTCCCTTTCCTCTACTAATCTCCTTTTATTTTCATAATATCTGCCCCTACCTTACTTTTCCTATTTTCTTTCTAGCTCTTAGGAAGAGTTTCTTGACCATCTGTTATGGTTTGGATATGAAGTGTTCCCGAAAAACATATGGGGCTAAGAAGGAATGTTCAGAAGTGAAATTATTAGATTACAGAGAGCTGAAACCAATAAGTGGGCTAATCAATTTGATGGGTTAATAATTTGAATGGATTACTAGGTGGTTACTATAGGCACGTGGCGAATGTCTGGATGAAGTAAACCACTAGACATGTGTTCTGGGGATTTTGTCTCTTGCTTTTCTCTCCTCTCTCCTTCCTGGCTGCTAGGAGCTGAATAGCTGTCCTCATCTGGGTCTTTCTGCCATGATGTCCTGCCTCACCTTGGGCCAGAGCAGTAGAACTAAGTCCCTGAAACTGTGAACCCAAAATAAACATTTCCTCTTCTAAGTTGTCTGGTTGGGTATTTTGTTCACAGGGATGAAAATCTACCTAACACACGGCCGCAGTCTGGCTGGGCACAATTCAGGAGCCACTTGTCAAAAGAAACAAACTTTATTTTTAGAACCACACAGGCCAAATAAAACAGCTCCTCAGGAAAAACCCTCAGAGCCCAACTGCCACCATCGGCTTCCCACAAGCCTCTTACACAAACACACAAGCCTCTCCCACTCCCACCATCCTCCTGCTCTTGAGGCCATTGGCTGGGTCGTGTGGGCGGAGCCAAAGAAGTCCCCCAATGAGCAGCTCCGTGGTCTGAAATGGCAGGGAAACAGCCCAATGAGTATCACCACAGAGGAGCCAATCAGCTAGATGTTGCTGGGGCCACTGTGAGCCAATCATCAGCTGGCAGCTGGAAGTTTGCTGGCAGCTGGAAGTTTGCTGGGGCCCCTTTGGCTGTGGCTCTCAACATCACACAATCCTCTATATCCAGCCACTGAAAAAAAAGCCATGGACTTCTTGACTCTATCACATAGCATCTGAATACATGAACAAATCTAAAACTTTATTTATTGTGTTTCTTTGAATTATTTTCTTTGAATATATATCTTCAAGGAAATTATTATGTCTTCTTTATTATTTATTTTATAGATCCCATTTCGGTGAACGAGTTCGAGTTGTTGATTAAATGCTTGCTAAAATTATTAGAAAAGTATAATCTAAACTGGTCCTAAGAATAATTTTATATTATCTACTACAATGATTTTTACACATTAAAAACAGTGGTTGTAAGACCACTGGGCAGTCAATATTCTTAACCTTTGAGTTCTAAGAGTCAAAATTCTTTCACTAACTACAGAAATCTAGATCAAAGTTTCCTAAGCTAAAAACTAAAAAACAAAACAAAACAAAAAAACCTCAGACTTATTGTACTATCTTTGTAGTTGGAATAAGGGCCTCAATAATATAATCAGTACATATATGTTTTTCTCTTTCAAGTGAGCCTTTCTTATTTTTATTTCTTTCATAATCCATAGAGAATCATAATTTTTCTAGTATCCATAATCCTTTATGCTCCTGTGTTCTATTTCTATATCTATTTTTCTACTGAAGAACGTTTCTTCACTAACTGCTTGGCTAATGTGGCTACCTTCATTGTTGCTAACTGAATAAGCATTCTCTACTTCCATATCTTAATTGTAGAAATGTCTTCTTCAGGTCATTGGCTTCTAAGTAAGAGCATGTGAATGAATTCTGATCAATAGATTGAAGATAGCATTAATATATGAACTTGTAGGCCTGGTCCATGATTCTGTGTACTTCATTTCCTCCTATGGATGTTAGCTTCAGAGCTACACAGTAAAACATATTTGATAATGAAACAGCTTGCTTTACCCAATTCCCCTGAATGCATGTGTGAAATACAATGTCCTTCTCTCACACCTCCCACCTATTTGTCTGGATGAGTCCTAACTTTTATAACTTCAACTTAAAAAAAAAATTGGTAGAACACTTAATGTTATTTAAGAAACAAAATGGTCTTGTTGCTGGATTCTAAATATATTAACACATTAATGCCTTTAAACTACCTAAGTGGAACTGCTGCTGTGAATGATTTGAGTCATACACACCTCTAGAGTTAAGGGGGAGTCAAATATACTTAAATTACTTGGAAGAGAATGGGAAAGGCAGGGTAATCTACTATAGGAATAGTGCAGTATTTTTACAGATAACAAAGTGGAATGCCAGATTGACTCCACTATACATCCACTATAGTTGTTGATGAGAGGCTGATCAAAGAAGTAACATCCTAAGTTTCTATTTTTCATGGTTTGCTGACATATGCTATCTCACTTAGTCATATGCCTTTTTGAATTATGCAAAATAGGTCATCTCATTCACATTTTACAGTCAAAGGCATGAAGTTGAGGAAAATTGAAGACATTTTTGTTTATTAAGTGTTTCTCTTTGAGCATGGGAAGATTTTTAATTCATTTGAAGTTGTATGTAACTATATAAAATAAGTGATAATAAATGAATGCTTGGAAATTTTATTCACTGACTCCCTTCTATAGCATTCCTGGCTCCTCCATTTTCTTGTGTCAAGAATTCAAATAACTGGTATAGTTGAAAAAATAAACAAAAGGAAAATACAAAGATGGAGAAGATGAAGAAAACATGAAAGATGATAAACAGGAGACATCCTGAGAATGATGAGAAAGGAGATCCCAGTCTTTATTCCCCATGAAAACACAACTATTAGATATCTATCCATGAATGATGAAAAACAACTGTTAAGAAGGCACAGCAACAGGCTAAAGAGAGGGGGGGAGAGAGGAGAGAGAGAGAGAGAGAGAGAGAGAGAGAGAGAGAGAGAGAGAGAGAGAGAGAGAGATTGAGAGACGGAGAGACACAGAGAGACACAGGAAGAACAATTTCATTTGCCTACATTATCCCATGCCCCAGCCTGCTATAGTTCAGCACTAAAATGGAACTACCTATCCTGTGAGTTTCCCTTATAAAGAGAAAAGGGGGATGAACAACAGGTTTTCCCAGGCTTTCAGGGCACAGTTCAAAGGACCTGTGACAGTTTCTCCCACCCCAGTCAAAGGGAGAGTAGCATATCTGAGACATCTGGAAATAACCAGGAACAAAGAAGGAAGAAGGGGGGATTTATAGAAGTTGGGGTTACACTATTAGGGTACAGTGTAAGTTCTCAGATTGTTTTTCTTTTTCCTTATTTAGATAGTAATATAGTTTAATGCAACTGTGGGTACAAAATATATTTACTAACAAGTGAGTTAGCCTTATTAGAATTGGACATATTTATTATTTCATGAGCATATTTGAAAGTCAATAAGACAAAAATACTAGTAAAGCTATGAATATTTCTTATTCTGGCTTTTACTTTTAAAGTTTACATAAATATTAGTAGTAATTATACTTGAAAACCTAGAAACAATGGATTCCTAAAGAGAACCTTAGTATTTTCTAACAAAATATACATTAAACCTTTGAAGAAAACTGAAAAGTATCTTCCAGACTTGTTGGCACAGTATGGAACCCATATTAATGTTATACTTTATAGCATCCTTAATTCAAATCTGATTGATTTTTTTGCTGCTCCAATTTGTACATTTCTCAATGAGTAGTCATATTTGTAGATCAGTCTTCACTGGATACATTATTTTCTTGGCTTTTGAACAAATGTTGATCAATATTAGAAAGTATATCTATTAAAAGTGTGTTCACTGTTTTCAGTTGTCATGTTGAATAGTGATTTCATGTCTATTTTCCTATAGTTTTGTGCTCAGAAAAAAAGGCCAAAAAGCTGTTGAATGCTCATATCCTCAAAAAGCTGCTTCAATGCTCCAAAATAATCACAATTATTCATATGTGAAGAAGAAAAAGTATGGTAGTTTTTACAAGTAAATCTAGTTATATTTGATATAAAAAGAAAACTAATTAATTTTTAAAAATTTTCCTTGAGAATTTGATACTCAATGAAATGAGCACTTGTAACTTAATTTAAGCTTAATTTTAGTCAATTAAACAATTAACTTAATTAGGAAAACTCAGGTACAATAAATATTTGTAAGAGAAAAAGATGTTTTAGTAGGAAAACTATTATATAAATTGAAGATATTCCAGCAAATAATCCCAGTACAGAAGCTAGGAGGATATCATCAGGCTGAATCAAGTTACATGCTTAAAATACTTAGTTGAGCCTTAAGATTAATTTTTGTTAAAACATAGTTTTTTGATTTTTTTGAGGTTGTCAAGTCAGAGATAGCCTGGAATTTCTTTTGAGAATATGTGGGAAATGTATCATAGATAGTGGTCTGTAGAAAAAGATTCAAAAAGAAATTCAGATGCAGGATGTTTATTGGGATATAGTCTCTGGAACAACCATCATGAGAGAGTGAAGAAAACAGGCCAGAGCAAATGGTAAAGCTGAGATTCAGGTGTGTTCAAGAGAGACCTCAGCCTATCCTACAGGACAGCCAAGATGGCTGTGTGGAGTTGTACCACAAAAGAAGCAAGGAATGTTAGACCTCATGATCCTATGTCCTTTGGCTTGTCTCCAGGGAGAAAAAAGAAAATGACCTTAGATGGGAGATGTTAGTTGCCAATAAGTAGAGCAGCTGGGGGAATAAGTCTTGAAGGTATGATATATGGTTAGATACTACAGAATTCATTATAAGATTACAAGAAGGACTTTCCTCCCTGATTTTGCAACTCAGACTAAGAAATAAGACCTCTGTAGCAACAACCACCATATACTTAGTGTCCTATACTCTCACTTTTTATAATCTGCTTCATGGTATTTAAGCTATGCTCTATCTATGATTTTATTGCTCTAGCTATTTCTATTACTGTTTAAACTGTATTTTTAATGACGACTTCCAATCTTCAGTCATACCACAGTATTCTTTATGTGGGTCTCTCTGCTTCACTATGACTCCACTGTCTGATTTCTATCTTCAGATTCAAATTCCTTAGCTGAGAGAATGTTATCATTTTAGATTCTCTTACCATTCAAAAGTAAATATGTCCCCTGGGCAGATCTCCTGTGCCAGATTCTATTTTGAGTTGGTTTATATAAGTGATGGCCTTCAAGCCTGTGAACTGGCCAAGTTAATGAGATTACAGGGCACACAACCTGGTCCTCTGTTTATGGAGGACTTTCTAGAAGGAGGGCTCTGGACAAAAAAAAGCAATATTATGCTGGTAAGGGTCAATGTAAACTGAGTCTCATTGACCAGCTTGCTAATTCATAACAAAATATATTTCTAGAGTTGTATCACCACAATATTTGTCATACAAGAAGCTATCAAATTTTATTTATTCCAAAATACTCTAGAAAGAAAGCTTAAAATAAATATACCTGAAAAAAATCTAGATATTTTAATTAAATTGATTTGGGATGGGACCCTAAATTTGCATTTTTAATAAACGTTTTATGTTCATTATGTTGCAGATAACTACATCATTGAGTAGTTTCAGGAAAAGAAGTTTCAAAGAGAGACTCAAATATTTACAATATGTTGGAGGGATGGTTAGGTACTTGCTTCCAAGTTTAGCTTCCAGGAATAATTCCCCAAAGAACACTATGAAATCTGACCATGAAGAGAGCTCCCTCACCTGTCATTAAGAAAGTCAGGGAATTAGGCAGTCTCTGCCATAATACATGCCAGCCAAATGTACAGCACACAGTTTCCCTGTTGGCACTAAATAGCTATGGTTGTGGCAAGGTGCCTCTCCTACAGCTGTCCCAGAAAGATCTGATCATATCCATAATCCTATAAGTAGTAGAAATAGGGAGGTAGACCCTCTGTTTTCTGACATTCATTTTCTTCTTGCAATTCTCATGAGTGGTTCTACTTGAAGAAGATAGTCCTATGTCTAATTTAAAATGAAGGGAATCAGGTGTGGTGGTGCACACCTGTAATCCCAAAGACTCAGCTGAGGCTGGAGGATTTCAAGTTTGAAGACAGCTTCAGGAACTAAGTAAGGCCCTAAGCAACTAAGTTAGACGGTCTCAAAAAAGGGCTGGTGATGTTGCTCAGTGGTTAAGTGACCCGGGGTTCAATCTCTAGTACCAAAACCAAAGCAAAAAAAGCGAGGAAGCCTGGAAAATTGCCCTAACTTCTACTCTACATTGAGCAAATTAATCTGAAGCATCTGCCACATACCCCAAGTTCACGGTAGCAGGGAATCATGAATCATAAGTTGAGAAAACGTATTATTGAATTGTAACTAATTGGATCAATCAGTTTTTGGATTCTAATCAAGAAGAACAAACAATACAAAGATTGCCTTTCTAAATATGTTTGACTTTTACTGTGTTACCAAATATATTCTAATTACTCCAAAGTACATGAAAACATTATGATTTTTGTTTTTATTTTGTAAATCTGTTCAGACTTTTATATTGACACAGTCATAACACTGAACATTAGAGTTTACCAATTTCCACTCCGAAATACTAAAATTTAAATTAATGGATAATGTTTAATGTACACTAAAATAATGGACAGATTACTTAATGAAATCATGTTAATATGGCCTTAAGGCATAGCATCCAGAATTGCTCTTTAATGCCAGGTTTCCTGTCTTGTTCCTAAGATTGATAAAGCTGAAGAAAGATAAGAGGAGATAATCAATAGAATCAGTAGCACTGGGGGAAGCCAAGGTATCACTCAGCAATCACCAATCACTCAGGCACACATCTAGTATTTGTTGTTCTCTGTTCATTTCAGCCACAAGTGAAATTCTGTGAATCTAAGTTTAATACAAAATATAAATTTTTCTTTTTCATTTTCAAAATAACAAAATGGTATAAAATCTATTGCACTGTAATATATGTTTCTGAAATATGAATGTGCTCACAAAAAATGGTAAAAATGAAAATATGATACAAACATTGTTTGGATTCATACTTTATTTTTTCCTACACCATTTCTTAAATGTTCCAAGGAATTTAATTTAGAGGCAAGGAGGGTTGATCAAGAAAGAGATATCATATAGCTTGTGGAGAATTGGTATATTTATCCTCTCATCAGTCCTTGTATCCTGACAATATCTAAAAAACTCATTCCTTCTACAGGCCTGGGCATAAAGGGTTGATATTCAGAAGGTAGGCTACAGCCTTCTGAGATTTGTCTCCTAACAATAACAATTAATTATATGCCTAAAATGTGTTTATTGTGATAGGAAAAGCAACACCAAATACAAAGGGCTTCTGAAAGATTTTTAATTTTTAAAAATTTTAAATGTAGAATTGTTCAGATATCTTTTCTCTATTCTCAGAGCATACAATCTAAGAAAGATAATGCTGGAAAAGAAGAGGAAGGAGTCCGAGATGGCAGGCTAGACAGAGGCTGCATTCTGTGTTGCTCCATGAAGTGGCATTCTAATAGTGGGAATACTGTCTCTCTGAAAGTTATTAGAGGACCCACGACAGCTGCTCCCACACAGGATACCCAGCTGCTTTCCGCACATAGGACCTCTGGCCACCACTCCCATGTGAACCCCCAATCTACCAAGGTGGGGATACCCAGGTCACCTCCATCTTGGGCAGTACAACCACTGCTATAGTCCCAACATGTGGTATATGTACCTGGGGACAAAGGATAGGGACTAGAGACAGCCACCAGCCACAACACTGTACTCCACAGAGCTGCATCTCTGAATACACCACCCAGTGCCGCCACCTGGTCCAACTCGATTTGACACTCCACCTCTGAAAGCAGCCACCTCCATGTTAGGACACCTTTGTCACTGTCTTTACTTGGGGCAACTCCCAGATTGGGATGCCAGCTGGGTACTAGAAACAATATCAAGCAGAGGTGTTGGGATAATGAATGGACACTATTAGCCTAGTGGGTAAGAACAACAGTGCTAGAAGGGAAGATAGAAGAACAACATAAAATAAACAAGGGAAGAAAGTGCCCCAAACAAACCATGATACTACATTAATAGAATCCATGGCCAGCACAGCACAAGAAGTTATAGAGAATGAGTTCAGGATGTACATACTTAAAATGTTCTGTGAATTAAAGGATGATATAAGAGAGCAAATACAGCAGCAAAAGATCATTATGACAAAGAGCTACATAAACAAATACAGGAAGCAAATGATTACATCAAAAGGCTTTAGAAGTTCTGGAAAAAAAAAATAAATCCTTGAAATGAAGAAAACAATAAATCAAATTTAAAACTCAATAGAGAGCATCACCAAAATATTAGACCACTTGGAAGACAGAACTTCAGACAATGAAGACAAAAATATATAACCTTGAAAATAAAGTTGACCACACAGAGAAGATGGTAGGAAACCATGAGCAGAACATTCAAGATTATGGGATAACATAAAAATACCAAGTTTAAGAATTATTGGGACAGAGGAAGGCATATAATTTCCAACTCAAGGAATGAGCAATCTATTCAATGAAATAAAATAAAAAAAATTCCAAACATGAAGAATTAATTGGAAAATCAAATACAAGAGGCTTACAGGTCACCAGATGTACAAAATCACAACAGATCTGCACCAAATCACATTATAATGAACATACCTAGCATACAGAATAAGAAGAAAATTTTAAAAGCAAAAAGAGAAAGGAATCAGATTACATCTATAGGGAAGCCAATTAGGATATCTTCAGATTTTTAACCCAGAGCCTGAAAGCTAGAAGATCCTAGAACATATACCAAGCTCTGAAAGAAAATGGATGCCAACCAAGAATCTTATATCCAGCAAAATTAAGCTTTAGATGTGATGATGAAATAAAAACCTTCTATAATAAACAAAAGCTAAAAGAATTTACAACTTGCAAGCCTACACTGCAGAACATCCTCTGCAACTATTTCAGGAAGAAGAATTAAAAAATAACAATGAAAATCAGCAAAGGGAAGTATTACACAAAAGGAAAAACTAATCAAAGAAGGAACCAAGTCAATTTAAATTAACAAAACTAAAAAAAATGGCTGGGAATACAAATCATGTCTCAATAATAACCCTGAATGTTAATGGCCTTAACCGGCCAATCAAAAAACAGACTGGGAGATTGAATTTAAAAAATAAAAAAGATAACAATATGCTGCCTTCAAGAGACTCATCTTATAGGAAAAGACATCCAAAGACTGAGGTGAAAGGCTGGGAAAAATCATACCACTCACATATACTGTAGGAGCAAGAAGGGGTTTTCATCGTCATATCAAATAAAGTAGAATTCAAGCCAAAGTTAGTCAAAAACAATAAAGCAGGACATTTCATACTACTTATGGGAACCATATACCAACAAGATATAACAATTACAAATATACATGCCCCAAACAATGGAGCATCTATGTTCATCAAGCAAACACTTTTCAAGTTCAAGAATCAAATAGACCACAACACAATAATTTTGGGAAACATTAACAAACCTCTTTCACCACTGAATAGATCTCCCAAACAAAAGCTAAACAAAGAAACTATAGAAATCAATAATACAATCAATAATTTAGACTTAACCGACATATACAGAATATTTTATCCATGAATGTGGGAATACACTCTCAGCAACACATAAATCCTTCCCCAAAATTGACCATATTATGCCACAAAGCAACTCTTAGCAAATACAAAAAATTAGAAATACTATCCTGTATTCTATCAGATCATAATAGAATGAAATTAGAAATCAATGAAAAAATAAAAAATAGAAGATACACTAATACCTGGAGACTAAATAATACGCTACTGAATGAACAATGGGTTACAAAAGATATCAAAAAGGAGATTAAAAATTTCTTACAGGTGAATGAGAACATTGATACAACATATCAAAATCTCTTGGACACTATGAAGGCCACACTAAGAGGAAAATTTATTGCATGGAATTCATTTCTTAAAAGAAGAAAAAGTCAACAAATAAATGACTTAACATAACATTTCAAAGCCCTAAAAAAGAACAAATCAACACCAAAAGCATTAGAGGACAGGAAATAATTAAAATTGGAGCTGAAATCAATGAAATGGAAACAAAAGAAACAATTGAAAGAATTGACAAAACAAAAAGTTGGTTCTTTGAAAAAAATAAGTAAAATTGATAAACCCTTAGCCATGCTAATGAAGAGAAGCAGAGAGAAAACTCAAATTACTAACATAAGTGATAAAAAAGGGAATATCATAATAGACATTTGTTGAGAGCCACAGTTTAGTCAGAATGACACCTGGCATTTTTGCCAGAGGGAATGGTTGAAAGGTGACCCTGCTCCGGGAATAGGGCAGCTCCGGGATTAGGGTGAATCCTGCTGCCTCGGGCGGGCGCCTGCTACTTTGGAGTTCCCATTGAGTTCTTGCGGGGTTCTGGGAGAATTGGCACGCGGAGCCCAGTGGAGCGAGTGTGTTCCCAGGAAGTGTGTGTAGAGTGCCAGTGAGAGTTCGGGAATAAAGAGTTGCTGTTTGAACCTACAAGGCTTTGTGGGGGCTCGGTTATTTGTGCCCAGCCAGACTGTGGCATTTGGTGGCACGTATGGGGAATGTCTGAAACTTGGAGGTAAGTGAAGTTGCTCGCCCCTGAAGGAGAGCGAAAGAATGGGTGACCATTTCAAAAAACAATGTGTTCTTGTTTCGATTCATTTTGTTTTTATTTCAAGTTGCCTGTCCCTAGAACTTTCTCAGGCAAACTGAGAAAAATGGTTGTCTCAAGGTTTGAAGTTGTTCCCCCCTGAGGAACAGACAGAGATAGACTACAAATGCACATGTCAAGAAAATAGAAAAACTGATACAATGATTTTTTTGTTCCATTTTTGTTTCATTCTGTTTTGATTTTGTTTTGTGTTATCTTGTTGGGTTGCATTATCTTTATAATAGATCAGAAATTAGTAAAAAACAAACCAAAATAATGTTAAGTAAATTGTTAGAGGTTCAGACTATGGTAGATCAAGTAAAAGAGAAGGTCTCTAGAGTTAGTTAGAAAGAAGAAGAAAAATTAAAGGAAAATGGGCTATCGGAAAAAAAGTTACAATAGGAGGCTGCTACTAACACCTTTCTATCACCAGAGGGCGTAAGTATCCAACCAACAGCTCCACCTATAGAGACAACATATGCTGCGGGGCCCTCCAACCCCCATAGTTGATAGATGGGATCCTGAGACAGGACCTCAAAGATTAGCATGCCCTGTATTTGCACAGACAGGAGGGCAGTGAATTCACCATACTTTAGATTTCAAAACAGTGAAGCAGCTAAAAGAGGCTGTAACAACCTATGCTCCCCAAGCACCCTTCACTGTAAGCATGGTCGAATCTATTACCAACTTGGACACGATGCCACCAGATTGGGCTAGCATGTGTAAAGCTATGCTAAATGGAGGGCAATATTAGTTATGGAAGGTTGACAATCAGGAATTTTGCACAGAGAAGGCTAGGCGAAATGCAGCAGCCAGTTATCCTCAGAGAAATCTAGATATGTTGTTAGGAAAAGGACCTTATGAGGGTCAGCTGCAACAAATTGCATATGATCCTACTATATATTCACAAATTGCTGCAGATGCAGTTAGGGCATGGAAGACTTTACAAGGACATGGAGATTTACAAGATCAATTATCTAAGGTTATACAAGGAGCTAATGAACCTTACGCTGAATTTATAGATAGGCTTATTCAAACAGCTACCAGAGATTTTTGGGATACAGAACAAGCAATGCCATTAATTAAACAGCTAGCCTTTGAGCAAGCAAATTGATGGTGCAAGGAGGCCATTAGACCATGGAAACATGAAGATTTAAACACATATATTAAATTATGTGGAGACATTAATGAACAAGGGCAAGTCTTGGCAGCTGCAGTACAACAGGCTTTAGTTGCCAGGATAAAAACATGCTACAATTGTGGACAAACAGGACATTTTAAAAGGAATTGCCCCATAGGAGGAGGGTTTAACAAAACTAGGTATCAAAGGGGTAGAATATCGGGTATTTGCCCACAATGCCTTAGAGGAAGACATTGAGCTAATGAATGCTGTTCTCAAACCAGCATAGAGAGTACGCCATTATCAAAAACCAGACAAGGACCAAGTGTTTACCCATGATATCATGGAGAAAAACATCGGGCTCCATTGCCAAAAAACAGGGGGGCCCAATGCTCCAGGGCCCACAACCACAAATATAAGGGGTAATGGAGAAACCCAGCAACACCATCAGGATAGTGCCCAGGACACATTATTCATTAGATCCCTCATCAGACAAACCAGAGGGAGTGCAGGGTTGGACATCTGCGCCTCCACCAAATCAGTACTAACTCCAGAGATGGGAGTTCAAATCATTCCCACAGGGGTAAAAGGACCTCTTCCCCAAGGAATGGCTTATTATTGGGAAGGAGTTCTTCTACTCTAAAAGGACTTATGATAAGTCCTGGGGTAATTTATCCCGATTATGAAGGTGAAATAAAAAATATATCCAGTCCTCCAAGAGGTATATCAGTAATTTCACCAGGAGATAGAATAGCACAGTTATTAATAATACCCAGCCTGCATGTTAAATTTTCCAGCCATACTATAGAAAGAGGTTCCAGGGAATTAGGCTCCACAGGTGTAGATTGGGCAATGCTTTCTTTAAATTTAGATTTTCGCCCAATGCTAAAACTAAATATTCAAGGATATGAATTTAATGGGCTACTGGACACAGGTGCAGAACTTAGCATCATCTCTTGTAAAGAATGGCCAAAACATTGGCCATTACAACAGGCTACTCAAACACTTCGAGGCCTAGGAGTAGCAAATAATCCCCATTGAAGTGCAATGGTGTTAGGTTGGAAGGATGCTGAAGGATGTGAAGGAACTATACAGCCATATGTATTGAATCATCTTCCAAAAAATTTATGGGGACGAGATGTCCTAGATCAATTAGGTTTGACATTAACAAATAACATCAATCCAAATGCACCCACTATTAGGGCTAGACAAGGTTTTAGGAAAGAAAAAAGATTAGGAGAACAAGAACAAGGTATAGCAGCACCAATTCAAATAGATCAAGGAATAGATAGACATGGATTGGGTTTTCAGAAGGGGTCTCTGAGACAATAAAAATTACTTGGAAATCATAAAGACCAGTATGGGTTCCTCAGTAGTCCCTAACTAAAGAAAAGATACAAGTACCCCATGACCTGGTCAAAAACAATTAGGGGAGGGACATATACAACCATCCATATCTCCCCATAATACTCCCATTTTTGTCATTAAAAAGAAATCTGGTAAATGGAGATTATTACAAGATTTCTGAGCCATTAATAATGAGATGGTTATTATGGGACCTGCTAAATCAGGGATTCCCCAATTGTATACTTTGCCAAAAACCTGGTATGTTTTAGCTATAGATATTAAAGATTGTTTTTTCTCAATTCCAATACATCCTGAGGATAGTCCATATTTTGCATTTACTATTCCTGCACTGAATCAAGAAGGTCCTGATCAGAGAGATGAATGGAAAGTACTCCCCCAAGGGATGGCTAACAGCCCAACCATGTGTCAAATTTATGTTAACAAAGCAATCCAGCCACTTAGAAATCAAAATCCTGAACTACAAATATTTTACTATATGGACAATGTATTATTAGCACACAAAGATAAAAACACATTGCTAGAATGTTATGCCACACTAACAATCTTATTAAAAATTATAATCTAGAGATAGCAATAGATAAAGTGCAATTATATTTTCCGATTAATTATTTAGGAGTTCTATTATCCTCAACCATGGTCCGTCCATCAAAAATTCAAATACGAGTAAATCAACTCAAATCACTTAACGACTTTCAAAAGTGATTAGGAGACAAAAATTGGATAAGGCCTTATCTAGGCATACCAATAGGAGAGTTGGGACCTTTATTTGATATCCTAAATGGTCCATCAGATCCAAATTCACCCCGAATGTTAAAGCCTGAAGCAAGAAAGACATTGAAAATTATTGAAAAATATATGGAAAATATGCATTTGGATAGAATTGATATAAGTTTGCCTTTATTATTTATTGTACTACCAACAAAAAATATTCCTACAGGAGTATTTTGGCAAGAAGGTCCATTATTGTGGATACATTTATCTTATTCTCCTAACATTATTCTTACTAGGTATCCTGAGGCTGTAGGACAATTAATACTCAAAGGAATAAAAGCAGCAAAGGGAGTTTTTGGAAATTCTCCCAATAAAATTATTACTTCATACAGTATGAATCAAATTGATGAGTTAGCTAATGAGTTAAATACCTGGGCAATAATCATGTGCAAATCTAATGTTTCATTTCATAACTACTTACCATCTCATCCTTTGTTGTGTTTTTGGTCTTTGCATCAGGTAGTTTTTCCAAAAATGACAAGAAAAACACCTATCATGAATGCTCCAAATATATTCACTGATGGGTCAAATAATGGTACATTAGCAGTAGTTACCGCTGATCAAACTTTTACATTTTTAGTACCCAAACAATCAGCTCAAAAGGTAGAGCTTAATGCAGTATTACAAGCTTTTGTGATGTTTAAAGATTCTGTATTTAATTTATTTTCTGATAGTCAGTATATAGTTAATGCTATAGTATCCATTGAAGATGCTGGTAGGATTTCCCCTTCCTCTACTGTTTTCTCTTTGCTTTCTACTATACAAAGTCTAATCTGGGACAGAAAAGATCCATTCTTTATAGGACATATCAGGGCACATACAGGGTTGCCTGGAGCACTGAGTTTGGGCAATGTTTTAGCAGATAAAACTACACATGACATACATATTTTCTATATACTAGAAGAAGCTATAAATTTTCATTAAAGGTTCCATGTCAATGCTAACACTTTACCAAAGCATTTTAAAATAACTAAGGAACAAGCTAGACAAATAATAAAACAATGTCAAAATTGTGTGACCTTTTTACCCACAAGTTAATCTTGGAGTCAATTCTAGAGGACTGATACCTAACTATATTTTGACATCACATACTTGCCAGAATTTGGAAAATTAAAATATTTGCATGTTACAGTTGATACTTCTTCTGGATTTTTGATGGGCTCCCTTCATGCCAGAGAAAAAACTAAAGATATTATAGCTCATTGCTTACAAAATTTTGCCACTGTTGGCATTCCAAAACAGTTAAAAACAGATAATGCCCCTCGCTATACTTCTACCTCTTTTAAACAATTTTGCTCATCATTTGGCACTACTCATCTAACAGAAATCCCATACAATCCACAAAGGCATAGTTGAAAGAGCTCATCAAACTATTAAAATGTACTTATTAAAGCAAAAAGAGGGAATTGGAAATGGGTATATATCCCCCAAAGATAAACTTGAAATAACTCTTTTTACTCTAAACTTTCTAAATTTGGTTTCATCAGGGCTTAGTGCTTCGGAAAGGCATATGTGTCCAAAAAATGTACATAAGCTCAAGGTACTTTGGAAGGATATTCTAACAGGACAATGGAAAGGTCCTGACCCTGTGATTGTCTGGAGTCGGGGGTCTGTTTGTGTGTTTCCACAGGGAGAACAGAAGCCTATTTGGATTCCAGAGAGACTAACTAAAGGGATTTCTACAGAACAAAAAGAAGATGACTTGGCTCAAATCCATAACAGCTGATATCCTTACATCTGCAACAGTGGTTCTCCCACACCTGGAGGCTAATGAATAATGAACACCATTAAAGCCTATTTCAAATGTAAAAAACCTTGGGGCTTGCTTGTGGGAAAACCTTCAGACCCATTATGCAAGTTACAGGAAAAAGGATGGGATATCCAAAGAAGAGTCAAACCCAGGTGGTAACCAGGATGCCTTTTTCAATATCTATTTTATTATTGCATTTTCCCACATCATGAAGTTCTATTTTATTTTTTCTGACCAGTTCTATGTTTTGACTGTGGAGTTTTTAAACATTGCAATGGAGATTTCACCTGTGTAAAGCTATAAGGCCTTTACTATTCTCTCATGTGTTGTATGTTATGTGTGCACATTTCTGTTTTTTGTTGTATGTCTGTATGTGGGTATGTCCATATATCATATATGAGGAGCGCTCATGAAAAAATGGATCCAAATATTTTTTTTATTCACGTGATTTAAATGGTTTAATTTAAATTGGGTAAACAGCTGTTGAGGATTGTTTTAATATGTGAACAAAAAAAGAAGGTTAACAGAACTTTTTGTTTACTTTTACCTTTCCTTTTCATTATATTTAATTATTCTGTTCAGGATAATGTAAATTGTTTAGAAAATTGCTTTCTTTTAGTGCCTGCTGGAATGTTATATAATTTTTCTTAGCCATCATTGCCAGAATTTCTATCTTCATCCCAGTGCCGGTGAAGACAAAGATAAAACCAAACTATAGCTTCTGTGATAGCTATCACAACAAACTCAACAAGTGATGCTCAATCAAGGAGTCAATTTACTTTGGGAGGAAATGGACATATTGATGGATTCCTCTGTTTTGAACTTCTTGCAGAACTTGCCTGGACTATGTATCACTTGTATGCATTGTGAACTATCTGTTGGTGCAGCGAATTGTGGTAGTGCTGGGGTATCTTTGGTGATGGTGTCATCAGTGGTACAATTTTTTCCAAAAATAGCCATCATTTGGCTTGGTGCCGTGGCATTTTGCATCCTCCTCCCTTCTGCTTGTGATGGTCTAAAATTTGGGGGCCAACAGAGGTGAGGCAAAGAACCTCACCCCCCCACACACTGGTACCAAGGCCAAATTTGGGGGACAACAGAGGTGAGCAAAGAACCTCACCCCTTCACTGGTGCAAAGGCCTAACCACAAGTATGGCTGTATGCTGGACTGGTAGTCAATGACGGGTAAGATCCAATTGCAATGGTACCAACCTAAGACAGGAGGTTGACACCTTGAGGTTAGCTCATCCAATGACGGATAAGAACCATATGTAGTATTGGACAACCTAAGACAGGCACGATCCCTAAGCCACATTCTTGTTGTTTAATTAAACAGAAGGGGGTAGATGTTGAGAGCCACAGTTTAGTCGGAATGACACCTGGCATTTTTGCCAGAGGGAATGGTTGAAAGGTGATCCTGCTCCAGGAATAGGGCAGCTCTGGGATTAGGGTGGATCCTGCTGCCTTGGGTTCCCACTACATTGGAGTTCCCATTGAGTTCTCACGGGGTTCCAGGAGACTTGGCACATGGAGCGGAGCCCAGTGGAGTGAGTGTGTTCCCCAGAAGTGTGTGTAGAGTGCCATTGAGAGTTTGGGAATAAAGAGTTACTTTTTGCACCTACAAGGCTTTGTGGCAGCTCGGTTATTTGTGCCCAGCCAGACAGTGGCAGACATTACAGAAATACCTAAGATAATTAGAAATTATTTTGAAAATTTATACTCCAATAAAGTAGAAAATATCAAAGATATCGATAAATTTCTGGAATAATATGAATCCTCCAAACTGAATCAGGAAGATATACACAATGTAAATAGATCAATTTTTAGCAATGAAATAGAAGACACCATCAGAAGACTACCAAGCAAGAAAAGCCCAGGACCAGATGGATACAAGCCGAGATCTACAAGATCTTCAGAGAAGAACTGATACCAATACTCCTCAAATTATTCCAAGAAATAGAAAAAGGGGGAACACTTTCTAACTCATTCTATGAGGTAAATATCACCCCGATTCAAAAACCAGAAAAAGACACATTAAAGAAACAAAACTTCAGATCAATATCTCTAACAAAATTGGATGCAAAAGTTCTCAATAAAATTCTAGCAAATTGAGTACAAAAACTTATCAAAAAGATAGTGCATCACAATCAAATGGGGTTCATCCCAGAAGTGGAAAGTTGGCCCAACGTATGAAAATCAATAAATGTAATTTATTAATCAATAAACTTAAAGATAACAATCATATGATCATATCAATAGATGCAGAAAAAGCATTTGACAAAATATTGTACCCCTTCATGTTCAAAAACCAGAAAAAGTAGGGATAACAGGAATATATTTCAACATTGTAAATGTTATCATGTTATATGAAGCCCAAAGCCAACATCATTCTTTTCTTTTTTTTTTTAAAGAGAGAGTGAGAGAGGAGAGAGAGAGAGGGGGAGAGAGAGAGAGAGAGAGAGAGAGAGAGAGAGAGAGAGAGAGAGAGAGAAAATTTTTAATATTTATTTTTTAGTTCTCGGCAGACACAGCATCTTTTTTGGTATGTGGTGCTGAGGATCCAACCCAGGCTGCACGAATGCCAGGCGAGCGCGCTACCGCTTGAGCCACATCCCCAGCCAACCAACATCATTCTTAATGGAGTAAAATAGAAACATTCCCTCTAAAAACCAGAACAAAACAGGGATGCCCTCCTTCATCACTTCTATTTAATATAGTTCTTGATACCCTAGGCAGAACTATTAGACTGATGAAAGAAATTAAATTGTATACAAAGCAAAAGAATAACTCAAACTATCACTATTTGCCAATGACATGATTCTATACCTAGACTTTCTAAAAAAATTCCACTAGAAAACTTCTAGAACTAATAAATGAATTCAGCAAAGTAGCAGAATACAAAATCAACACCCATAAATCAAAGGAATTTCTGTATATCAGTGACAAATCTTCTAAAAGAGAAACTAGGAAAACTACCCCATTTACAATAGACTAAATAAATAAATAAATAAATAAATAAATAAATAAATAAATAAATAAATAAAAATACTTGGGAATCAACATAACAAAAGAGGTGAAAGATCTCTACAATGAAAACTACAGAACACTAAAGAAAGAAATTAAAGAAGACCTTAGAAGATGGAAAGATCTCCCTTGGTCTTGGACAGCAGAATTAATATTGTCAAATTGACCATACTTCCAAAAGCATTATACAGATTTAATGCAATTCCAATCAAAATCCCAATGACATTCCTCATTGAAATAGAAAAGGCAAGCATAAAATTCATCTGGAAAAATAAGAGATTCAGAATATCTAAAGCAATACTTACCAAGAAGAGTGAAGCAGGTGGCACCATTATACCAGACCTTAAACTATATTACAGAGCAATAGTACCAAAAACAGCATGGTATTGGCACCAAAATAAATTGGTAGACCAATGGTTCAAAATAGAGGACACAGAGACTAACCCATGTAATTACAGTTATCTTATATTAGACAAAGGCACCAAAAGCATATTTTATAGAAAAGACAGCCTCTTTAACAAGTGGTGCTGGGAAAACTGGAAATCCATATGCAAAAAAATGAAATTAAGCCCCTACCTCTCCCCATTAACAAAACAACACATCCACTGAAGATCTAGGAATTATACTAGAAGAAGAAAAAGTAAGCCCAAATTTTCATCATGTCAGATTAGGCTCCAACTTCCTTAACCAGACTCCTATAGTGCAAGAAATAAAACTGAGAATCAATAAATAAAATGGATTCAAATTGAAAAGCTTCTTCTAAGCAAAATAAATAATCAGTGATGTGAATAGAGAAACTTCATAATGGGAGCAAAATTTTACCACATGCACATTAGATAGAGCACTTCTCTAGAATATATAAAGAACTCAAAAAATTTAACACCAAAAACAAATAATTCAATTAATAAATGGGCCAATAATCTGAAGAGACACTTCTCAGAAAATGATGTACAATCAATCAACAAATACATAAAAAATGTTCAGCATCACTAGCAATTAGAGAAATGAAATCAAAACCACTCTAATATTTCATCTCACTCCAGTCAGAATGGCAGCTATTATGCATACAAACAACAATGAGTATTGGCAAGGATGTGGGGGAAAAGGTTCACTCATGCATTGCTGGTGGGGCTGCAAATTGGTGAAGCCAATATGGAAAGCAGGATGGAGATTTCTTGGAAAATTGGGAATGGAACCACCATTTGACCCAGCTATCCCTCTCCTTGGTCTATACCCAATGAACTTAAAAACAGCATACTACAGGGCACAGCCACATCAATGTTTATAGCAGCACAATTCACAATAGATAAACTTTGGAGCCAACCTAGATGCCTTCAATAGATAAATAGATTTTAAAAATGTGGCATATATTTATAATGGAATACTAGTCAGCAATGAAAGAGAATAAAATCATGGCATTTTCAGGTAAATGAATGGAGTTAGAGAAGATAATGCTAAGCGAAGTTAGCCAATCCCCAAAAAACAAATGCTGAGTGTTTTCTTTGATATAAGGAAGCTGATTCTTAGTGGGATAGGGAGCAGAAGCACGGGAGGAATAGAGGAACTTTAGATAGGGCAGAGGGATTGAAGGAGAAGGGAAGGGGCATGGGGTTATTAATGATGATGGAATGTGATGATCATTATTATCCAAAGTACAGGTATGAAGACACGAATTGGTGTAAATATACTATGTATAAAACCAGAGATATGATAAATTATGCTCTATATGTGTAATAAGAATGTAATACATTCCGCATATATGTCATATATAAATTTTAAAAAAGTATTTAAAAAAAGAAAAGAAAATTTGGAATGGAATGACCATTTGATCCAGTTATACCATTCCTCGGTCTGTATCCAAAGGACTTAAAATCAACATACTATAGTAACACAACCATGTCAATTTTTATAGCAGCTCAATTCACAACAAGCTAAACTGTGGAAGCAACCTAGATGCCCTTCAAGAGATGAATGGACAAAGAAACTGTTGTATATATAAACAATGGAATACTATTCAGCATTAAAAGAGAATAAAATTATGACATTTTCAGGTAAATGGATGGAGTAGGAGAATATCATGCTAAGTGAAGTAAGCCAATCCCCAAATAAACAAAGACCAAATGTTCTCTCTGATAAATAAATAATGATCCATAATGGTGGGGGGGACATGGGAAAAATGGAGCAGCTTTGATGGGGCAAAGGGGAGGAAGGGGTTGGGAGGGACATATGTGCAGGAAAGATAGTGGAATGAGACAGACATCAATACCCTCTGTTCATGTGTGATTGTACATATGGTGCAATGCTACATAATGTACAACCAGAGAAATGAAAAGTCATACTGCAATTGTGTACAATGAATCAAAATGCATTCTGCTGTCATAGATACCTAATTGAAATAAATTAATTAATTTTTAAAAAACGGCATACTACAGTAATGCAGCCACATCAATGTTTGTAGCAGCACAATTCACAATAGCTTTATTGTGGAACCAACCTGGATGCTCTTCAATAGATGAATGGATAAAGAAACCATAGTATGTATACACATGGAATATTACTCAGCAATAAAAGAAAATAAAATCATAACAATTGCAAGTAAATGAAGTTGGAGAATATCATGCTTAAGTAAAGTAAGCCAATCCCATAAAACAAAAGACTGAATGTATTCTCTCATATGTGGATGCTGATCCTTAATGGAGGGGGAGCATGGGAAGAATGGAGGAACTTTAGATGGGGCAAAGGGGAGGGAGTGGAAATGAGGGGACACGTGGGTAGGAAAGATAGTGGAATGAGATGGACATCATTACTGTAAATACATGTATGAAGACACAAATAATTTGTGTACAACCAGAGACATGGAAAATTGTGCTCTATATGTGTATTAGGGATTGAAATGCATTCTGCTGTCATGTATAACAAATTAAAATAAAGAAGTAAATTTTTTAAAAAAGATAATGCTGATCTTGTTTGGTGGGGGACTTCTTTTTCTGCCACATTTTTAAATGATTTATAAATTGCACTTGTTAAATATTTGTTTGAGTTCCAAAATAAATAAAGTGAATCTAATAATTTAAGTGAAAATAGAGGTCTCCTTATCTTCGTCCTAGTGATCCTGTTATTTTAAAAAGACTAAAACTGTAATAAGTTTCCCTTTTTCTTCAGTGCAGACTTTCACTAAAACTTACATTCAGAGGACATTTATTTGTGCCATCTGGGTTACTGACCAAATTTGGCTAACCAATGTTTCCTGAGAATTCCCCTTAGATTTGAATTACACTGGGAAAATCTTAAGATAGGTTACTCTCAGATATAGTTATTCATTTTTTTCTTTGTTCTGAAGGAGAGTAATTTATTGAATTTGTGTTAACATTTACATCTCCTCAAGAAGAGAAGATTCAAGTCTTGTGGTTCTTTGTTCTTACTGGTTTCTTAACATTTTTATTTATTTCAACATTTTTTGTCTATATGAATCTATCTCTGTTCCTGTGGTATACCACAGTCCAACAGATGAATTTGTTCACTGTTGAATGCTACAGGAAGGGAGAGCTGCGGTGTATTTTCCTAACCACCAAGAGGGTCTATTCCAGAACTTTGCCTTAGAACATGATTTCATTCACTTCATAGCCCTCTCTTATGGTTCAAAAATCTGTCATGATTTTGTGATAGATGAAAATGTAGTAAAGTTACACACTTTACTCTATTTACAAAGCTACATAAACTTTACCTCCAAAGCAGCATTGTAACAACAACTATTAAAGATATCTTGAGTGTGACCATTAGTCTAGGATATCCAGGGACATCTCTGGGCTCTGAGCAGCTCCTCTTTGGGAGGCCTGAAATCACTAAGTAACTATCTCCATTTATTTCCACCTGGGAGAGTCATACCTGAAACCAAAGTGCATTAATACAAATGAATCAAAGAACTATGGAGAAAAACAGGACTTGTTATACTGTTTTAAGAATCATGTAAATTAGCATAATATTATTTGAAATTATATTGTGATAGAATAAATTTCATGTTGTGACTCTAAACAAGCATTCAGAAATAAAAGGGTAGACTAGATCTCTCAGCTAAGAAGTTAAGAGCTTGCTTAGCTTGATAAAAAAAATCTATTTATGTCTTTAGCAAATTTTAACAAACATCCTATCAAAGAGATATCTTAAAACTTCCTATTTAAAACAGCAAAGTATAAGAATGCTATCACTGCTTTTATTCACCATTATGTTGGAGATTTTTGTTGATGAATATAAAACAAAAAAATAAGGAAAATAATAATCAGTGTGAGTTAATGAGGCCATGCTCTGCAAAGTAGGAAAAAGAAAGTGTACAAATCATGAATTGATAATGGGTCCAAAATTTCTGAATATAAGATCAATAAAGAAAAATCTTTTGCATCATTATTCATAAGAGACTTCTAGATACAAGAAAGGATTGAATAATACAGGGCTTTATAGTGATTTTGTCCTGTGTCACAATAATAATGGAAGGCTTTCTAGAATTTTAAGCAGATATATTATATTGTGACCTTCTAAGCGAGCTGCCTTCTAAGCAAGGCTTGAAAAGAAACAAAAGATAGGAAGACCCTTAGTTAGGAGGTGGTTGTAACTCACTAAGAGATGAAGTTGGACTGGAAGACCCTGCAAGGGCAGAGATATAGGGATGCTCTCCCCAGTAGATGAATGGAAGATATAGTCTGGAGGTCTCAGTGATTTATTAGACACATGAGGTGAGAGAGTGAGGACTCTGACAGGCTTCCTATCCATAAAGACTGCAGCAACAGAGAAAACAATAGTACAAATCATTGAGCTAGAAAACATGAGAAACAGTTTGTTGGTAAAGCACGTGAAGGTGAATAGTTCAGTTCACTGGCTTCAGATTGTCACAAGATATCAAGTTGAAGATAATATTTTAAGAAATTTGTGGATCACACAATTAGAGCTGAAGACAACAAGTCTGAGAAACTTGAGGATACTGATTATTGAAGAAAACCATGACAGTGAGTGAGATCAATCAGAGAAACTGCAGAAGTTGTGAGATAATAAGAAACTCAAGACAGTACTTATTCTCTTTAATCACTTGGACCAAATAAGTTGAATCTTTGAAAAGGTATGGTCAGAGAGGTAGAGAAAAAAAGCAGGTAAAAATGGATGAAATATCATGGAAAAATCAGTACAAAGCTAATGGGAAAATTAGAAATGCAACAATGAAGGTAAAACTTGGGACAAATGAAAAGCAAGAGGATCTCACATCTTTGGCCAAGAATAAGAAAATGTCAGATGTGATAAACAACTAAGATTGTACAAGGATTCAACTTGACACTTGACTGTGTGGTAGAGACTCCCAGGCCTATTTAGAAGTAGGGAGGTTATAGTTTGAGGTAAATTTAAGTTTCTGATGAATGAAGAGACACTTGTTCCTCTGGACTGAGCCAGACAATTTGATTACAAAGATTGACAACATCTCTCTAGACTCAAGACTGATACCACATTGTGACAGTTGATTTTTTGTATCACTTTTATGATATTTGATCAAAAATTATTCTGGATGTGTCTGCTGGTGAGTTTAGCATTTAAATTGATAGATTGCAGCTTCTCTCACTTCTATGAGTAGGTCTCATTCAGGTGAAGTGCTTAATGGAACAAAGTACTAATTCTCCTTCAAGTAAGAATTTGTGTCTGATTGCTGAGAGCAGGGACATTATTTCCTACTTTGGGACTTGGTTGAAACATGGGTTTTGGGGAGTTTCAAGCCTAGCAGCATTTGGATTAGAACATCACCATTTGTTCTCAGCTCTGCAGCATGGACTACAGATTGAACACTCTCTATTTTTTCTTCTCTCTCCAGATATATAAACAATAGGTTCATTTACTTAGGACAGCCCTAACACATCAAGAGACTTCAAGATGTGACTGCTATCCTTGATGGGAGACCCTACAAGACAATTCACACAGAGAAGATCTGAATCCTTGTAATGGAAGGTGGTTTATTTTACCTAAAGGAATTTTTCTTTGCTAGATTTTGTGAGTAAAGCAAAAGTGGAAGTTATTGTTTATGCTTCCCAGAAGATGAATATCAAAATAAGAAAGAAGAAGGAAATTGATTTGGAAAATATTTATGATGAACCTTTGGTGGGACACTGTTTTAAGGCATGTTACATCATCACACACATTTTCTAAGTGAATCATCATCATAAACAACCTTATAAGGTAAGTGTTAGACCTGTAAT
Source organism: Ictidomys tridecemlineatus (assembly GCF_052094955.1). NCBI lineage: Eukaryota > Metazoa > Chordata > Mammalia > Rodentia > Sciuridae > Ictidomys > Ictidomys tridecemlineatus. The sequence goes on from NC_135482.1 coordinate 138,732,319, forward strand.
GAAAATGAGTTGAAGTCATGTAGTTTATGTAACTTTCCTAAGGTCATACCGCTAGAAGGTAGAAGATGGAGTAATAAAATCCAATCATACTCTACAATTACTCTTTAAAAACCATTCCTTTATACTGGGTACTTCTTATCTATGTATATGACTGTCAGAGAATGATATTAAATGCATAATTATTTTAAGAAATTTTAATATCAAATGAGGCAGTTTAGGCCAATGTTTCCCAAATTTAAATAATATTTTAAAACAGAAACAATTTTATCAGACTGAATTATTATTTTGAATTATTTTATTATTGTTATGTAATATGAAAGAAAGTAGAAATATATTTTACTTATAACCACATGAACCAAATAAATATATATATTAAATGAAGCAAACCTCCAAAACAATAAATTGTATATTATCATTGATAATGTTGCTTTCAGAATGAATGAAAAGGATCATGACTACACTAGTCAACTCTTATATTTGACTTGACTATACCACTATTTGGTGGGACATACATTTGCCAGTAGTCTCCCATTGTCAAACACCCATTGAAATCTAGACTGTTATGAATTTAAATGGCAATCATATGACAAAAATGTGTAATTTATATAATCATCATACATTAAGTCTTCCTAAGTTCTTTTTGATTAATATCAGATAATTCTAATAAAAAGGTGTAACATCAATTCTAGTCTGAACTAAAATGCAAACCTAGAAGTATACATTTTGTTGTAATATTTTAAGGCATTTCTTGAGCCAGATAACTCAAAATACACATGAAATCATTTAAAATAATGTTCTGGCTTTTTGTATTGGCAAACAACATTAGATGTAAACCGAAACAAATACTTTCTATACATTGGTCTCCTCATCTACATAAATGAGATAAAGATTATAGTTATCTCATGGATTTATGAGAGTTTTAGAAGAGTTAATATGTGTTCAATACTTAAAAGCCTTCTTCTTACTCAGTTCCCAAAAGCCACTGAATCACATCCCACCCTTTTTATTTTTTATTTTATGACAGGGTCTTGCTAAATTGCTTTTGGCCTTGCTAAATTGCTAAGGTTGTTCTCAAACTTGTGATACTCCCTTCTCAGCCTCTGAAGTTGTTGGGATTATAGGCATGAGCCACCACACTCAGGCTTCTCTTAATAGTATTTATCACCATTGTTTTTAAAATTTTTCTTATTCTAATTTGTAATATATGACAGCAGAATGCATTGTAATTCATATTACACATATAGAGCATAATTTTTCATATCTCTGGTTGTATACAAAGTATATTCACACCATTCATGTCTTCATACATATACTTAGGGTAATGATATCCATCTCATTCCACCATCTTCTTTACACCCCTTGCCTTGTCCCCTCATTTTCCTCCCCTTTGCCCTATCTAAAGTTCATCTAATCTTCCCATGCTCCCCCTCCCAATCCCACTATGAATCAGCCTACTTATATCATAGAAAACTTTTGGCATTTGTTTTGGAGGGATTGGCTAACTTCACTTAGCATTATATTCTCCAGCTCCATCCATTTACCTGCAAATTCCATGATTTTATTCTCTTTTAATGCTGAGTAATATCCCATTGTGTAGATATACCACATTTTCTTTATCCATTCATTTACTAAAGGGCATCTAGGTTGATTTCTCAGTTTAGCTACTGCCAACTGTGCTGCAAAAAAAAATTGATGTGACTGTTTCCCTGGAGTATGCTTTTTAAAAATCCTTTGCGTATAGGAGAGGGATAGCTGGATCGAAAGGTGATTCCATTCCCAGTTTTCCAAGGAATCTCTAAACTGCTGTCCATATTGGTTGTACCATTTTTCAGTTCCACCAGCAGTGTGTGAGTGTGGCTTTTCCCTCACATCTTCGCCAACATTTATTGTTGTTTTTATTCTTAAAAGCTGCCATTCTGACTGAAGTGAGATAAAATCTTAGAGTAGTTTTGATTTGCATTTCTCTAATTGCTAGAGATATTGAACATTTTTTTCATATATTTGTTGATTGATTATATATCACCTTCTGAGAAGTGTCTGCTCAGTTCCATGACCCATTTATTTATGGGGTTATTTGTTATTTTCTTGTTCAGCTTTTTTACTTCTTGATATCCTATAGATTAGTAGTCTATCTGATGTGCAAGTGGTAAAAATTTGCTCCCATGATGTAGGCTCTATTCACATCACTGATTGTTTATTTTGTTGAGAAGAAGCTTTTTAGTTTGAATCCATCCCATTTATTAATTTTTTATTCTTGTATTATAGGAGTCTTATTAAGGAAGTAGGGGTCTGATCTGATATGATGGAGATTAGGTCCTACTTTTTCTTCTGTTAGACTCAGGGTCTCTGGTTTAATCCCTAGGTCCTTGATCTACATTGTGTCAAGTTTTATGCAAAGTGAGAGATAGGAGTTTAATTTAATTTTGTTGCATATGGATTTCCAGTTTTCCCAGCACTACTTGTTGAAGAGGCTATCTTTTCTACAATGTATGTTTTTGGTGCCTTTGTCTAATATAAGATAACTGTAATTACATGGGTTAGTCTCTGTGTCTTCTATTCTGTGCCATTGGTGCCAATACCATATAGTTTAAGGTCTGGTATAATGGTGCCACCTACTTCACTCTTCTTGATAAGGATTGCTTTAGCTATTCTGAATCTCTAATTTTTCCAGATGAATTTTCTGCTTGCTTTTTCATTTCTATGAAGAATGTCATTGGAATTTTGATTGGAATTGCATTAAATCTGTATAATGCTTTCTGAGGTATGCTCAATTTTACAATATTAGTTTTGCCTATCCAAGACCAAGGGAAATCTTTCCATCTACAAAGGTCTTCATTAATTTCTTTCTTTAGTGTTCTGTAGTTTTCATTGTAGAGTTCTTTCACGTCTTTTGTTAGATTAATTCCCAAGAATTTCATTTATTTTTGAGGCTATTGTAAATGGGGTAGTTTTCCTTTCAGAGGATTTGTCACTGATATATAGAAATCACTTTGATTTACGGATGTTGATTTTGTATCCTGCTATTTTGCTGGATTCATTTACTAGTTCTAGAAGTTTTCTGGTAGAATTTTCTGGGTATTCTATGTATAGAATCATATCATCAGTAAATAGTGCTAATTTGAGTTTTTTGTGCCTCTTTGTATCCATTTAATTTCTTTTGTCTGTCTAATTGCTCTGGCCAGTGTTTCAAGAAATATGTTTAATAGAAGTGGTGAAAGATGGCATCCCTATCTTGTTCCAGTTTTTAATGGGAATGCTTTCAATTTTCCTCCATTTAGAATGATGTTGGCCTTGAGCTTAACACGGATAGCATTTACAAAATTGAGATATGTTCCTGTTATACCAAGTTTTTCTAGTGTTTTTAACATGAAGGGGTGCTGTATTTTGTCAAATGCTTTTTCTGTATCTATTGAGATGATCATATGATTGTTATCTTTAAGTCTATTGATGTGATCAATTACATTTATTGATTTCCATATATTAAACCAACCTTGCATCCCTGGGATGAACCCCACTTGCACTATCTTTTTATATGTTTTTATATTCAATTTACCAGAATTTTATTGAGAATTTTTGCATCTATGTTTACTAGAGATATTGGTCTTAAGTTTTCTTTCTTTCTTGTGTCTTTGCCTGGTTTTTGGAAACAGGGTGATATTGGTCTCATAGAATGAGTTTGGAAGTATCCCCTCTTTCTCTAATTCCTGAAATAAATTGAAGAGTGTTGTTATTCATTCGACTTTAAATGCCTTGTAGAACTTGGCTGTGTATCCATCTGGTTCTTGGCTTTTGTTGGTTGGTAGGCTTCTGATGGTGTCTTCTATTTCATCACTTGAAATTGATCGGTTTAAATTGTGTATATCATCCTGATTCATTTTGGGCAAATCATATGAGTCTAGAACCCCAATACCTTTGATATTTTCTATTTTATTGGAATACAATTTTTAACATAATTTCTAATTATCTTATGTGTTTCTGTAGTATCTGTTGTGATATTTCTTTTTTTCATCACATATATTAATAATCTGAGTTTCTCTCTGCTTCTTTTCATTAGCATGGCTAAGGGTTTATCTATTTTATTTATTTTTTCAAAGAACCAACTTTTTCTTTTGTCAATTTTTTTAGTCATTACTTTTGTTTCAGTTTCATTGATTTCAGCTCTGATTTTAATTATTTTCTGTCTTCTCCTGATTTTGCTGTTGATTTGTTCATCTTTATCAAGGACTTTGAGATGTAATATTAAGACATTTATTTTTGACTTTTTCTTCTTTTTAGAAATGAACTCCATGAAATGAATTTTCCTCTTAGTGCAGACTTCATAGTGTCCCAGATTTTACTACATTGTATCTGTGTTCTCATTCACCTCTAAGAAATTTTTAATCTCCTTTTTGATGTCTTTTGTAACCCATTGTTCATTCAGTAGCATATTATTTAGTCTCCAGGTGTTGGAGTTGTTTCTATTTTTTATTCTATCATTGATTCTAATTTCATTTTATTGTGATCTAATAGAATGCAGGGTAGTATCTCTACTTTTTTATATTTGCTAAGAGTTGCTTTGTGGCATCATATATGGTCTATTTTAGAGAAGGATCCATGTGCTGCTGAGAAGAAAGTGTATTTGTTCGTTGAAGGATGAAATATTCTATATATGTCAGTTAAGTCTAAATTATTGATTGTATTATTGAGTTCTACACTTTGTTTAACTTTTGTTTGGAAGATCTATCCAGTGGTAAAAGAGGTGTGTTAAAGTTACCCAGAATTATTGTGTTGTGGTCTATTTGACCCTTGAACCTTAGAAGAGTTTGTTTGATGATCATAGATGCTCCATTCATTGTTTGTGGCATATACATTTATTATTGTTATGTCTTGTTGATGATTCCCTTAAGCAGTATGAAATGTTCTTCTTTATCCCTTTTGATTAACTTTGGCTTGAAGTCTACTTTTTTTTAAATGAAGATGTAAATCCCTTCTTGCTTTCACACTCCATGTGAGTGGTATAATTTTTCCCAACCTTTCACCTTCAGTCTGTGGATGTCTTTTCCTGTGAGATGAGTCTCTTCCAGGCAGTGTATTGTTGGGTCTTTTTTTAAAATCCAATCTTCCAGTCTGTCTTTTGATTGGTGATTTTAGGTCATTAACATTCAGAGTTATTATTGAGACATGACCTATATTCCCACCCATACTTGTTTATTTTGGGTATTTAACTTGAATTGGTTTCCCTTTGATTAGTTTTTCCTCTAGTGTAATACCTTCCTTTGCTGATTTTCATTGTTGTTTTTCAATTCCTCTTTATGAAATATTTTGCCAAGGATGCTCTGTAATGCAGGCTTCCCAGTTGAAAATTCTTTTAATTTTGTTCATCATGGAAGGTTTTTATTACATCATCACATCTAAAGCTTAATTTTGCTGGATGTAAGATTCTTGGTTGTCATCCATTTTCTTTGAGAGCTTGAATATGTTGTTCCAGTATCTTCTAGCTTTCAGGTTCTGGGTTGAAAAATCTGCATATAATCTAATTGTTTTCCCCCTATATGAAATCTGATTCCTTACTCTTGTGGCTTTTAATATTCTTTCCTATTCTGTATGTTTTGTATGTTACACATTTTCAATATAATGTGCCTTGGTGTAGATCTGTTTTGATTTTGTATATTTGGCATTCTGTAAGCCTCTTGGATTTTGTTTTACAATTCATTATTCATATTTGGAAAATTTTCTGGTATTATTTCATTGAATATATTTCTCATTCCTTTGGTTTGGAAATCTATTCCTTCCTCTATTCCAATAACTATTCCATATTTCTTGAATGTTCTGCTCATGGTTTCTTACCATCTTCACTGTATGATCTACATTCTTTTTAAGATTATATATTTTGTCTTCTATTCTAAGGTCCTATCTTCCAAGTGGTCTAATCTGTTGTTGATGCTTTCAATTTAACTTTTAATTTGGTTTATTACTTATTAATTTCAAGGATTTCTGCTTTTATTTTCAACCTCTATCTCCCTATTGAAGTAATTTTTTGCTTCCTGTATTTGTATACGTAACTCTTTGTCAAAATGATCTTTTGCTGCCTGTATTTGCTCTCTATGTCATCCTTTATTTCATAGAACATTTTAATTATGTACATTCTGAACTCCTTCTCTGTAATTTCTTCTGCTATACTGGCCATGGATTGTAATAATGGGGTATATTTGTTTGGGGCACTTTCTTCCCTTGTCTTTTCATATTGCTTATGTATCTTCTCTTCTAGAACTGTGGATCCTAGGCATTGTCATTTTTATCCTATAGGCTTATAGTGCCTCTGTAGGGATCCAATCTCTCCTTAGAGGTCAAGGACAATGTTATCAGATCCCAATATAAACAATATACCCCCTAAAAAGCGTTTGCTAATAGATGTTTATAGTTGGTCACAATGTACACAAATGGTGAATTAATTTATTATCTACATTATATTCAGTAGGTTTGTAAAAGGGTTTACAGTTTCTGATGATGGACAAAGAACCAGGAGTAAGGAGTAGGATGATATGTTGAGGAGGTAGAAAGTGAGGATATAGAGTTATTATATCTTAGGAGATATGAAAAAGAAATCTAAAGAAGAAGGTTAGTTTTAGGAGAAGAGAGAGGAAGTAATTTTGGGTAGACAAGTACTTTGGGGTGGGCAGTAGAATACATAAAACAGACATATATATTAAGAAAATTTTTTTAAATGTTAAAAAAATAGAAATTGGTGGGAATAAAAGGAAAAAAAATAAAAGTGAAAAGAATATACAACCCAATTGTAATATACTATTCAGATGTCCCAGTCCTCAGAATTGTAATTCATGCAAAAAACTTGGTTTTAGGAAAATGGAGAGGGAGAGGGGAAAAAAAGTCTTGAAGGAATTCACAGGGACTGTTTTGCTTGGAAATCAGTATCTTTTCTGCTTCCCTTTTCCTCTAATAAGTGGGGTCCTCTGTAGTTAGCTGGAATGTCCACCCTCAAGATGGTGAAGGTAACCAGGGTGTCACTGTGCCAGTTTAGCAGCTGCTAGGGAGAGGGGAGAGTTAGAAATTGAATACCTGGCTAGCCAGCTTGTGTGAAGTTCCCATATGCAGGCAGGTTACTATGCAGATGGGACTATATCCACTGCTGCAGATACCCAAGATGGCTGTGACCAGGGGAGTCCCATATCGTTAGATGGGGGTCCACACAAGAGTGGTAGCCGGAATTCCTGCATGTGGAAGCTGCCCGTGTCCTGCATGGGAGTGGTGTCGTTGGTTCTGCTCAGGTAGGTAGCTGAAAGTTTTGTGCAGGTGTTGATTGTTCTACTTGGGTACCTGGTAGTCCTGCATGGGTGAGTATTTGAGAGACCTAATATGACACTGAGGTCTGGAGCCCTGGACTGGCACGTAGGCATGAATCCTGCATGGGAGCAGGAATATCGCTGGCAGAGAAGCAGTATGTATTCTCACTACTTGAATCCCAGGTAGCTGAGAGACACAGAGTGCTGCCTTTCTCTGGCCCGCCTCTTGGATCTCCCTTTATCACAATTTTTGATACTATAAAGTATCAAACTTTTAAAAAGTATTATTAAAAATAAACAAACCTCCAAGGATATGTCCACAGGATTCAGGATTTATAGAAGCTAACTTTGACAAACTGTATTTTAAATTTCTATATTATTTGTGTCAAGGAATTGTGATTAACATGCACGCTACTACACACAATAATTAATCCCAGGTTTATTGCTGATATTTTGCAAAAATAATTACTTTTCCAGTAATCCAACAGTTGGATATTTGGATATTTTGCTATTTGCCTTTCCATGTGCTCAGTCATTAAGTCTGTCAAATTTTGAGCAACTATATGTAAATATTCTGAATTTTCATTACAGAAAATCTAGCACTGTTTATTCTTTTGTGTGTGTGTATGTGTGTGTGTGTATAATTTGTGTTGATATACTTTTTTACTTTTTGTGTATATAAAAATTACACTATTTTAGAATCATCACATATTATTGGTTGCTTTAAAGTTCCAAATATTTTTAAATCCTTAATGAATTCTGTCCAAATAAAACCAATGTCAAATTATTCCGCCCACTCTTTTTCATACTCTATTTACTATGATCCTCAAAGCCAAGGGAATCAGATGCAGGATTACATGGGAAAGCAGATGTTGTGCTGACCCCAGTCAAGACAAGCCAGAGTCATTTGAGCTTCTCTTGTGAGCAGGGACCCTATTGAAGATGCATTTCTGCATACCACTGACAATGCCCTTTTCACCTCAAAGGCAAAAAAAGTTTGCATATGAAACTCTTGGATGAGTGATACTTAATTTTAAAGTGGAGAAGAATTGAGGACAGTACAAGAGAAAGAATTACCCCCTAATATTCATGAGAAATTAGTAATACACTATTTTTAAAAAGCTGACATTTTATTGCCAAGAAACAAAGGAAGATCATGAAACTATGAGAAATTTATATATAGTTTAGTAAAAGTTGAGTCCTCAGCTCTCCCTGAATAAATCCATTAGAATGTCACTAAATTGCATTAATTCTCTGAATAAGTTTTGTTCTGTTGGTAAAAGAAAGGAGGGATCATAAATAAGAGAGCTTAAATTAATTGAAAATGTCAATACTATAATAATTTCAGTAATTACTTAATTCTGCTCCTGATTTAACAGAGTCAAAGATTTTTTTTATTGCACATATCATTTTTATCCAAGAAAACAAAGCATAAAGTTTACTACCACCAGTTTTCTTTTTAGTACTATCAGGTTACACGAAGGCTCTGTATTTATGTATTCCTTTCAGGCCTTTTCAACAAGATCACTTTCAGCTTTGAAAATCAATTTTCCTAGCAGTACCATGGCTTGCTTACACACTGAACTACGTAAAATTTTTCACTCATCTATCTGTACTATGTGTGTTAACTAATTTGTTCTACCAAATTCTAAACACTTTTTAAATGATGCATATCATTTTAAGGGACAATACAAGATTCTTCAACATGTGGCAGAAGAAACTATTTTAGCAACTGACTATTATATTATTACTTTATATCTGAAACACCTTCCAATAGTTTCATAGTTGAGCTGTCAAATCAGCAACCACTTGGACAAACAACAGGGAGCGAAGATTCAGTAAATATAATAGAAATTTTCTGATATTTGGTCCATTATGGATTAGTTTCATTTTTCCATAACCCCAGTGCTACTGACCACAATGAAATTGTCAGGAAAATAAAATAATGGAGCTAGATTCTATGAGATAATTAGCATAAGGGAAGTCTACATTTGTGAACAGAGACAAAACCTGGCTTTGTAGAACACAATGAATGTGATTGGCATAACTGTTTGACCCCTAGTTTGACAGGGCAGGGGTGGGGGATTCTCGTGGTTCTATTCTTTCTTTGGAATCACAGTGTGAAATGAATGCAGAATGCTCTCATTCTTACCCTTTCAATTTCTCTTCTCCCCTCTATTAGTCAGCTTATAAAGCTTTTACAACTAGTCCTAAAATCATGGTTGTGTGATAAAGGAGCAATGTTGCCATTGGAAACTTTAGTTTACCTCATTTACTTTGTGGAAAACACCAAAAAGAAGTAAAAGAGAAATGTACTTTGTAAATACTTTGAAGAATTACCAAAATTATGAAAACTAATTTAAAAATAGAATTTGTGGCTCAAATGGACAGCATCTTTCTGTATTTAGTATCAGTTCTATTACTGGTATAAAAAATATAGAATTCTCTATTTGTACCATGTAGAAACATCTTAGTTGCGTATATCTGTTTTTCTGGTACAGGGAATAATTTCACTTATATACAGGCTAGATGGTAATATGTCTGATGAAGTTATAACTGTGACTTGACCTCCAATGACAACAGTCAGAACACATGCACCACTTTTGCAGAAATTAGTATAATAAATGGTTACGGTATACTGAATACTGATTGTATGCTAGGTCTTATTTTAACTGCTTTACAACTGTTATTAACTCTGGTTAATCCCAAAAAACAAATATGAGGCAGGAACAAATTTCATCCCATTTTATGGATGAGAGCACTGAGAGACAGGGAGGTTATTGTCCTCAGAATTCGAAGGTGGTCAAATTGAAATTAAAACCAAGCCATCTGGCTCCAAGGCCTATTCTCCTTATTCATGACAATATGAAGTACCTGATTTTGAACACAATAGGGTACTGGGTTTTATCTCATTTTTTCACAGATAATCTGTCTCTTTTTGAGCAAATCTGTTCATTGCTTTTCCATCTGTTAAGATAAGGGCATAATTTTCAAAGTATTTCACTGACACAAACACACATGTATGTATGTATTTTTTCACATGTAGTTTTTTTCTAGCATCCATTCTAACCTCCATTTACATGTTGTTTGGGGACTTCCTTATCAAAACAAATGTGTTGTAACTGAACTGAAACTCGCAAAATAAAATGTTGTCTTTATTTTTTTCTGTGTTCCCAGTTTCTAAGAGGCAAGTGAATTTATATTACCACTTTGAATTTTCTTTATTTCTCCTGTCCTGTGGTTTATATTGTCTCCATTCATAGGTTCAGAATTTGCAGATGGTTATGTTTTCTAAATTCTGTGCTTCAAGAGAAAACACACTATATTCATTACTCCTTTTGAAGAGATCATGTAACATTTTTAATATCAAAAAGAGGGAAATGAGTTACTATGCAAAGACAATAAAGTAGTACAGGTGGAGTTAAGGAAATAATAATCAATTCTAGGTCAATCAAAAGTAACTTGAAAAGTGAAATAACAGTTATTTAGTAAGCCATTCTCCATTTTACCTTATAGTAAGTTTTCATTTTATTGTATTTCTTGTTATAACTAAGGGGAGAGTGAGAACATGATTTTAAAGCCTTTTCCTCTTCAAAACAGTTATTCAATAACAATTAAATATCATGCCTCCTTATCACAGTGGGCCTAATATGAGGCCTTTGTCCTAATAGAGTTCATACATAATTGAAGAAAATTAAAATAAATTAAAATTTTATATTTTGGTGGATATTTGATGACTATCTTAATTGTAATATTATCATATATGCAACCCTCAATTAATTCTCCACCACAGTGATTCTCACAGTTGTACAAAATCTATGAAGATGAATAAATTTAAAAAAATCTTGTCTCATTTTGTTTAGTTTTCTGAATCCATCCAAATTTTCATCAAATGCCTTCTTGAAGTATCCTGCCACTCCTGTTAACAAATTGGGCTTTAGGATCCATCTCTTCTAACTATGTGAAGGTCACTTTTGTATCCTAGGATATCTTACCTAGTGATTTCCTAGGATACTAGAATGTGATATATTTATGGAAAAAAGCATAACAAACTTTGTAATGTACACCATGCATAAAAGTGTATTTTCTTTCCATTTTATCTTAGAGACATCATTGGTGTTAAAATAACTCATATCAGAGATTTTTCACTTATGTCTTCTTTTATTTGTGCATGTGTGTTTAGAAGAACAATATTTTTAATCATTTGTATTAATTATATTTCCTACCATATATCCAATAGCTTTTTTGAAAACAATCTGTTACTTAGGTTTGTCCTTTTCCTTTCTACTAAAATTATGTGGAAGGCATTCAGATTTTTAACATGTAACATCTAATTGCTCCTACCTTGAATAAAGTAATAGTCTCTTAGTTATCTTGCTGTGCCATTTCTATTTCATTCTTTTATACTTTGTATACAGTTATAAGGGCCTTTCCAGGTGAAAATAAACATTAAATAAATTAAGTGACAAAACCACACAGTATTAATTTTTGGCTAAAAATATTTTACTTGGATTTTCACTCACACTTAAAATATGTTTTCTCTCATATGCATAGGCTGGACCAAAATAAGGGAAGAAGTGGGGGTGATCCCATGAAAATCAAAGGGAGATCAGTGGAGCGATGGAAGAGGAATGATGGGAAGGAAAGAGATAAGAAAGAAATTAAATTGATTATGCTAGGTACATACCTGAATATTCCACAGTGAATTTCACCTTTGTGTACATCTAAAAAGCAATTAAAAATCTATAAGTAAATAGAAGGAAGATCCCTAGAGGAAGGAGAACGGGGGAGGGAAGAAGGAAGGGAAAAGAGAAGTACTGGGGAGTTAAATGATATAAATCATATGATTATTTGAAAATGAACCACAATATTTTGTATAATTATAATGTACTAATAAAAATATACATACAAAATTTGAAGTTTATGAGTTCTAAAAATAGTTATTTGTATCTAAAAAATACTAAAAAAAATAAATGCAGCTACATAACAATCCCTACCATAAAGATACTAAATAGTTACATCAGTCACCAAAATGACCTTCTGATGTATAACTTTGAGTCAATTTCTCCTCCCAACTACTGATCTGTTTTCTATTCCTATAATATTGCTTTTCCAAAATATATGAATGAAATCATACAGTATATCGCCTTCTTAGTGTGGTCTCTTTCATTTTGCATAACACATTTGTGATTAATCCATGATTTTTAGAATGTCAGTTTCTTTTTTTCCCCTTCAACTGCTGAGTAGTATTACAGTTCATTCATTCACTAAACAATAGACTTGTATGTTGTATTTAGTTTTGATTATTTTGAATGAAGCTATTAAAATATTTGTATATAGCTTATGGGGTTAATATAAGTTTGTCTTCCTTTAGATAAATCCTTAGCCATTGCTAGATATTTAGTACATTATTAGCTTTAGAAGAAATTGAAAATAATGTATGAAAGTCCAAATTGCACCACATCCTTTCCAGCACTTAATATTGTCTGAAAATGTTACCCATTGTAATAGAGGTGTTTCATTGTAATTTTGAAAATAGCTTATAAGAAATACAAGAGATTAATTAAAGTATGTAGTTATCATTTCCTGTACTCTTCACTTCTTTGTGTAGACACATATTTCCATTTGGTATTTTACTTCTGGAAGAAGGACTTCCTGTTAAAGTTCATCTTCTGTGAGTCTCCTGGTGATTAACTCTTTCAACTTTTGTTTGCCTTCATATGTGGAAGAGATAATTCCTATACATACAATTCTGGGTTGATATTTTTTCTTTATGTACTTTAAGCCTGTTACTTTTTTCTACTTGTACTATTTGCAGCAAAAATGATGACACCTTTGCCTATACATACAAAATTTGAAGTTTATGAGTTCTAAAAATAGTTATTTGTATCTAAAAAATACTAAAAGAAATAAATGCAGCTACATAACAATCCCTACCATATTATTATTATTCCACTATTCATAATGTATTTTTCCTTCTCCTCTTTATCACTGATTTTGAGCACTTTGATTATAGTGTTCCATAGTGAAGTTTGTTTTTATACTTGGGGTCCCTTGACATACCTGGATCTGTGACTTTTGAAAAAAAAAATGTGTTCAAGTGTTCTTTTATTTATTTTTCCCCAACTCTTCTTTAAAGACTTTAATTAAATGTATTTCATGCAACTTAAACTTGTTCTACTGTTTACTGATTCTCTGTTTATTTTTAAAAATCTCCATTTCCATTTGGATATTGCTATCTTCAAGTTCATTAATTGCTATGTTTTAAAACTGAATAAACTGCAATTTATACCATTTATTCTATCTAATCTAATTTTCTTCTTGCCCATTGTAGTTTTTATGTCTAGAAATTTGATGTGTCTCTTTCACTCTTTTTAAAAATATACATATTCTATGTCTGCACTTGAACATATGGAACACACAGTTTAATGTCAATGTCTGTTTGATAATTCTAATATCAATATTAATAGACTGATTTTTCTTTTTATTATAGGTAGAATTTTCCTACTACAGTGCATTCCTGGTAACATTTTATTAGCTGACAAATATTATAAATTTTAGGTTGTGACATCCCTGATACTTTAAAATTATTAGGAAATTCTTGAACTTTTTCCTTGGATGCAGTTATTTAGAAATAGTTTCTTTCAGGTCTTGCTTTTAAATTTCATTAAAACTGTAGCATTAACAGGGCTCAATCCAGAGACAATTTATGTCCACCACTAGGATAGGACACTTTATCTACTTAGTGGCCTATGATTTTTTTTTCAAATGTAGGTGATATGGATCAGATTTTTAAGCCCTTTTTGAAAATTAGATACTGTTTCCCTAATCTTCTTTTAAAACTTTTTAGTTGTTCATAAGACCTTTATTTTATTTATTTATGTGTGGTGCTGAGAATCGAACCCAATGCCTCACTAGGCAAGCACTCTACCACTGAGCTATAATCCTAGCCCTTCCTAATCTTTTAAGGTAGCTATTTTTCAACCTAAATTAGTTCTCGCCCACCCATGAGTGGGTGTATATGTGTATGTGTGTGATTTATAGTCTGATGAAACTGGAAAGGGCACCTCTCTAAATCTCTAGACTTTGCCTTTACGTAGCTTTCTGCTCTCTATACTCAGCAGAGTGTTAGCAACCATGGACTTTTGAGATTTCTCAATTCAGAGTGTGCTTCCTAACCTTGCATTTTCCCTCTGCCCTATACCTGGAAACCCTCTCAAGCAATAAGCTGGGACAATTGTTCACCATTTCTCTGAGACTAACATAAGTTCAGTGTCTTACGTATATTTTCTTTCTTTCTTCCTTCTTCATTCCTTCCTTCCTTTCTTGGTATTTAAGGTGGGAAAATATTAGGTCCCTATTAATCCATTTTGATTGAAAGCAGAAGTTAACTTTGTTTCTTTTGGTATCTTCTCAAACTTAAATAAAAATATTTAAACCCAAAAGGACAAAACAAACTGCTGATAGCACAGTAGTTCAAAGGAATATTCAACAAATAGTGATTATGAAAAACAGATGAGTAAATGGCATCTGATTTAGCTGAGCACAAGCCAGAGCCTAAGCATTTGCACTGGAAGTGTCCATTTAGAATCCAAAGAATTAATGGTTGTATAATCCTTGAATGTCTCAGGACCTCTAGAGAATTTTTTTTTTTAAATAATCAGACTGAATGTTTTATTTCAAGTTAAGTTTCTGGTTTTACAATAGCGGGCAGTGGTGATGGTTCAACACATCATCACATGTCGGGGAGTAAAACATCCATTTAAGAACTCAGCGTCCCTCCTGAACATCATTTACAAATCTCTGCTAGAATCAAAAAAGAAAGAAGCTGAATTTTCAAACTTTCGTTCAGTTCAAACTTTGTTTTCCTGAGGGTAAGTTATCCTGGGCTCAGAGAAGCTGGGATGCCAGAGTGAACCAGGAGACCAGGGCAGCTGGTCTGGCAGGAGATCCCAGGAGCCATCAGTTTCAGAGCAGTAGAATGAATATTTGCCTGTGTCTGAAGACAGCTGAGCTTTTCTTTGCCAGGAGCTCTTCAGTTTCGGGGTCCTCAATAGAAGAAACAGACAAAATCCTATATAATATCAAATTCTGTTACATATGATGACATATTGAATCACTACCACTTTTTAAAAAACAAAGCAAAATAAAAATTTGTCTTGAAATAAAGCAATATTTGTAATTCCTGACTATGCTTGCAACCAGATTTAATGACTTCTGCTCCCTTAATCCTGCAGAAAATTGAATTTATATCTTGAATATGCTGAATTAGACAATCTCGGAATTTTTGTAGATCAAGAACACCTGAGGGAAAGGAGGACTGAGTAATGACCTTATTAAAAAAAAACTGTGACCTAGTTATTTTCCCCTACTAAGATCCCACAACATTGGCAGTAAGCTTTACAGATCTTAATGAAGAGATAATATTTTCCCTTTCTATCTGCTTTGATATAATTCACAAAGTTGTATCATGTTGTGTGTCCATTTTTGTTTCTTTCAAGATATATTTAAATATCCTTTTTAATTTTTTTATTAACTCATTAGTTGTCAGGAACATATTATTTAACTTCCATATATTTGTGAATTTTCTGAAATTCCACTTGTTACTGATTTCCAGTTTCATACAATTATGGTTGAAAAGATACTTGATATGATTCCAATCTTAAATTGGTTAGGACTTGTTTTGTGACCGAACAAATGATCTGTCTTAGAGAATGTTTCCTGGGCATTTCGAAAGAATGTATATTCTAGTGCCCTTGGATGGAACGTTTAGAATATATTTGTTAGAAAAAATTGGTCTAAAGTGTAGTTTACGTTAAATGTTTCCAAATTTATTTTCTATCTGCATAATCTAATGCTGAACACCAAGCATAGAAGTCCTCTAATGTTATTTCATTATATTGTCTCTGTCTCTTTGAATTTATTAATATTTATTTTATATACTTAGGTATTCCAGTATATTGATAATTATTATATCCTATTGGTGATAATCATTATATAATGATCTTCTTCAAATAATATTAGAGGTTTTTTTTGCATGAAGTCTATTTTAATTGATATAATGGGTACTCTTGCTTGCTTTGATTTCCATTGCATAAAATATAATTTTCCAATCCTTCACTTTGAATCTGTATCTATCTTGATAAGTAAAATGAGTCTCAAAAAGAGGAAGGTGAATCTAAGAAAAATAACTGCTAAACAACTTATTATATCTCACGGAACTAAAAACCAACCAACCTAACAACAACAAAAAATTAAATTCAAAGTCACGAGGAAATAATAAAGACCAAAGTAGAAATAATTGATAAATATTAGGAAAAATAATATAAAATGTCAACAAAACTATGAGCTGTGTTGTCTTTGAAAGGTAGAGAAAATTGACAGACCTTCAGCTAGGGTAAGAAAAAATAATGAAGAGACAAACAATAATAGAAACCATAAAAGGAGATGCATTCAAAAGGACTGAAAAAAAGCAAAACACAGAAATGGGATTATATCAAACCCAAAAGCTTTTGCACAGCTAAGCACAGAGGAAAGAGACTATTTATAGAAAGAGAGAAAATATTTGCAAACTATACATTTGGTAAGGGTTGGGTTAGTATCCAAAATAAATGAGATCAAACAACTCAATAGCAAAGAAAATAAATATTTTCAAGTATGTGGAACAAATCAGAATAGATATTCCTCAAAAAAAGACATACATATGTGACAGTCATATACAAAAATGTTCAACATTAATAATCAGAAAAATGCAAAGTAAAATACATTATGATATCACTCACAGATGTTAAAATGGGTTATTATGAGAATGAAAAAGATAAGTGCTGGTGATGTGGGTAAGAGGAAACTCTTGAATACTCTTGGTGGGAATATAGCATCAGATGTAAAACACTATGGAATTCCTCAAAAAATTAAATATCAAAGCTATCATATGGTCTAGCCATTCTACAAATAAGTGTGTATCTAAAGAAAGGAAATCAGTATCATGAAAAGATATCTATCTATACTTTCATGCTTATTTCAGTACTATTCACATTAGCTAAGGTATGGAGTCGACCTATGTCCATCAACAAATTAATGGATAAAGAATATAGGTAATTTTTAAATGATGGCATACTATTTAACTTTAAAGAAAGGCTATCTTATCATGTGGAACAATATGCATGAACTTGGAGGACATTATGTTAAGGGAAATAAGCCATGCATTGGAAAACATGCATAGTATATGATCTCACATGTATAATCTAAAAATGTTAAACTCATTGAAGTATAGAGGTGAATTATGATCATAAAGGGCTTGGATCAGAAGCAGGATGACAGGGGAGATATTGGCGAAAGGATACAAACTTCAGTTAGAGAAAAGGAATAAATTCAAAAGATCTTTTCTACACCATGGTGAATATAGTAATAACAATGTGTTACATTCTTGAATATTGCCAGGACAGATTTTTTAAGTGTGCTCACACAATAAAATGATAAGTAAAATGAGGGTAAAGTATAGTAATTGACTCTAGTTAGTTACTTCTACAATGTATACTTATTTTAAAATAAGATGCTGTATATAATAAATGTATACAATTTTGACAATTAAAATAAATTTTAAGATGTGAATGTCGATTTTATTTGTCAGATCCTATTTAAAAAAAAAATCACTCAATCCCTTTGAAATCTACCTTTATCCCCTTCTCAATTCCATTTACATGGAAAGAAATGCCTAAAATATTTCTGAGAAATGTTCTAGTGCAAAAGAGAAAAGGCCATGGTTGTTGTTTTGTTGTTGTTGTTTTGTTTTGGTTTTGTTTTTGTTTTGGAAGTTCCTCAAGAAAATGGTGAAATCTGGATACAATTTTTCCAATGGTGAGGTACACCAGTTTAAACATTTTGTTGATTCATTTTTACATATGAAATGACAGTCCATCATCTGTCATCTGAGTTTTAAGGTAGAGAAAAAAACATCAATTATGGAAATTAGATACACAAACAAAGTAACAAATCAAAAATAAATTTGCAGGAAACAAGAATTCAGAAAAAATTATAATCTATACTTCACAGAGATAAAATAGAATACTTATGCATAAAAAGAAGTAAGATGTTACAAAATACAACATTTTGGAAGGCAGAAGTTTCAGAAAAAAATATTTGCAAAAATTAAAATTTCCATTCATATTTTACAACAGGAAATTAAGAATTATATTGGTATTTAGGGCAAAAGAACTAAAAAATGAGTAAAATGGAAGAAATGGAATGGGAACAAAAATTTCCATCTGAGAGGGCATTATAAATAATGAGTTTAAGATAATGGAGAAAATGCAAAGAAGGAAAATTTTACAAAACAACAAAGGCTTGTTTTGATCAATTGAACCAGCAGGGAGTCAGACGCAATTAAAAGATTCATACTAAGGTATAGATTCTTCAAATCCCAAAACATCAGGGCAAACAATACAAATCCTTTAAAGAAGGCAATAGATATACATATATACATGCACCCTGCATACAGAGTTCATCCTTATTATTCATGAGTTTCATATTTGCAAATTAGTAGTCTAGTTTGAAAAAATAATTCATAATTCTAAGTCAATACTTTCTGTGCCTTCATGTCTCTTGTAGACATATAGAGTAGCATAAAACATGGCCTGGTGTGTGCTACTCCAATTAGGTGGAATAAGGTGGGACCGAGTTCTTGCTTCTTTAGCTTTTCTACTATCACAGATTCTTCCTGGAGGGTTTCTAAAAGCCAAGTGACTGAGCAAAGCAGAATAGAATCTTTATTATTTTATCAAAGAAAGGAGACAGGAGACCTGACATTCAAAAGGCACTCCCCAGCACAACAAGAGAAGTACCTTTATCCGGAAAAGAATGGACATCTTGACCTTGAAGGGAGGTGGAGAAAGCACCTGCAGTTTCACACCTTTTTCACCTGATCCTTTATGCACACACCAAGCCACTGCCATCTTGAGCATTTCTGCTTTGAACTGGTTGGGAGGTTTGTTCTACCAGTTTCCTGTTGGGGGTGAAGGGCTATGAGAACTGGTGAGAAAAGTGTGAAAAATAGGGTCGAGCCTTACTAGCGTCTGTCTGGGTGATGCTGCTATGAACAAATGTCTTTCTCTTCATGTTCTATTTAGTCTTTGATTTTTCTCATTTTTATGTCTTTTTGTTGTTGTTATTTTTCCATTTAAAATGACTTCCACCTTGTGCCATGGCACATGCCTTGTAATCCCAGGGGCTAAGGAGGCTGAGGAAAAGGATGGTGAGTTCAAAGTCAAAGCCAGCCTCAGCAAAAGCAAGGTGCTAAACAGCTGAGTGAGACCCTGTCTCTAAATAAAATACAAAATAGGGCTGTGGATGTGGCTCAGTGGTCAAGTGATCCTGAGTTCAACCCCAGGTGTATGTATGTATGTGTGTGTGTGTGTGTGTGTGTGTGTGTATGTGTATGTATATATATATATATATATATATATATATATATATATATATATATAGTGCTGAAATATTGTCACTGTTTCTAAATAAAAACAAAGGTGCGGGAGGATGCTGTAATATGTTTTAGGGAGAAAATATTTGTGTTCAATAAGCCTCTTTCAGTCACATTAGAGTGCTTGACCAAACTTTCAGTACAAGGTGAGTTCAATGTTAATGAATAAATAATCTATACATATTAAGAAGTTTTTAAACAGAAATACAAGTAAATCTAGTTATATATGTATGAGTTGGAGAAAATGTAACTCTTTGTTTTAAGGTAACATAGATTTGGGATGTTTTCTTATGTAAATAATGAGAAATATATGTAAATGAAAGAAATAGAACAAAGACTATATATACATTTGTCAGTAGATCAAACTGCATACTAAAATTATGGCATTTTAAGTATACCCCATGTGGCATTCCGGAAAAGAATTCTAGCTGGTTGGCCATTTTAAATTTGCAAACATTCTGAGGTGCACAGTAATAAAGGATGTTCAAGCTGGAGCCGTGAGTTAGGCATTTGGGGGTCAAGCTGTCCACGTTGCAAAACATTGGATAACAGACATTAGCCCTCACATATACTTTGAACTTAACATACTTTTTAAATTAGTTTGTTACAATCATCTAGGTATTTCCTTAAAATCATAAATTTTTATTTCCCAGATTAAGCATTGCATTTCATTAGATAAAATTTACCAAATACAATACTCTTTTACTTTTCCTTATACACAGAGACAAAACAGAAACCCTGTTTGAACCTTCTATTTTCTTGATCAAATGAATTTTCTTATCATTTTCACTAAATACTTGCATAAATCATTGAGGAGGTAAATAATCTGAAATAAGAAGGCATTTGACCACCTCAAACTGCCCCCTGGCAAATAAGAATATTGGTGTCAAGGGACACCAATGAGGCCTTTCTTCTTGCATTTGTGATACTGTTGTAGTTATCCTATTTAAAGGTTTTGTTTTTCCCTCACCTTAACTTGACTTTACCAAATTGTAAAAATCTCCAACTTCTTTTAATTTTGCTTTCATTTTATACAATTGCAGTCTGATCTCTATGGATTTTTTTTAAGGTTTAACTTATACTGGGTTCAGTGGTGCATACCTGTAATCTCAGCAACCAGGGGGACTGAGACACACACACACAAAGTTGGCAGCCAGCCTCAAAAAAAAAAATATATATATATATATATTTTTTTCAATTGTTTTACCTCCTAAACTGTATGAAAAGAAATCTACTAAAGAGTATATAAGAATTAAATTCTTCATTTATTTGTATCTAGAGTGATTATATATTCTGGTTTGTCTAGGGCAGCCACAATTTCTACCTATTTTCCTGTAATGTGCATTAATAGTTTCTCTTTTCATTCTCTAAAGTTAGGTTAGGTTAAACAACAGATAACTATGGCTGATCTCAGAGCAAATAGATGGTTGGTACGTTTTTTGTTTGTTTGTTTGTTTGTTTGCAACTACATAGCCAACAAAAATACAAATGATGAAAAAAAAAAAAAGCTAGCCCATTTTTTCCTTATAATTGAACTGTGTTACAACATCAGTGTGGACTCTACTTCTTTTTTGGCTTATTTCATTCATATATGTTCACATATGCATGTATGTGTATATATATATATATATATATATCCAAGTAGGAGTTTATAAATAGGAGTTTTTATAAAGAAGATAATGTGTAGATAAAGAGCAACATCTGTCATCAAGTTCTAGTTAACATATATATGAAAGCAATTTACATTATGATTTTAAAGTTTATTTTTCTTGAACTAGGTAAATGAAAGCATAACTGAGAAGACAGTTCCAGCTTCATAGAGTGCATGACCAAAAATAGACAAGGCTAGCTAGAAGAGGAATAAGACCTTCAGAAACCAATAAAAATCAGAATATCAAGGTATAATCTAGACAAATTAATGCAAACTTCAAACATCACCATCACATTTGCATATATAGTTATAGACCAAAGAGAAAGCACATAAAATACAATGGCAGTGGCAACACTCAATATTAGCATACTTATACTGTTGTCTTGAAATGGTGTTCTTGAGCCTGTTGAAGAAAATACTTCTCCCCTTGAAACTTGAGAACAAAGCATAATTTGGAAAAGTATCCCAAACCCTTATAAACCTAGACTAAAACATGCTATTCTCAATATATGCTTGATTACAAGTAAAATTATAAATTCTTCAAATTTTGCTCATTGAAGACATTTTTTAATAATCAATACTCACTTTTACCTTTATAGTAAATAATACATTCATTGTAAAAAAAAAAAGAAAGTACCTATTGTATTTTAACTAGAAAGCTTTCTGACCTAGATTTATAGAACTTTCTACGAAAGATGCTTAGTGATTACTTCCTTAAATAAATAGTCAATAATAAGCTTTGAGAATTTTAAATGATCTGAAGTAAGGCTAACAACCTTAGTAGTTCATCATTATGCATATAATCCACGGTTTTCAATTATCCATGCCACTGGTTTGCTACTTTAGCATGACTAATAAAAAGTTATTATTATTGTTGTTTCTTATTTTTCTCTACTGAATTACAACTACAAACAATTCACAAAGAAAATGAACGATTCATACCATCTCTAATTACTACTGTCATTGATTTATTTGAAGCTGATTATACAGAATTACTATACTTTGGTTAATGTTTTAGCTTTGGAATTAAATATGCATATTATTTTTTCAGGACTTGAAATACACCTCTTAGACATCATTGATATTTTTTATCTTGTTAACAGACTCATCTTCTGTGGATAATTATTTAAGATGCAGCAGATACTGTTCGCTAGCTATTACACCGCTGTGTACACTTTTTATTTTCTGCTTATAGCAGCTAGATTTAAATAGGTGGTGGGCAGAAATTCTTTCCCAGCTATGCTGTCATTCATATATATGAATCCCAAGAAAAGGTTATTTCCATTATTTCCCAAAACTGTGGTCAAACTTTAGTCCAGAAATAAGTATGCAACAAACTTCTGGCCAGTGACACAGAAGAAACCTGTTTTCTGTAGTTTCTTACCAAAAAAGTAACAAGGCATATATTTATGGTAATTAATTATTAGCCTCCATTCCTTATTTATTTTTCAGGAATGCTGGAGGTGCAGTAACTATATTGCAATCAGACAGCAAAAGTAATTAGGTCAGAATAGAACACACTAGGATGTTGTAGAGAAAAAGTCTGGACCCTTAAAAACATCACTGACTGGCTGAGGCATATTTACTGCTTGTTACTTGTACAGCAAGTGTCCTCATATTTTAATCCATTTTTAGTTGTTTCTCTCTCTGGGGATGGAACCTAAGTCAGCACACACTATGCATACACTTTGTCACTCATCTGTAACCACCCCTATTTAGGTGTCTCCTCGTTATTTACTAATGGAAGTCTTCTTCATAGATACCTTAGCTAAGTTCTTAATTACTTTCAGAAAGTCCTATTTAAAAATGTTCTTCTTGACCCATTTATTGATATACTCTGCTTTTTGATCTTCTGATATATGACTACCAGATTTGGGTTTAGCTTTGCTTCAAGCTCTGGGGTCAATCTCATCCACAAGGTAGGAAAATGTACAATCGAATAGGCTTCTTACCAATTATTCAACCTCAAGTAAATGTTACATGCTTATTTGATATAGTCACTCCAGGATTCTGCTACCCAGGTTTTTTGGTTTTCCTTTAAAGTAAACTTCACTAGTATAAACAGTGGTTAAGAGCATGGGCTAGTTTTAGGTCTCTACTCTGTCAGTGATTAGTTTTACAAATTAACAAGTTAGTGAACTTTTGGAGTTTTAGTTTCCTTGTCTGTGAAATAAGATGAATGTAAAGATTAAATAAAAGCATGCTTCACTCAGTGTCTGGTAGTATATCTGTTAAATACTATGAAGGCATGACTATCAATCTTTTGAAGGTTCATATAGAAGCCTTAGCTCAGAGGGATTTAGTACATCATCCAGCGTGACACAAATTATGAACCAAGAAAAGATTATTTCTCTTCATTGTACCATACTGTCTCATTTTTGTGGTTATCATTTGTAAGATCACTCATTTATTTTGTTTTTCTGGAGACAATTCTAGCCATTTTTTTCATCCCTACCATCACCCTTTTCTCAGGGAGGTAGAAAAAGATAATTGGCATCATATCTTTGATATTCTTCTGTGAAAACTTTTGAAGAACATAGAAATAGGATATCACATGGTCATTTTCATTGCCTGGCTGTTAAAGCAATTGTTTATTAGCTATTTAGAACAAATTGATTTTTGATACTCCAAAACCTGGATATCCTATGGTTAAGAATTTATCTCTATTTTGTCTTAGTTTTTTTAAATTACCTCTTAAGAAATAATTTTATGTGAAGTGACTTAAGGAATGAAGGACAGTAGCCAAAATAATGATGGTTCCTACTGAAAGACGGTAAAGAATTAAAAGCACAGAAACCTCTTTGCCTTTTGCACCCAAACTTCATTCTTTTACATCTGGTGCTATGTGAACTACTGGCAGGCACAGAATGAATCATTGTTGCACTATCATTAACATAATGCCTGTGTGTAGATTTATCAGCAGACTTTCAGTTTGATAAACTGTTGGCATGTAAATATTTCCTTGAAGAAATTCCAGTCCAGCTGCTTTTGTTTACAAATCTATCAATGGCTAAAACCATTGAATGCATTTTGCCAGTTTCTGAATTATAATTACATGTCTAATTGTGAATTAATTATAAAAAAGAAAGACAAATCTTCACAATAAATATTTCTCCATTTCTGGATTCATGCGATATTTCCATATGCATGAAATATAAGATCTTACTTTCACATGCAATTATCTTATATTTCTTTATTATATGTACAAATGGTTAGATAAAATGAATTTGAAAAATCATTTGATTTTAGGAAGACTGCTTATTCCCTTGTTTTACTTTCTTCTCTATGCTGCTTAATCATTTCAAGGCTCCAATTAAGATTAGATTTTGATATGCCAGTCACATTAACATCTACACTGACCTGAATATTGAATATTTGCAGCTTTCTAATGTTTCACATGCAATTGAAATGATTCTGTGTTTGTCTAATTTTTTTCTGACTGTCCTCTGTGAAAAACAGTAACCACATATACAAATTCACAAAGTAATATAAATGGTGCAAAAAAAACCCCATCAAAAACCACCAGGCCACAGTGCTTTTTTCACCATTTATATTAATTTGTGATTTCACCAGCAATATAATTCACATATGAGTTCACCAGCAGTGCAGACACACCGATGGAAGAAATCATCTATACTACTCAGATAACCTAAAAAGCATCTCATTATTCATTGTTTCGGCAACATAACAGACAGTGAATAAGTCACACTAGATGCCCTATGATATCCAGTGTTTGTCTGCGAATGTATGCCAAATAGGCAAGTCTGAGAGAACCAGTGCTATACAAGTATTGTTCCCGCTTCTGTGCCTGAACATTAAGAAAGGACATGTGACAGATTGCAGATATCTTGCAGCATGAGATCAAAGGTAGAACACTCATCTCAAGAAACAGCTTTGATCACTCTCTGTTTTAAAAACCTGTTTCTCCACCTGTACCAGAGGGCCAGAAACTCATTCATAGAGACTATAAAGTCATCTTTAAATACCAAATTACAAAGTCCCTAGCACAGACGAGAAGCCCTATGTTTTGGTCAGCCTTTTAGTGGTGTGGTTGAAAGAACTGACAAGAATTTAGAGGAAGAAAAGTTTATTTGGGGGGGGGTCATGGTTTCAGAGGTCTCAGCTCAGTCCATAGACAGCTGGCTCCACTCCTCAGGGCTTGAGGTGAGGCAGAACAACATGGTGGAATAGTGTGGTACAGGGAAGTGTCTTACGTGATGATCAGGAAGCAGAGAGAGAGAGAGAGAGAGTTCACTCACCAGATACAAAGTACACACCCCAAAGGCACACTCCCCAAGGACCACCTCCTCTAGCACAGCTTACACTCCTTCAGTTACCACTCAGTTAAGCCCCCTCAAGGAATTAATTCATTGATTGGGTTAAGGCTGTCAAAACCCAATCATTTCAGTTCTGAATGTTCTTGCATTATCTCACACATGAGCTTTTGGGGGACACCTCACATCTACAACATAACACCCTATACATAAAAGTTTGTAGAACTAGGAGATTAAGCTGAAGATCCCAGTAGATTTCCTCTCATGGTAGTGCTTAGTGGATAAAGCCACATGGTGGACACTGTGAGGCAGTCAACACTTAGGAGCCTGGCTTAGGTGACTTAGCTCCTTGGTGCCAATGCAGACAAACTTTCTCAGCATCCTCAAGTAACAATAGAAGCAACAAAAATAATAAAATTGACATAGTATTAGATTATTTGGCATTTCATCAAACACTTTTTATGATATTTTTTAATCCTCAAATGCCCATTTGGGATAGGTGCTACTATTTTCATTATAAAGAAAAGAAAATTATACCATTTTTCAGACTGAAGGAGAACTGAAGAATCTTTGTGGTAGCACCTGAAACCAAACATTTTTCTGTTTATATTTGAAATCTCTGTTCTTAAATCCAATGTATTCAAGAGATATTTTGATTTGCCTTTCTGATGTACTCATCTGAGTTTTTTTTTTTTTTTTTTTTTTTTTGTAAATGTACTTTGTCTCTCATAGAAGGAGACCTGATAGAAGCTTGGGAATCCTATTTTAATTAGTTTAGTTTGATTTATGTGGTCTTAGGGCCTCAACCTATTCAATATTGAATAGGAATTTTACTAACTTGAGAATGACTTAAGGGGCTTTTTTATTAGATAACACTGTAAAACAGCACCAATATAAGAAAAGAGTTAGTACTGCTAGTCTCCTAGCTTTTGAGATGTGGGGTACAGATTTCAAAGAGAATAAAGTCTTGCCTAAATGAATATGTCCTTCAGAAATTTATATGTAACTACAATTCTTAGCTCTTTCTTGAGGATAATAGGGGCCTATCACCCAATTGGGATAAAAACATGTGAAGTTTTATTATCAAGGTCATAAAACCAATTCTTGTTCTCTTGGGCATTTTTTTCAAAATCAAATTTTTAATTTTTTTTGTTACTATACAAGTTAATACAACTTTTTTAAGGAAAGAAAACAGTGATACTCAGAAAGTGCAGGTTTTACAGTGAAAAATTCGGTACCCTTATTCTCTCTAACATCAGCATCAGAATAGCATATATCTGGGCAGACTTTTATGCCCTGTACCTATGATATCATATAAATGAATGCACTCAACTTTTATTATAATATCTTTGTAGTTAACTTTATTTTTCACATCAGTCTATCTTGGACATCAGTATAAAACAATTCACTTGTCTTTGCTCTTTTAATGAATGCTTAATGTTTCTTAAAATGGATGTAATTTTTTTTTAAGTCTGTCTCTATTGATGGGCATTTAAAGTGTTTCTCAGCTTACAAGTACCTTTAAAAAGTACCTTGTTATAAATAATCTCTTCTTATTTTGTACACATATTAGTATCATTTGAATTCAGAAAAATGTAGAATAACAGTTTTTCTGCTTGAAATGGTGTGGTGTGTGTGAGTGTGTGTGCACATTCACTCATGTACACACATGTGTTTTGCTTTGAGTTTGATTATTGATGTGTCGGGGGTCTACTTGCTTATCACCTGTCTTTGATTTTTTATCTTCAGCACAAAGTTCAACCACATTTCCAATGTATTTTTGGAGCTAAGTGTGACCTTATGACTGAGTTCTAGCCACAGATATGTCAGCAGTGCAAGGTACCAGTCCCAAGTCCTTCCTAGCCCTAGCAACTTGCCCACTTATATTTTCCTTGCCTTTCACTCCCCTGGCTTGATAAGGAGTGTGTTGAAGATGGAAAACTGTAAGTTAGAAAGAGCTTGAATTCCTGCATTACTCTGTGTATGAAAGTCACCTGCAATATTTTCTTTTCTTTTTTTTATTGTTGGTTGTTCAAAACATTACATAGTTCTTGATATATCATATTTCACACTTTGATTCAAGTGGGTTATGAACTCCCATTTTTATCCCGTATACAGATTGCAGAATCACATCAGTTACACTTCCATTTAAAAAAAAAATATTGAAAATTTAAAAAAATAAATCAAATCAAAATAGAGATTAAAAAAAAAAGTCACCTGCAAATATTGAAACCCCATTGTGCAATTCTGTGATAAATAACAATTTATTGTACTATATCTATATTACAATTTGGGGTTTACTTATTGAAGAAACTCAAAATATACGTCACTAGCCCCCTACTTATAAAAAAATTATTCTTCTTCACAGTGAGGTCTTTGTTATATTCAAATTTCAGAACTGCCAATATTACTTGAAATAGAACTGATTCAACTTTTAAATAAAAACAAAAATATTAATTATTGACTAGATCTAGAAGATATAGTATCTGGGATAAATTTGACTGGTATGCTATGTGAAAGGAGGGGGAAAAAACTATAAACTGAAGACTGGAGAGTGTATTGAGAATCATGTTGGTAACTCACCAAAGACCATCTGATAGATTTTGATTAACATTTAGTAGAGTAAAACAAACTATTGCTTAAAGTCACTGAGTATTCTCATACTTTAAGACAAAGAGAATATTTTATATTCCTATAAATACCTACCTAAGACTTAGAAGTTTATATTTTAAGAAACCATAAAGTAATTCCTGCAGAGAAAAATTGATGACATAATAGCCAATTGCCCATGGTATCAAACCATTGCACAGAATCAGATCTTTGCATAAATCATATTTGACAGAATTTTCACTGTCTGTACATGGTTCATTTGGCCACACTACACTTAATGAACTTATGCCACAAGCAACTTTTCAAATGATAATAACTAACAAAAATAGTGGCATCCTTAAAGATGTAAACTTGACAAATGGGTGAATAAAAATCTTACAAGTTGTGTAAATGGAGTCCCTCCATCACAAAAACTGAATGGTTAATGGCTGTTCTGCTGTGCATTAGCCCACACTAAAAGGCCTACTTTACTTCTGATATACAAATAACCACCTTTAGCATTATTGAGAGTTATGCAACAACAGAGAGGATAATACTTTCCTGTGGAAGAAATTTACAAGTTATGAACCTACTATTTATTTGACTTTGAGTTACCCTTGGTTTCCATAATCCCTAGTTGAAGCTACATGAATATGTATTAAGGGGTAAAATATGAAAAATTTAGTAAGCTATTTGAGTAGTTTTATATTCTATTATTCTAACTGTACAATTTTCATTTTTGTTGAATAAGGGAGCTCTGGGCTCATAAATGTTTCTTAAAAACTGAAAATGCAAGTTAAGTTTCTTACTTAAGTTGTGAAGTAGACCAATTAGTTCATTTTGCTTGTCTTTCCTAAGAAGAATTTAATAATCATAATTCATTCTCATTCAATAAAGAGAAGGAAATGTATTAATAATAATTAGTGATTTGAAACTTGGACCATTCTGTTTTTATTTTGAACATCTTGGTGTCTTCATTGCAACTGGCAACAAAATGTAATTAGAATTTTATGAAATTAGTGAGCTTAGAAACATTACAGTGTCTCTTTAAGGAGTTTATTTAACAACAGACTATAACCAAAAAAAGTGTAAAACATCAAATTAGTGGACATAAATATATAAATACATACTTAAAGATTTTATATTAAATATTTAAGTTTGATTTTAGGTAAAGAGTACTGGCACAGAGAATTAATACAAGTTGTCAAAATGCACACATCTGTAAAATTTCAGAGTACAGATGTGGATTTGGGCCTCTCTGTTTCCAAAGCTGATGACTTTTCTAATACAATACTGTTTTTAAGAATATATATTCTTGAATTAAACTTCACAAAGAGGAAAATAAAAATTACAGTGAAAACCTTTTTGTTGAGAATTTAGGGAAGCAGAAATAAGATATGTTATAGATTTCTAGGATAAACAAACCAAATGCAAAATTTTTCCTAATGCATGTTGTAAGCAGGGACCATATTAGTATTAGTAATGATAGAAGACTGTATCTGTTAGAAGTTTTCTTCTGCTAAAAACAAAACATCTCACAATTTCTTGCTTGCTTTATTAAATATTTCATTATGAAAAATGTAGAGAAATCAATATGGGGAGTTGCAACTTGAAACACTATTATGATGAGTAAAGAAATCTGGAAGTGGAAGGAAAATGATCTTTGGGAGTAAGTGACCATGTCATTTCTAAGTATAATAAAACCAAAGAAATGAAGGCTGAATATCACAAGATTTGCACCCAGAACTTTTTGAGAATGAGTAGGAAAACTGTCTCTATTGTTGACTCTAAAAATCAAAGTAGCTTAAGAGATATAAAATAAGCTTCTGGTGGTAACATACCATAACATTCAGTATTTGGAAACTGATGATTGCATTGCAGTAAATGACATCATACACATTTATATATTTGCTAAAAATTAATATAGACAGAGTTATATTTAGCACACACAATATATTTATTGTTAATTTGTAGTTCTTTCTCCTTAAAGAAGGATTAAAAACTATACTTCATTTGTGTAGGTGCTTTCTTTCTTTTTGGCCTGATTTGGATCAAGCTCTTCTTTGATAAACCTGGTTATGTGGATTCTTTCATCATTCTGTCCTGCAATGTTTTTTATTTTTTTATTTTTTTCCCTTCACAGTAACTGATAGTGTGATGAATAGGGTGAATACTACTTTCTATATAAGTGTTTAAAACTCAAACATATTTGAGCTGCCTTTGATAATTTTAAACTTTTAGATATAGAATTTTCATCAAAATGATATTTCCAGAAGTACAGCTTTCCTTCACATACTTTCTGAACAATGCCTTTTCTTGTTGGTGGTCAAATGGGTGTATCTTTTTCCTGTTTGTGTATCCTCTTTATTTTTTGAACTATTTTGTAGCACTACAAGACTTATTATAGCCTATATAATAATAAAAAAAAAACAGATAAATTAGGTACTGTCTATTTCTTGGTAGTTATTTGGCCAAGTAGTTTCTTACATTACAAATTTATATTTTAGTGATTACTATCTATAATTCTCTTATAATTACTATCTATAATACTTGAGTGTGGCAGAAACAGTATGCTCATTTAAAATTCCATCTGTTTTCACATTTCCCAGCTCCTTAACAATTATACAAGGCCATGTGATTAGTTCTGGTCAATGGGCTGTGGGTAGAAGGGAAATATGACACTTCCTGGCAAAGGTATAAAAGAGGGAGTACATGACCTTCTGGCCATCTGTTTCTCAAGTATATCAGACATGGTAGTCTCATTTGAGAGGGATAGCCACCAGATTGAAGTTGCCTAGGTCACTGATTCACCATACAGAAAACCTTTGCCCTGAAACAGAAATGGCAAACTATAGCCATTGAGTCAAATGTATCTCACTACCTCTGAGAACAAAATGCTGATTTAAAAAATATATATATATGCATGTTCATTATCCATTATCTGTGCCTATTTTCATGCTATCATGTCAGAGTTAAATAGTTACTACAGAGATAATTAAAGCCTCAGCCCCAAATCTCACATTTTACTGAAAAATTTACCAATATGCCTGACTTAGAGTGTCAATAAATAGCATGGAATCATTCTTATATCTTAACACCAAACAAGAAGTAAGACACATAGTATTTCTAAAATATTCTTCAATATATTTCACAAATGATCATAAAATTGTATATTAAATACATGTCTCTAGAAGTGTTTACTATGACTTATTTCAAAAGAAAACATTTTTACAACACATACAGAAGATAAAATGAAATAGCAGCACCATGATTTGAATAAATCAGACAGCTTATTCTAAATATGAGATTGAATGCTCTTACAATAAAAATTTCTCTGCGTATTATTCTCTGCTTTGTTTTCATGCATTCAATCCATTCTCATTATGGACTTGAAATAATTTTTCCTTCCCCTTATGGACTATCAGTAAAGGAGAACAAAAATATTCGTTGACTTTAAAATCTCTATATTTTTATCCTGCATATATTGCATTGAAGACAGCTTATATCTGAAGTATAATTTGGCAACTATTACTCATCTAGAAATATCAATAGAAGGACTAGATTATGTGGGTCATCTTACATGTTTGTACATGTATTTTTGTGTGTGTATATCAGAACATTTATATGGCATTAAGGGTGAGATACTACAAGGATTTGCACTTATTATTCATGACAATGGCTTTTTTAAGAGCAAAGATTATATAGATATTCAGGTTTGTAATGCACATATGCCAGATTCATTTAGGAAGTTTTCAAGTACAAGTTAAATGCATGTTGATGGCCATAAATGTATTTTTCAAAGGTACTTATATTTCAAATGATTTTCAATAGTTAATTATAGAAATTGAATTATATGATTCTGTGGCTTCCTTCCATCAACTGTTGTCTACCTCAACTATATTGTACATATTAATGACTTACACGTGTGTAGGGATTCCACACAAGATCAGATTTATAGGAATGTTTATTTCTATTCAAATTGTAAGTGCTATTAAATTTTCTATTAATAAAATAACTCTAGAGGAATATTTCGTAGACATTTAGTAATACTATTTACCATAAATACTCCATATGCTGATTTAATAAAAGTGATGACCCCTTTTCATATATGCTGAGAAAGTAAAACACCCAGGTGTGCTGTTGACACACATCTCTAAAAAGAGTGAATAGACTAACTTACTTGGGGCTGAGTTTTATCACTTTCCAGTCTCTTGATTTAAAACAGTGATTGCTGCAAGAAACCCTCAACACGGTTCCAAAAGAAGTTTTTCTACTGTGTCCTTTCATCTTTGCTTTTGATTTTTTCTTTTCCCATTTTCCTCTGACAGAGTAATTTAGGCCATCCAAAATTTCATTTTGCTTTATTTATGACTTCTTGAGTAAAATAATGCTAATAATACAATAGATCTTTCTTATAAGCACTTTTATAATCAAGCATCTTAGAAAATCAAACAAGTTTTGGATTTTTGGACACATGAAAGTAGCATTGACAGGGGATATTTTCCTAAAATACTGCAGATAGTTCTAAAAGTAAAATACCGTATATTTCTCTTAGATTGTCCCTGGCACTCCTATTGTCAGTTTTTTTTTCTTTCCATGAAAATTTTCCAGTTCTGTTCTTAGAGAAATTATTTAGAGCTCTAGCTCCTGTAGTCAACAATTGTGTGTAATGTGTAATGTCCTTTCATTCTCAGATTCTGTGTCAGTCACATGTGATTATTTGCTCTAATCTACATACTTGTACACATACAGTTACACAAACACATACACCCACACTCCACACTCAGAATGTTTTCATTTGAAGTAGTAATTTTCAACAACTCAGCTTCCAAATATAATCATGTAGGTAGCTGTGAAAAAAAAAAAATCTATGCAGTTTTCCCTTCCAGAACAATTAAACAGAAAATTTCTAGGCAGCGGTAGGCAGGTATCAGTATTAGTGTAAGTTCCCCATTTCAAGAGACCCTAGTAGTTAATATAGTCTAGTGAATGGGTTCATATAAGGTAAATTAGCAATTACATTTAAAATTGCTTCATACCACCTAATAATAGTTGAACATATAGATCCTGGCCTAGAAACACATAAAAATCAAAGCTTTAAATAGATACAGTGAATCCTTCCTCTTAACTGAAAATAGTTGAATGAGTACTGTAAAATAATTTTTAATGCATTGTTAATTTATGTCAAAATTGTTTATTAATTTATAATTATATAAAAATCCTCATAATTTGTATTTTTCATTTGGGCTAAGGTATAATTATTGTTTCTCTCTCATATAATGCAGGTATAAATGAACAATTTTTAAAAATAACTTCAAGTGCATTTAATTCCTTTTATTTTATAATTCTACATTGTAAAGTATATGTATCCTGAGAAATAAACCAATATGTTGAAAGGTGTCCATTACAGTACTATTTATGGAACAAAATACATATTTTGGAATGTTTTTTAAAAATCTAAATATATAAGTCTAGGGAATAATTATTATTATGGTGTCACTAATACAACCATTAATAATCATGTATTGGGAATTTTTGCATTTATAAAAGTCAAGATACAAAAATAAGGATGGCCATTGCTGAATAATCTAAATTATGTGAAAGGAATTTATTTTAAAGGATAGAAATGTCTTGCTTTCACCTATGCAAAGAAGAACAGATTAATAATGACCTCCAACAAGAAGTGGCAGAGGATCATTGGTAGGAATAAGGTTTACCTATGACACCATTTTGTTTATAATTGACCTAGTTTACAACCTTAACATTGCAAACTGTGCAATAATTAAGAGGCGGAACTTGTCATGGTCATACTTTTGATGTGCGTTTGGTCAAAGATATATGGTATTCTTGCAAGACAAAGTCAGTTAACAGGTGAAGCAGTAGTAAACAGTGAATTTGGAGAGTTGGAAGATGGAGTAAATAAAAACTCATGAACATTACTGAGATATGATTGTTGTTGGTGAATTTCCAGCCATAAAATATCTTTTCTGCTTTGGATCACATCTAGAAGGACTCTTGGAAGGCAATTCTATTTTCTTTACGGTTAAAAACATCTTTTTTAATTAGGCAGTTTCTGAACATAGGAGCAAGAAGAAGGGTCATTTTTTAATTTGTTTTTGTTTACTTTAATTTGCTTCCTGTTCTGTTTACTTAAGTTTAACATATAAATGATGTCTTCCTCAAGAAATGTGGAAACTGGCCAAATGTCAATGAATAAATTGATATATATGGTTTGAAATAAATGCCTCAGAGTCTTCCTCTCTTTGAAAGTATGAGTAATACTAGATGTGCTTATGTCCTGCAGATATTCATGATTACATATTTTAAAGAACTGGCAACACATTTGGCATTTTTCAGTAGGCAAAATAAGATGGTTTCATATTTTAGAATACTTTTGAACTAAATTAAAGACTAGAAATTCCAATAGAATGTTTTTAATGAAGAAGATTGCTACATCTTAATAGCACTGTAAGGGTTATGAACAAGACAGTATTGATGTTGGTTTCCTTGTAAACATTTTCATTTTAGTCTTTATTTTTTCACTTCTTTTTAATTTAAGTGATTCTTGTTCAGCATGATTTGTTAGTAAAATATAAATAAAATGAGTTTTTAGTAAGCACTTTTTTTATAAAAGGAATAAAAAGTGTGCATTTTCCTGAAATATGATGAACTATCATTGGTTTTTCAAAATTAAATTCTAGGAATTAAAGTGTCAGGTAAAAGGGCTAAAAGGATTGAAACAAATCTAAAAATCTTGGAGATTTGTGAAGAAAAATTTGATCTTTACAATTTTATTGGTACTGGCCTTATACCTCTAATTCTGAATGATCTCTAAGTGTAGATTTTCTACCATTTGCCAAAATAAAGAATAACATGCTAATAGTTAGTAAAGTAAATTTGAGTACATTATTGATTAACACTATCATTCATGCACTGCCTTGAAAATATTTAGTTGCATGATTCATTCACTTTGCACTTAATCAGTATATGAATTATGTGACTAACCATGATAGGACAACAGTGCAAATGATAAATTTAATGAATAGAATTTTCTGATGCATTTTATCTTTCCAAGTACATTATCAAAAATGAAACGTTGCCTCTAATCCTAAGAAAATATAGTGTAACTCTTGGCAGCATACTAGTAGAACATTTTTATTCATGAGGGAACAGGGCAGCGCTTGCCATTTAGAAAGTAATATGCTTTTCTCTATCTGTGAGGTAAATTTGTTATCATATCTCTGATGGAAAGCAAATAACATGTCTTACCATCAGTTTACATTCTTTGTAGCCATTACCATAATTGAGGGCATTGAAATGATGGAAAATACCAGTGTGTTGAAGAATGGCAGAAGAGGATGCAACATGAAGGGGAAACTGGATTTATTGATGCCCTAGTGTTTTCCGGTTCATGTCTCTAAGAATAGGGACACCTTTCACATGTTCATTTTTACTCCTCCTTTTGTAAGGAGATAGCCGATCCAAGTCTTTGTAAAAATAAAACAGAACAAACCACAAAGAGGCCAAGATAGCTAATCAATGTCATCAATTTAATTAGCCAGAAATATCAGTGAACAATGTTGGATGATTGTCTGAATTGACTTGGTTTAACTAAGCTGATGAATCAGTATAATGGTAGTTTCATGGAGAAGTAATACGATCAAGACATAGATGGTAGAACTCATATAACACATGTAAGGAATGGTAATTTTTAGGTGTTACTTCATTATGGCATAAAGCCACAATATTACTGTAATAATTATATCTTTCAGAATGCATCAGAGTAATTGTTACATACTTGACATTGAGAATGGATACATCCTGCATTCCACTGTGATTATGTGCAGTTTATAGTTCATATATGCCTCTTATGTTCTACTTTGTGTGGATGAAATAGCCCTCCTAATTTGTATCACTCTTGGAATAATCAAGTTCATTCTTCATATGTTACCAACAGTAATCTTTTGTAAACACAAATACAAACATGTTACTTTATGCTAATATATAATGTCTTACGATTATAAAGGTCAAGAACAAAAATCTCAAAGTATACTACAAGTCTGTCTATGTTCACAAATCTGTCTATACTCTGCTTATCATACCACCCATCTCTTTAGTCTCCAAGTTTTTCATTACAGAATTTCAGTTTTACAGATCAACCAGTCTTCTGAACATTGAGCTCTTAAAGCATAGATTCTTAAAACATAGAGTTCTTTTTTTTGAGAATTAGTCTTGTTTAATACTTGTTTCCAAACCAAATGAATGAGTAAATCAAACAATTTGAATTATCATAAAACTGTTTTTTTTTAACTTATGTTTTCTTTTTTTGGCAATGTTGAGAATAGAATTCAGGGACTGACTTGTGCATACTATGCAAGTGCTCTACCTGTGAACTGTGTCCTCAGCTTTCTGTATTTTTATGTTGTAAGTTTCCTATAATAAATGAAAAAGAAAACACTGTTTCATGATAAATATTACCATTTTTATTAAAACATTGAGTTCTTAAAGCATTCTGTTTCTGTCAACCTATCTCCTAACTCTCCCTGTTGTTGAGTTCTACATGATAATGACTTTAAAAGAAACCTTTTCTGACCCTCTAACCAGGATAAATTTTGCAGATTTACCTATATTTTCTTTGGGCAAAAGCTATCACATGTTTAATGATTCATTCAGATTTTCCCACTTGCTTTTAAGATCTGTATTTCAAAAGACCATGCACATTCTCTTCGCCTATTCATCACCCTGTAATTTTGTGACTAAGTAAGTATATAAGAGCAAATTTATCACAGAAATTATGTAGTGATAAAAAGGGTAAGCAATTAGAGACCTTAATAATTTGGTTGTCATCAAATACTTTATACTTAAAATTTATATTTAATACAGATATACACATGTATTTGATTTCAAGGTATTTTATTTACCCATTGAGGAATACAGTTTTATGACCTAGGAAGCAGTGATACTTTTACCTTGGTGCTATGCAGATTAAGTTAATTCAGTCATTTTGCAAGTATACTATTTATTCATTCATCCAACTAATAATTGTTGATCACCAAATGCCAAAAGTAAAGGCTTAGTCATGCATTGTTGAGTACTGAGTCCTGTTTATGCTTAGTTATCTGTAGAGAGAAGAAGGGGAATCTAACAAATAATTTTTATATGATTTTATAATTTTTCTAATAAAATTGAGTAGGGGGAATATGGGAGATCTTTAGCTTTCTACCAATTGTTTTAGCATTGTGTGTACATAGCCATGGAGTTTAGTTTCTGCTCACATTTTTATTGGCAGGATGCACAGTTGTAAAAAATTGAAGGAAAATATCTTGAGATAAAAAAAAAAACAGTAAACTGTACTTACTTGCTTCATTTCAGCCACATAAAACTCATATCATGCATAACAACTGTCTTCATCATTTGATTTTCTTTCCACCCCCTGAATATTAGGAATATTATTCTCTACTTTATTATCTCCCCAGTCTTATATAGAGTAAGGTTTTTTTTTCTGACATTATGAGAAATTCAGGGAACTCTGTATATTGTAGTAGATATGATACCTACATATTCACATGTGTGTGTATTTTTCATTATTCACCTAAAAAATAAATTTTTATATAATTTGTATGCAAAATAAGGAAATATTATTTTTAAGATACTAAGCTTCTTAACAAATCATTTTCCTCAATATAAAAATATTAACATGAATTCAAAACACTGATTGGAAATTTCAGGTGATTTTACATGTTTTACCTTAAAGGAATATATTTACATTGGTCTAGGATCACTGGTTTATTTACTGATAAATATTTTCCATGATGAGTTTCTATTTTATTAACCCAAACTAACATCTAATTGCTTTTTTTTTTTACCTCCAACTAAATATTGAGTTGACATCTTTATTGAGTTGCTTACAATAATACCTGGGTAGTATCTTTGGGACTTATAGCTATTTTAGAACACATTAGTATATACACACATTCTACATTATTTAGTTACATGTGTAATATCTTGAATAAGAGTACAGCATATCATCTGCCATCTTGTACCAATTACTATGTTCTTTTGCTTTTTCAAGGCTTATGTAAAAGTGTGGATTGTTTTGCTTAACTCAGGAAGTTGTATGTCATCGACAAATTGTGAATGTTGTTACCCCAGCACTTACTCTGTCTTCCAGGTCATTTTTACCTATTAGGGTATGTGTGTTTGTGTCCACATTTGCAAAACTGAAAGTACTTAGGAGTTGGTCTTTTGTTTATATTCATTAGACATATATTTGAATTTTCCTACAAAATACTAATGAAATAATAATTCTGTGAATTTTTATTTTAATTTGATCAGTATGAAGACAAAAATTCTTAATGCAACTATTTGGATAAGGCTTTTAAAGATATGGCATGTAGGTATTCTGTTGAATGTATATTTTGGATGATGTATACTCTGATTTGAATATGGTTTGAGTGTCCCCTAAAATGTCCACATGTTAAAAACTTGGTCCCCAGAGTGGCAGAATTGGAAAGTATTGGAACCTTTAACAGATAGGGTCTAGTAGTGGGTACTTAGATCATTAGGAACACACCCTTGTGAGGGATTAGGGTAGTTCTCATGCAACCCTTGGTAGTTCTCAGAAGAAGGTTGTTATAGAAGGAGCAAGCCTAACCCATCCCTCTCTCTCAGACTTTCTATTTGGCCATGTGATGCTTTTTCTTATATATGTCATGCACTATTTGGTCCTCAGAAGAGGCTGAACCAGTGGAGTACCACCTAAGGCTTTCACCGTACAAACCTGAGGACTAAATAAACCTCTCTTCTTCCTAAGTAGTTTGCCTCAGATATTGTATGTTGATTATGTAAAGTTATCTAATAAAATACAGAAAGTGTCATAAATTTTACCTAATTTGCACTTTATAAATAAGAAAACATGAACATATGCTGAATTTATTAATATATCCAATAGCTCTTCATTCATATTTTATTAATGAAACAAATATTTACTACATACCTACTCTATTTCAGCCATTATGTCAAATACTGGAAATTAATGATAAACAAGGAAAATGTGGAACTTGCTTTTTTTTTCTAATGCAAAAAAATAAATCCCCAACTCAGGAATTGTAAATTGAGATAAGTGTAGGGGAAAATGAATATTTTCTTGAATATTTTGGCTACAAATTAAAGTTATCTATTGAATAATTTGTAAAAAACTTCATTGAAAAGAGGATATTTAAGATCAAAATTAAAAGATGAGAAGCAGCCAAATGCAGTGCAGATATAAGTATTCTTGGGTGCAGAAATATCATATTCAATGGTCCTTAGTTGAGGGATTTTTAATATTAAATGAACTGAAAGGAGAATGGTGTGCCTAGATATTTAATGTGTCAAATATTTGAAAGATGAGAATAGAGGGTGAGTTTATGGTCATTCAATATAGCACTTTGAGTCCCATTTGAAAAAAATATATATATATAATTTATGCTAACAACACTGTTATATAATTTCAGAAGGAAAATGATAGCTAGGAATGAAAAGATGACTCATGTTGGTTTTAGAAAAGGAAATGAAAAAGGAAACAAATGAAAATGAGAAGGTCAGTTGGAAAGATGATTAAGTAAACCAGGGAAAATCATAGAGGACATTCAGATAAGAGGACTATAGCGATGAAATATAACAGTAAAATTAATGAGATTACCAATTACAGAAAATGTTAATAGATTATAATAGGAGCAAATAAAATGAAAGAATAAAAAATGATTACCAGATTTTTGACTCTAGCAATTAGGTATAAGGTGGTATATACTGAGAAAGACAATCTGACTTAGTAGAAAGTTGATAGGTGAATTTTGAAGTCCTTAAGTGGGGAAGTTTAGAGATTGTGAAATAAATGATTTGACTTTGAACATTTCACATTTGCAAAATGTTTTGTCCAGTGGAGGTCAGATTAAACCTTGTGGATATGGACTTTTGAAATTCAATAAAGAAAATTGGATTGTGGTATTTTGGTCATTTAAATAGAACATATTTTCTTTTATTTGGTACCAGAGATTGAACCAAGATTGACCACTGAGCCACATACCCACCCCTATTTTATATTTTATTTAAAGACATGGTTTCACTGAGTTGCTTAGCATTTTGCTTTTGCTGAGGTTGACTTTGAACTCCAGATCCTCCTGCCTCAGCCTCCCAAACTGCTGGGATTACAGGCATGCGCCACCACGCCCGGTTAGATTGTATTTTCTGACATTTTGATTTAAATCAACTCACCTTGTTTCCTTTTTGCACTATAAAAAAATTTTAAATTACATTAGACTATTTTATTTATATCAAGAGAAAACTATTGTATAATGACTAACTAAAGCTTAATAGCGGTTTCTTAGGCATTCAAGGACCTTAGAACACTTAAATAAATTTGTTCCTTTCCATGTTATATTGTTAAATTTTTATGTGTTTTCAAAGTGCATACAATATAGATGATAAAAGACTCTATTATTGTTTTGTATGTTATATATTCATTTATATGTACCCATAGATATATCATTTTTGATTTATCTGCATTTCTTTCTGTCTTTATTTTATCTCAGGATACTTTTCTTCTGCTTGAAGTACTACACAACTTATAGTATATAGTCTGCTGGTGACAAATCTTTATAGTTGTCTGTGGAACAATGAATTTGACTTACATTTTTAGAAGGATTTTTTCCCCAAATATAGAATGAACTATGGCTTTTTATTTTCACTTATTAAAAGTGTCATTTCAGAGTCTTAATTTTTATGGAAATGTTAGCTGTTTTTTTAAATCATTTTTTCTTGTTCTTTTTAGTTATATATGATAGTAAAGTATAATTTGACTTTTTTATACAAACATGGAGTACAACTTATTCTAAATAGGACCTCATTCTTGTGGAGGTACATGATGGTGAGATGCATTATGGTGTATTCATATATGTACATAGGAAAGTTATGTCAGAATTATTCCACTGTCTTTCCTATTCCTTTCCCCACTCCTTTCCCTTCATCTGATCTACTAAACTTCTATACTTCTACACCTCTCTTGTTGTATGTTAGCATCTGCATATCAGAAAAAACATTTGACCTTTGGTTTTGGGGGACTGGCTTATTTTGCTTAGCTTAATAATCTCCAGACCCATCTATTTTCTGGCAAAAGTTATTCTTTTTTATAGCCAAATAATATTCCATTGTTTATATGTGTCATATTTTCTTTCTTCTGTTGTAGGACACCTAGATTATTTCCATAGCTTATCTATTGGGAATTGAGCTGCTATAAACATCAATGTAGTGTGCTGATTTTAAATCCTTTGGGTATAAATCGAGGAGTGGAATAAGTGGGTCAAACGCTGGTTCCATTCCAAGTATTCTGAGGAATCTCCATACTGCTTTCCATTTTGCAGTCCCACCAGCAATGGATGAGTGAAAAATTTCCCCTGGATCCTTGCCAACATTTAATGTTATTATTATTATTATATTTTTTGAGAGAGAGAGAGAGAGAGAGAGAGAGAGAGAATTTTTTAACATTTATTTTTCAGTTCTTGGTGGACACAACATCTTTGTCTGTATGTGGTGCTGAGGATCAAACCCGGGCCGCATGCATGCCAGGCGAGCGCGCTACCGCTTGAGCCACGTCCCCAGCCCAACATTTAATGTTATTGTATTTTTGATAATTACCATTCTGACTAGAGAATGGAATGGACTAGTGAGATGGAATCATATTGTAGTTTTAATTTGCATTTCTCTTAGTTAGTAGAGATGTTAAACATTTTTTTTTATATATTTGTTGATCATTTGTATTTCTTCTTCTCTGAAGTGTCTGTTCAGTTCCTTTGCCCATTTACTAATTGGTTTATTTTTTTTTTCCTTTTTCCTTAAAGCAGATCTGGCACTCAGGAGATCTTCATGCTCTTGAATATTTTCATTGCTGTGAAGAAGCATTTTAGTTTGATACCATCCCACTTAT
Organism: Ictidomys tridecemlineatus; assembly: GCF_052094955.1. NCBI lineage: Eukaryota > Metazoa > Chordata > Mammalia > Rodentia > Sciuridae > Ictidomys > Ictidomys tridecemlineatus. The sequence goes on from NC_135482.1 coordinate 138,774,551, forward strand.
TGATTCTTGGTTTTCCTTCTGTGCTTTAAGAGTTTTGTTGAAGAAGTCTTTTCCTAACTCAACATAGTGGAATGCTGGGCCTATCTTTTCTTCTAGTACACAGGAAATAATTAAAATCAGAGCCAAAATCAATGAAAGTGAAACAAAAAATTTCCCAAAAAATCAATAGAACAAAAAGTTAGTTCTTTGAAAAAAAATCAATGAAATTGATAAACCCTTAGCCATGCTAACCAAAAAAGAGGAAAAAACTCAAATTTCTAATATTCATAATGAAGAAAGATATATCAACATGGATACCACTGAAATACAGAGGATACTCAAAAACTATTTTGAAAACTTATACTCCAATAAAACAAAATCTTAAAGACATTGACAAATTTTTAGAGACATATTTGCTGCCCCAATTTAACCAGGAGGACATAGAACATTTAAACAGATCAATTTCAAGCAATAAATTAAAGATGCCATCAAAAGCCTATCAACAAAGGAAAGCCCAGGGCCAGTTGGCTTCTCAGCCAGTTTCTTCCAGACCTTAAAGAAGAATCAAGACCAATCCTCCTGAAACTATTCCATGAGAAAACTTTGGTTTTACTCTTGCTTCTTTGAGGCAGTATGATTGTTTTCTCTAGCTTTTGGGGTATTTTATTTTTCCCCCACACATCCTAGGTATGATTCCTTTTATAGAGACTGATGTTCTAGAGCCTGTTATATTGGTGGTTTGTTGTCTTTTGTCAGTACTAAAACATTCCAAGTGGTAACCTTTTTGAGTATTGAATTGATCACTGTCTCTCCCATTTCCCATCATCTTCTTGAAGATTTCACCATGTTCCAAATGTTATATATACTGTTTATTTTTTTTCCTCTCCTGGTTTTAAGAACGGTTTCCCCCATTTTGTTTTCTTGTTTCTTTTTTAACTCAAGATAATACAATGAATTGGGTTGACAAATCAGATTCACACAAATCAGAGGATATACCCAGTATCAGGTGTTACTATTCATTTCAATAATGCAGTTAATCAAACGGTTCAGTTTAGCTGAGATAATTCTAGGACATCAGAGATGGCCTTCACTCTGGATGGGTACTTACTATGTCAGGCATGACCTTGAGGAATATAATAGAAGATGTCTCTAAATGAGGGATATTGTACAACTGAACAGTCATGTTATTTCTTGTTAAGTCCATTTAAAAATTAAAGATGGTTACAATGCTGTCATTGTTCTAGATTTTTTTTATTTTAATTTTTTTAATTATAAAAATCCATTGATAAACATCTATTTCCTTTTATTTAATCCTTTAATAAGACTCTCTCTACAAGTCTATCATTATAGTCTTTTCATTTTTATCTTATTACTTTCTAAAGATTTATCAGTATTTCCATGCTGAGGTCAATACAAATGCTGGAAAATATAATATGTTCAAAACTGTGGTCAACTTAATTTACCACAATTGATATACAAATGACATGAATCTTGAAACTGTCAGAATGTGAAAAGAATTTTTTTTGTACCAGGGATTGAACCCAGGGGTGCTTAACCACTGAGCCATATTCCCAGCCCTTTTTTTTTTCATATTTTATTAGAGAGAGGATTTTGCTGAGTTGCTTAAGGACTTGCTAATTTGTTGAGGCTGGGTTTGAACTAAAGATTCTCCTGACACAGCCTCCCAAGTCACTGGGATTAAAGGTATCCGTCACTACAACTAGCCAGAATGTGAAAATCATACAAGTTTTTGGAACTTTAGTTTATCATTTTAACTAAATATTCTAAGAACAGTATATCTATGTGAGGAGCATACTAGAAGAATTGACATTGATTTTAAAGAAGTGATCTTGGAAAGAATTGGTTTTTTTAATGGAAGATCACAAGTTTGAGATGGCAAGATTGTGCAACTTACTTTGACCTTATCTCAAAATAAAGTAAAAAGAACTAGGAGTGTGGCTCAGTAGTAGAGTGCTTGCCTAGAATACAGAAGACCCTGGGTTCAATCATTAGTACACAAATAAATTATATTTAGTTGTGATGAGAACACTGAAAGTTGTCTCTTCTAGCTATTTTGAAGTGAACAATGCATCATTCTTAACTATAGTCATTTTACTGTAGAATATCACACTAGAATTTATATTTATCTAAGTGTAATATTTTACCTGTTGACTGACCTCTTCCCATTCTCCGTGCTTTCTGCTCTCCCCAGCCTCTGATAAACACCATGTTATTTTCAACATCTATGAGTTATTTAGCTTTTTTAGGCTTTATATGTGAGTGGGGATAGGTGACATTTTTCTGTGACTTTTTAATTTCATTTAGAAAACAAATTCATTATGTTTTCAGTGTCTGAGAAATAAAGTGATGTATGAAAAAAACTAAATATCCAATTCTAATTTAATTTCCATTCTGCTTGCAGAAATGATCTTTTCTTAGCTCACTGGTGATCATGTAGCACAAAACCCAGACTCTGAAGGACTTATTAACTTGAATAAATGTTTATTTCAGTATGGTGAATGAAAGACCATGAAAGCTAAAAATGTTCCCACTGGGGTTCTGTGGTGAAAAATGTAAAATATCTAAAGGATGGCATGAAGACTCTTCCTTAAGCGAAAGAGAGTGAAGTAAAGAAATTAGGGAACATTGAAGACAATCATAACCATTAAATTTTTTTCTTTGGTATAGACCTAGGAAGAGGTGACAAGAGCTCTTAAGTGTCAGTTTTTATCTTCTGTCCTCCATCTTATCACTCAAATATTACCTGTAATTTTGTACTCTTCCTCCTATATTCAATGTATGCAGCTATTTAAGGAATTTGGACACACAAAAATAGATAGGTTAGAGTAAACTAGAAGATCTTGTTAGTGCAAAGTTATGAAGACATTCATTCCAATGTATATAAGGATGAATTTGAATTCAACAATTCAAAAAAAGTTTATTATGTCTTTCAGGGACAGAAATTAAATCTCCAGCACTATTTTTTGTGGGTTTATAAATATGAATATGCATCTACTACATTGCAATTAGATAGCCTGAATAAGTTATCATAACCTTACAACAGATTTAATTAAAAAAATAAGTTAGCAAATAATTATTACATTTATGGGTATAGAGTGAATTGACAGTAATGTATTTGATTTTATGGCTCATCCTAACTCTTTTTACTTAAACTATTCTGAATGTGTAAACATAGACTAAAGCACTAAAATGTTTAAGAAAATAAACACTTGAATTCTAAGTGACTTCTTCTTTCCGGAAAATTATGTTTTATGCAAATAGTATCTACTTAATTTTGTTATTAAATGGCAACCTTGTATGTTAATATGTCCATCTTAAATTTCAAAAAAACATTTTATTTTTTTAACCAATAAGAAAATTAAACCAAATAAACCAAAGAAAAATTATTTCTTAGAATTTTTTATTTTGCACATTTTAAAAAAGATTGTCTATGTCAAGTCCTAGCCTCACCTGTAGCATAGATATACAGTACTCCTACTGCAAGCTGCCAAAAAACCTCACAGAACATTTATGTTTTGGTCTTTTATTTTTCTATCTAATATTTGCAAAATTTCTCTACTTTTAAAATTTGAATATTATTTTTCTAAATTCAAAGTTAGTGTGTTCCTAGTAAAAAAGTTCCAAAACTAAACTATTGAAGTTTTATTTTTTATTTTAATAGAATGGCCTGTAACTATCAGAGTTTTCATTCAGACATATCTACAATACACATTTTTGATCTTTACCACAGGAGTCAATGAAATGAAGAGATATCATGACTCTCAGGAGACCTATAGAGAAAAAGAAATTTTATATTTAGCAATACACTTTGGGTTATATCTAACACATTTATATAAGGAGGAGAGTATACACATAAATGTCATAGACTGAAAAAACTTTAGCACTTTCCAAGGACAATAAATTGTGCTCAATTTAACAATCTGTTTTAGGGTAAAGTCAACATATTCTAGCTAGAGCTGAAGAACTCTAACAGTAAATCTTGTTATACCTCATATAATTTTTACAAAATGCACAAGTCATGAATAATTTTAAAATTATCTTATATATGAGTCCTTTCTGTTCAGTCTTGTAGGTTTTTTTATTTTTAAGTATTTAAAGTGATTATAGATGATGCCATTGCCATGCTTATTTTTTTTTAGATCTTTAAAACTTAAACAAGCCTTATATTTTAAGGAAATTAAAACTACTATGACATTAAACATTGGCAGTATTCTTGTTGATGAAGATGCATTTCATTATTTCTGGCCTACATAAACCAACATAAAATTATATTACAAACACACCTAAAAATAGACCACATTTTCCCATAATAAACAGGTTAAGAGGTTAAACAGATTTCATGTACTGTAAACCTGTGAGCATTACTACCTTGTTGAAAATATTTTCCTCAACTTTCAAGAAAGTTCTGTTTTTATCAACTCAACTGTTTTGTTAGTCTCTTTTAGAAGTGCTTCTTTTGTTTGCTATGTATGTCACTAAAACCAGGGAACACCTGTAAGAGTCAGCTTCATTGTTTTTTAAACACAGCATACACTGCCTGAGGCTGGCAAAAATATGTAACAATCCAGGGAAGGGGTATAGGGAAAGAAAGAATCGTTATATAACAGGCATTATTACCCTGTGTACATATATGACTACAGGACCAGTGTAATTTTACATCATGCACAACCAGGAAAATGAGAAATTATACTCCATTTATGTATGATATGTTAAAGGGCATTCTACTGTCATGTATAACTAATTAGAACAAATTTTAAAGATGTGAAATAAAATGAGGATAATCTGAGGGAGGTCATGGTGGTAGTAGAGAAAAAAAGGCCTTCAAAATCTATTTTTATTATGGGCTATCTTATACTTCTTGATGACTAATTGATGACTAACATAAAATCCAGTGAATACAGGAAATATGAAATAAAAATGATAAAAATTAAAATTATTAAAAAATATAAAAATCTATAAAGCTTGCATTGAATGAATCAATTCAATTTTTCAGAGGCATAAACTTTATTCTTACTTGGGTATAGTGTTAAGTTTTTGGTCTTTATACTACTTGCAGTTTTTTAATTTCTTAGATAAAAATTCAGGAAGACTGCAGATATTATTTCTACAAATAGGCTTCCTATCCTTTTCTCTCTTCCTGGAACTCCCATTATATGCATGTTGGTACTCTGATACTGTCCAAAGAACTTCTTTCATTTTTCTTAATTTATTTTTTACTTTCTGTTCCTCAGATCAGAAAATCTCAATTGACTTTTTTTTCAAGTTTATGTATTATTTAATCTTCTAGATCAAATACACATTTTTCATTTCAGTTATATTTCTCAATTACAAGATTTTTACTTAGTCCTCTCAATCATTTCCATTTCTTTATTGATATTGGTAAGATACTGTTTTAATACTTACCTTTAATGGTTGGATGTTCTTTCCTTTTGTTCTTTCAACATATTTGTACTAGTTGAATTCTTTATCTGTTATATCTTACATCTGGACTTCCTCATGATGATTTCTATTCTGTTTTCCTGAGTATGAGCCAGACACTGATTTTTTTTTTGTAAGTGCTGTATTTTTTTATTGTTATTGAAAGTGGAACATTTCAAGTATTACAGTTGGACTATAAAGGAAGTGAGTATCCTTGATTCATAGGATTTGCTTTTTGCTGTTTTTTTTTTTGTGTGTGTGTGTGTTGTTGTTGTTGTTGATGATGTTTCTATTTATTTCTTTAGGGACTTTCTTGGATTAAGTCTAAAATCTGTATTTTTGTCAACTCTAGCTGTTGAAGTAACTGACTGGTAGCTTAGTGGTTAATTAATGATTGGACAGAGTTTCTTAAATACCTCAAATCAATAAATCTTCTCCCAAATAGGCTTTCTGTCCTTTTATTTCTCTGTTTGTGGTTGGAGTAGCCTTCCATTCTTTCATGTTCAACTCTGACTCAGCTTTCATTTCCAGCTTATTCATAACCTGATGGTCAGCCAGAAGTAAAAAATTAGAACCTTCTTAGATCTTTCCTGTTTAGACACATTCCTGCACAAGCATATGGTCCTAAAGACTAAAATCTAAAGACTACCATGGAATGTTGGAACTTTAAAAAACCTTCTGTGAACATCTTATTCCCTCATTTTCTTTTTATCCTTTTGTCTTTTTACTTAACTCCAGTTAACATAATATCACTGTACTAGGCACTAGAAATGTTAAATAGTCACCACTAATTTATTTATTTATTTATTTTTTGGACACACATTGACAATCAATCAGTGAGTAAGCTGAGTCAAGTCAGTACTCTGGGAATAGGTTTTTTTGGAGAAATTCAAAATCTATTCTACCCTCTTTTTTTAATGACTGATAGACTCCTGTTTTTCATAGCTACTGTTGTTTCAAGGATGCTGGTTTTCAAGGCTACTGGAGCTAGAGAGAGGAATATGGCAACTGGACATTTAAAACTGTGGCAAATCTCACTGTTTTTAATGAGAGTTAAAAGGTTTTCAAGGTAAATGTTTCTTAGATTGTTGCAACCTTTCCATTAATTTCCATACTTCTGAAAATGTTGATTTTTTAATAATTGTCACCTGTAGTTTCATTTCCTTTCTAAAATATTGAACTTTTGGAGGCCCTTGCTCTGCCATTCTGTAATTGCTTCTTTCCTGTGTAGAGTTTTTTTTATATTTTACATACAAGTTTTTTATCACATATATGATTTGCACATATTTTCCTCTATGCTTGAGATTTGACTTTTCATTTCTTAACAGTGCCATTCAAAGATAAGTTATTAATTTTGATGATTTCCAATATATAAATTATTTTATGAAATAAGTTGTGGTTTTGGTGCCCCAAATAAGAATTATTTGCCTAATTGAGGTCTATTTTTAGGTTTTGTTCCTTTAGGGCCATGACACATTTTGAGTTACTATTTACCTATAGCATGAAATACAGATAACAGATTTTTTAAAATGTGGCTATCCAATTTTTCTAATATCATATGTAAAAAACACTGCATATTTTTTTTTACTTATATGCATCTGTATTGATTAGAAATCTGTCATCAATGTATATATGTGGGATTATTTCTCACTTTTTAATAATGTTTTGATCCATAATTATAGTATATTTTCTGTTTATTTTAATGATCTTTAATTTTTATTAAAATTTATTTTTGTCTAATAGAATTTCTGATTGTTCATTATTGGTATGTAATAATAAGTTCTTTGGTTAATAATGGTATTGTACCCTTCCATCTTGCTAAACTTACTTATTAGTTCTAGTAATTTTTTTCTTTACTTTTTTGTTGATGCTTTGAAGTTTCTTACATGGACAGTAATGTTGCCTGAGTATAAAACCTGGTTTATATCTCATTTTTCACCTAAGATACTTTTTCCTTATTTCACTGTCTGTAATTAAAAATGTCAAATAAAAATGCTGAGAGGAGTTATTCTGATTATTGGGGAAATATTTAGTCTTTCATCATTACACATGATGTTGGCTGTTGGGTTTTGATTGATGTCCCTCATTGGTTTGTAGAATTTTCCTTCTTATTCTAGTTTCATGAGAGTTTTTATCAGAATTAGTCATTGGATTTTGTAAAAATACTCTTTTCTGCACATATTGTGATGATTATATATGAGTTTCCTTTTTTGAGTGTTATTATTATAAAGCACACGACTTTTTTATCACTAATGTCAAATGTTGTTGCTTTTTTTATTAGTTGCTCATGACAATACAATTATATTGACATATCATACGTTTGATTCAAATGGGGTATGAATTCTCATTTTTCCACGTGTACAGGTTGCAGGATCACTTTGGTTATACGGCCATATATATACATAGAGCAATACTAATGTCTATTTTATTCTGCTGCCCTTCCTATCCTCCCCTCCCCTCCTCTCCTCCCCCATCACCTCTCTCTACCCAATCTACTGTGACACATTTCTCTCTCTCTCTTTTTTCTTTCTTCCCCCTCACATCATCATACATGTATTTTGTATAATGATGAGGGTCTCCTTCCATCTTCCGTGCAATTCCCCTTCTCTCTCCCATTCCCTCCCACCTCTCTTCCCAATTTAGTGGTAATCTTCTTCTCATATTGTAAAGCACACGACTTTTTAATGCTAGAATTCTTTTTCCATTCATGAAACTAAAACCGTATTCATGATAGAGAAATATTTTATATTTATGAATCTAATTCAAAATACTTCATTCATAATTCTTTTTCCAAATTCAAGGAAATTTTGAATTTCTACTTTATTTCTTCATTTAGTTTCTGGATTTAGTTTCCAAATATTTATGAAATTTTCACATTCTTAGGAATTTTGATAATCCTACTTACAAAAGTTTTTGGACACTTAACTTTTCAATTAAAACAATGAGTAAGGAGATTACTAGTTTTCTTTTGGTATTTATACTGACATTTAGACAGTATATGATTTCATAGCTATTTGAGTTTGTCTAACTAGACACTTTGGCTAGTTTTTAACCCAGAATAGGAAAACCTGTGCATATGCAGAAGGAGATAAATCTTATAGTGGAAGCAATAAATTCTTTGAAAAACATACACATTGCCACTGCTCTGATGTAGGAATTGGAAAAGGTGATTTATTTTATATCCCTGTGAATTAGCAAACAATAAGTTCAGTCTGTTATTTCAAAATCATAGCAACTTTGAAAAACCAAAGCAATGAATGATAAGAATACCCAGTGAGTAGTGGTTAACTATTTGATCTATGTATTTCAAAATCATGGTTACATTAAGTTTATAGCCACTGTTTTTTATATTTGTTCTGTTTAGATATACATGAGAATATGATATATTTTGACATATTCCACATATATGGGGTACATCCCATTCCATTTTTGATCCCATCTTTTTGGTTGAATATTTTGTGTAATTATGCTGGTCATATATTCATATATGAGTGTAGGAAAGTTATGTCTGATTCATTCTACTGTCTTTCCTATACCCATTACCCATCCCTTACCTTCATTCTCATTTATCTAATCCGATAAATTTCTATTGTTAACCTCACTATCATTCCTTGTTGTGAGTTAGCATCCACATAAAGTTATCCCACTCTTTGGTTTTTACCCAGAGGATTTAAAATCAAAATACTATGGCCACTCCTTCTTTTGACTCTCTTCCTAGATGGTGCCTGTAATTCACCCTGGGACCTGAAAGTATATTTTATTCAGTAAGAAATGTTTTAAATAATATATACTTTGCTTCCTTAAAAAGACTTATATGTAAGTTTACATATTAGCGACTTGATACTGATTTTAGACAAATACATACCAAAGGAAATCATATCAAAGACAAAAGATAAAATAAATAATATAAGAATAATAGACACTTCTGGCTAATTTCTTAATCATGTGATTAAATCTCTAAATTCAGATAAACTGAAACTCTGCTTTTTAAATATACTACTTATAAGTTTTCTTGTGCATAAATTAATAATGTGACTTTTAGTACACATCAATTACACAGAGTCTTGGTTTATAAGAAGGATTTTAAAAAAAAAAGAAAACCTTTCTGACTTTATTATGCAAAAGCCATCAGACATTGTCAAGCTAAGACAATCATCTTGATTATTTTTGGTTGTTTGGAGGATAAGTAAAATCCACCCAGACTAAAAATAGTAACTCTTGGGAGGCAAACAATTTGGTTTTGTAATGAAGTGTGCTTCCTCAAAAGGTGATTATAATGGAGTATGAGGGGATAGGGATGAAAGCCTTATCTTTTATTTTTTAAAGTCTTTCATATCAGTAAGCTTTGGAAATGTGGTCAGATAGTCTTTGGGGGCTGAGGTATCCTCCAGTGAGCTGCTTTGATATTAAGAGGGTTACATGTTTAGGACATGAACATCCTAGCATCTGTTCTGTCGGGTACTTTGTTCTTCATATAAATAAAAGCTAGTGAATACCAGGATGCTGAATGGTCCACGGAAGAGCAGAGCTAATTTTTGATGCATTGTCTTTTATCTCCAGTACTCAATCAAATATATTGTACACTAGATTTTGTATATGGAAAATTTCTTATAGGTTTTCAAAATGAGAAACCCATCTTTCATTTTCACTCAATCTGAAGATCCTAAGGTCTGTGTTTATGTGTGCACATGAGTGTAAGAGTATGTGTGTGTTTTCAGAAACAGGGTCTCCGTATATTGCCCAGGCTGCTGTAAACTCCTGGGCTCAAAGTGGTACACTTGCTTCAGCCTGCTTTGAGGCTGGAACTACAAGTGTGAATCATTATATCTGACTAGACCTTTTTAAAAATTGTTTTTTACTTAAAATTTATATCCAAAAAATATCAACTTTCAATAATTTTTACTTTTCATTTTAATAAGACATATTTTCCAAAGGGATAATTACCAAGAAAATTATTTTTGGAGACATTGATGACAAATAAATATAAACAAACATAATTTAAATTTTATAGTAAAAAATAAAAGCATACAATTGGGAATTTTATTAGTAACTTGGGAAATAATGAGATGTTATTTTGATATCCCCTTTCTTAAGTAGATTTTTGTCTACCACATTTTGCCTAAAGCCAATTTTACCAGATAAAACAAACAGTTCAGGTATTATTTTGAAAGCTAACTGGGATTTGAATTTTGTCATGGGTGGGATTAAACAGAAAGAATTGTACTGTAAAACAGTTTTTCTAGAAAGTAATGATCAGCTGATGAGGATATAGGCAAATGATAAGGTAGCTGTCTTGGTTAGGAGAAAAGAAATTTATAAAGATTTGAAAAAAGAAATGGAGTTATAAAAGACACTATGTTAAAGCAGGAATTTGTACAATTAATAAAAATAGTAATACATACAACCTAATAATTCAGAGATTTCAGGAGAAAGAGACTGGTTGTAAAGAAGAAAGATGGTTGATGATTCTTACAACACAGTCATGGGGCTTCTCTTTGCTGAACACAGTGCCAGCTGCTGTACCCACAAAGCCAAATCTTTCAAGTGCACAGTGTTCCATATGACACAGAGCAGGTGGACACAGATTTGATGGGTATTTGAAATCAAACTTCTAGAACACAGTAGTCACGAGACTGCTCTTCCCTCTACCTGTCCACAAGAACAGATCAGTGCATTCCTCATACAGGAACCAAAAAGAACAACTGGCTCCCAGGAAGTCAGCTTCCATCCCAGCCCTTGACCCTGCAAACAGGAGATGGGAGAAAGCCAGGCTGCCCACCCATCTCCAGAGCTCCCATAACGTGGTTCCTGTAGAGGCTGGAAGAGTGCTGCCTGGATCCCATGCTCAGTGCCACCTTCTATGCAGGGAAACTGCAGGAACATGGCTTTGTTCAGTCTCTCCCCAAAAGTCTGAACAAATCCTTCCCTGAACCACAGAATCATGATCTACCAATCGCCAAAAGCCCTTTATAAGATGTTCTGAAAGTAAAATAAAGAAGACAAGGGAGGAGAAAAGGAGAAAGAGGGAAGAAAGCTGGGTCTGTCTTTGCCTGAGGGGGGAAAACAGCCCAAGGCTTCCCTTCTCCCTCTGTGCCACCAATGTGCAGCATTTATTTGGTGACAAAGCTTCAAATGCTAATTCAATGCATTAAAGGCAATAACACACACACACACACACACAAAAGAGTGGGACAAGTCAAGTTGGAGTTTACTCAGGTATACACAGGGACTTCATTGAGAATTGAACAGGGTAAATACCTCCGTTAATGGAACTAGATATTGGGTCTATTTGTCATGTTGATGATACTGTTAAGAAAATATTATATGCAAACTAAGTAGGTAAGTAATAACTAAGGCCAAAGTGATATGTTATTTAACTCCTTATTTCACTGTAGGTTAAATTCTGTGGAGACATTTAGCTGAGATTTAAAGAAAAAAATGTAGTTAATTTTTAAGGAGGTAATAGATTTAGTTAGTAAATAAAGCAAAATAACATAGAGCTACTAGTTCAAAACTCCTGGACCATCTTCCAGTTATCTAATTTGCTAAAGGGATTATAGATAAGTCAGTGTAATAAACTAAAATGTTTGTATATTTGTGCTGCCTCACCAATTATACCTGGTAATCCCTACTGCTTAAGAGGAACAACTAGGCCTAAGAAATTTGAGTTTATTCTCCTGATGTTTATTTGTTATTAGCTTAGTTTATTAACAAATGGATCATTTTACTGTCCATTTTTTTCTCTGCTTCTTCCTGCCATCAATGTCAATGAAGCCTATCATAATGAATAATGTTCTACTTACACGTTCTTCAAAAAGTGGAATAAGTAATGGAGAATGACAAGGTACAGATATAACATGTTAAAACATTTAACTAAAAATGTGAATTTGGTAAATAAAAAATTTACCAAGTTCAAATTTTTAGTAACCCAGGAATCTTAAATGATAGAATCCATGTTATAAGTATATTTTAGTTGTTCATGTTAAAAAAAGTGTAGCCTATTCAATGTGAAAACATACTATGACCAAATTATGAGACACAAAAGTGCAAACAAACATTTTTATAATCACAGCCAATGGAAATACACTTATAATTGGGGAGGCAACACCAATATACACTTATGTTTATCTGAGGTAGTATACACAAATACAAAATAGGGAAATGCATATCTTCATACCCACCAATATCTATTGAGCATCCTTTGTCTGCAGGGTATTGTGCTAGAGTTGGGAAGTGAGGGTGCAACAAAGATCTTTGAAATAAGACCCCACATTATCAAGGAGTTTAAAGATGAAATACTGACTGGGGCTGGCACGGCTGGTGGCGGCAGTAGCAGCGGCGAAGGTCTGCAGTTCCGCCTGGGCATCCGTCTGCTGGACAGCGGCTCCGTGGAGAACGTGCTGCAAGTAGAACTCTGGGCAGGTGAAGGGAGTGGAGAAGCATTCAGGAAAAGCTTCTAGGAAGAAGTGATACCACGCTGAATTTTATAGATTGAATTGGAAATAGTAAGATAGAGAAAAGAAGAAAGAATATTATAGGCAGAAGGGACAGTCTGAATAAAGAGATATAAAGGTAAGAAGCAACATGGATTAATTATATGGAGGAACTGAAAGCAGGTGTTGTTGGGACATTAAAGTGAGCCACAAGAAATGAAGATATGTCCAAAAACAACAAATTAGCAAAATTAGTATTTTGAATAAATCACTTAGGTATCTTTGTGGAAAATGGATTTTAGGAAGCAAGGAAGACCAAGTTAAGGATTTACTGTGAATTGGAGAAGATGGCGGCGAAGGGAGTGCATCACCCCAGTGCGCCGCGTCACTGAGCCGGAGAAAGACGATGAGAAACGGCTGAAGACTATCTTGTTGGGAATTTCCAGTGAAATTGAGGCGCTCCAGAATCTAGTGGATAGATCTCCATCGTGCGAGGTTCGGCTGTGGGAGCTCCATTTCTCTGCATGGAGGGTCGCATAGCCTGATAGGCGATTGCCCTGCGGCTGGAGTCTGTGGCGCGCGCTGGGGAACGGCAAGGTGCCTGAGCGGGGGAGCAGCTATACAGATTTGGGGGGCTCCCGCCAGTGGTACTTTGGCAGCGCTTAGTGCTGAGTTCTAGCTTTGAGACAGAGGAGAGAAGCGGTCCAGCTTGGTTCCAGTCACCGGTCGGACCACAGAGGAGGACAGCAGCCGCCATTCGGAGAGAGGATGTAATCATCCCATTGTTCTACTGATCTCAGCTCATTCAGCTACGGAACAGGTGATTTCAGGCTGGTATTTGCCTGCGTCTAGCAGACAGATTTCTTGCTCAGGATCGGGACTGGGGATCTTATGGAGAATACTCCTAGAGGCTTGTGCCTGGCAAGGTGTGCGCCGGGCACTGAGCAGCTGGATTCTGGTTCCCGGGGCTAACCGGGCCCAGGTCTGAGGAAACTGCGGAGACTGCCGGTGGAGGCCAGCTCCAAGTGGAGCGTGCGCTGAGCTTGGGGTGACTGGGTCTGACTCCCGGAACAGTTTTGGCCTGGGGCTGGGGAACCCTTGGGGGTCACTCGCTGGAGCCAGCTCCCAGCGGAGAGTTTATAGGGATCGGAGAGGCGGGGTTCTGGCTACCTAAGCTGCTTTGGCCCAAGGCTAGGGAACCGGCGGTGACTGCTTCTCAGCCAGGGTCCTGCTGGGTGCTGTGGGGGCAGAGTGGAGCTTCCACCTGCGCCCAGAGCAGGCCAAGTGACCCGCCGGCATGGTATCATGACACCCCAAATGCAGCTAGGGCTGAAGAGAGTAGCCACCCACGCCTAGAATAGGACCAGCGATCCCTCGGCACGGTAGCCAAGTAACCTCATTTGGAGTAGGGGCTGTGCAGAGCTGCCATAGGAGCAAGCAGGGCAGCCAGATCTGTGGCCCACTGGCAAGACAGGCCAGGTAGCTTGCCAACGTGGTGGATACGTAACACCGAGGCAGTCGCGTCACACTGGTTGGAGTGTGGGTGGAGCAGGGTCGCCGCCCCGGTCGGAGGGGGCTCAGTGACCCGTTGGAGAGGTAGTCAGGTACCCCCATTGGGAGTGGGGGCTGTGCAGAACTGCGACCCACCGGCCTAGAGGCCTGCCAGCATGGTAGTCACGTCACATCAATTGGAGTGGGGACCCAGCAGAGCCGCCACCCACATCCAGATCAGGACCAACGACCCCAGGGCGTGGTAGTTACGTTACCACAATTGGAGTGGGGGCAGATCAGAGCCGCCACCCGTGCCCGCAGGGGGGGCAGACACGTGGCGGATCAGCGTGGTAGACAGACCACACTAATTAAAGGAGGAGCACAGCCACTACCCGCCCTGCAAGGGAGACTTCCCAACTATACAGGAGCAATATAAATAAATAGGGGGTAAATTTCAAAATCACAACAGTTGCACCAAGCAGAAAGAAACGCGAGCAGTATGAAAAGACAAGGAAAGAAAGGACCACAAGCAATGCAGGTCAACTCAACTTTAGAAGAGGTAATAACTGCAACAGATGGAATGTCAGATAAAGAGTTCAGGATATATATGCTTCAGATGATCTGGAGTCTCAAGGAAGACATGAGATAGCAAAATCAGACAATGAAAGATCACATTGACAAACAAATCCAGGAAGTAAAAGATCAATTTCACAGGGAGATAGAGGTAATAAAAAACAAACAAATAGAAATCCTAGAAATGCAGGAAACAATAAACCAACTTAAAAACTCAATTGAGAATACTACCAGCAGAGTAGATCACTTAGAAGAGAGAACATCAGACAATGAAGACAAAGTATTTCAACTGGAAAAGAACATAGACAGCTCAACAAGTCTGCTAAGAAACCATGAGCAGAACATCCAAGAATTATGGAATAATATCAAAAGACCAAATTTAAGAGTCATTGGGATACAGGAAGGCACAGAGCTCCACACCAAAGGAATGAACCATCTATTCAGTGAAATAATACGAGAAAACTTCCCAGACTTGAAGAATGAGACAGAAGCCCAAATCCTAGAAGCCTACAGGACGCCGAATGTGCAAAATCATAAGAGATCCACACCTACACACATTATAATGAAGATGTCCAACATACAGAATAAGGAGAGAATTTTAAAAGCTGCAAGAGAAAGAAAGCAGATTACATTTAGGGGCAAGCCAATCAGGATAACAGCTGATCTCTCAACACAGACTCTGAAAGCTAGAAGATCCTGGAATAACATATTTCAAACACTGAAAGAAAATGGGTTCCAACCAAGAATCGTGTATCCGGCAAAATTAAGCTTCAGGATAGAAGATGAAATTAAAACCTTCCACGATAAACAAAAGTTAAAAGAATTCGCAGCTAGAAAACCATCTCTTCAAAAAATCCTTGGCAAAACATTACAGGAAGAGGAAATGGAAAATAACATTGAAAACCAACAATGGGAGGTAGGACAGTAAAGAGGGGAAAGTAGTCAAAGAGGATAACAAATCAGGTTTAGTAACATCAATAAGCAAATATGGCTAGAAGAACAAACCATATCTCAATAATAACCCTAAATGTTAATGGCTTAAACTCACCAATTAAGAGACACAGGCTAGTAGAATGGATCACAAAACAAGACCCAACAATATGCTGCCTACAGGAGACGCATCTGATAGGAAAAGATATTCATAGACTGAAGGTGAAAGGTTGGGAAAAATCATACCACTCACATGGACTGCGGAAACAAGCAGGAGTGTCCATACTCATATCTAATAAAATAGATTTCAAGCCAAAGTTAATCAAAAGGGATAAAGAAGGACACTTCATACTGCTCAAGGGAACCATACACCAACAAGACATAACAATCATAAATATATATGCCCCAAATAATGGTGCAGCTGTGTTCATCAAGCAAACTCTTCTCAAGTTCAAGAGTCTAATAGACCACCATACAATAATCATGGGAGACTTCAACACACCTCTCTCACCACTGGACAGATCTTCCAAATAAAAGTTAAATAAGGAAACTATAGAACTCAATAACAAAATTAACAACCTAGACTTAATTGACATATATAGACTATACCACCCAACATCAAGTAATTACACTTTTTTCTCAGCAGCACATGGAACCTTCTCAAAAATAGACCATATATTATGTCACAGGGCAACTCTTAGACAATATAAAGGGGTAGAGATAATACCATGCATCTTATCTGATCATAATGGAATAAAACTGAAAATCAATGATAAAAGAAGGAAGGAAAAATCAAGCATCACTTGGAGAATGAACAATAGGTTGCTGAATGACCAATGGGTTTTAGAAGACATAAAGGAGGAAATTAAAAACTTCCTAGAGTTAAATGAAAACACAAACACAACATATCGGAATCTATGGGACACATTGAAAGCAGTTCTAAGAGGAAAATTCATTGCTTGGAGTTCATTCCTCAAAAAAAGAAAAAAACAACAAATAAATGATCTCATACTTCATCTCAAAATCCTAGAAAAAGAAGAGCAAAACAACAGCAAAAGAAGTAGAAGGCAAGAAATAATTAAAATCAGAGCTGAAATTAATGAAATTGAAACAAAAGAAACAATTGAAAAAATTGCCAAAACTAAAAGTTGGTTCTTTGAAAAAATAAATAAAATTGACAGACCCTTAGCCATGCTAGCGAAGAGAAGAAGAGAGAGAACTCAAATTACTAACATACGGGATGAAAAAGGCAATATCACAACAGACACTTCAGAAATACAGAAGATAATCAGAAATTATTTTGAATCCTTATACTCCAATAAAATAGAAGATAGTGAAGGCATAGATAAATTCCTTAAGTCTTATGATCTGCCCAGATTGAGTCAGGAGGATATAGACAACCTAAACAGACCAATAACAATAGAGGAAATAGAAGAAACCATCAAAAGATTACCAACTAAGAAAAGCCCAGGACCGGATGGGTATACAGCAGAGTTTTACAAAACCTTTAAAGAGGAACTAACACCAATACTTTTCAAGCTATTTCAGGAAATAGAAAAAGAGGGAGAACTTCCAAATTCATTCTACGAGGCCAACATCACCCTGATTCCGAAACCAGACAAAGACACTTCAAAGAAAGAAAACTACAGACCAATATCTCTAATGAACCTCGACACAAAAATCCTCAATAAAATTCTGGCGAATCGGATTCAAATACATATCAAAAAAATTATACACCATGATCAAGTAGGATTCATCCCTGGGATGCAAGAAAGGCTGGTTCAATATACGGAAATCAATAAATGTTATTCACCACATCAATAGACTTAAAAATAAGAACCATATGATCATCTCGATAGACGCAGAAAAAGCATTCGACAAAGTACAGCATCCCTTTATGTTCAAAACTCTAGAAAAATTAGGGATAACTGGAACATACTCAACTTTGTAAAAGCAATCTATGATAAGCCACAGGCCAGCATCATTCTGAATGGAGAAAAATTGAAGGCATTCCCTCTAAGATGTGGTACAACACAGGGATGTCCTCTCTCACCACTTCTGTTCAACATAGTCCTCGAAACACTGGCCAGAGCAATTAGACAGACGAAAGAAATTAAAGGCATAAAAATAGGAAAAGAAGAACTTAAATTTTCACTATTTGAAGATGATATGATACTATACCTAGCAGACCCAAAAGGGTCTACAAAGAAGCTATTAGAGCTAATAAATGAATTCAGCAAAGTGGAAGGATATAAGATCAACATGCATAAATCAAAGGCATTCCTGTATATCAGCGACAAATCCTCTGAAATGGAAATGAGGACAACTACTCCATTCACAATATCCCCCCAAAAAATAAAATACTTGGGAATCAATCTAACAAAAGAGGTGAAAGATTTATATAATGAAAATTACAGAACCCTAAAGACAGATATAGAAGAAGACCTTAGAAGATGGAAAAATATACCCTGCTCATGGATAGGCAGAACTAACATCATCAAAATGGCCATATTACCAAAAGTTCTCTATAAGTTCAATGCAATGCCAATCAAAATCCCAACAGCATTTCTTGTAGAAATAGATAAAAGAATCATGAAATTCATATGGAATAATAAAAGACCCAGAATAGCAAAAACAATGCTAAGCAGGAAGTGTGAATCAGGCAGTATAGCCATACCAGACTTCAAACTATACTACAGAGCAATAGTAACAAAAACAGCATGGTACTGGTACCAAAACAGGCGGGTGGACCAATGGTACAGAATAGAGGACACAGAGACTAATCCACAAAGTTACAACTATCTTATATTTGATAAAGGGGCTAAAAGCATGCAATGGAGGAAGGATAGCATCTTCAACAAATGGTGCTGGGAAAACTGGAAATCCATTTGCATCAAAATGAATCTGAATCCCTATCTCTCGCCATGCACAAAAGTTAACTCAAAATGGATCAAGGAGCTTGATATTAAATCAGAGACACGGCATCTGATAGAAGAAAAAGTTGGTTATGATCTACATACTGTGGGATCGGGCCCCAAATTCCTCAATAGGACACCCATAGCGCAAGAGTTAACAACTAGAATCAACAAATGGGACTTACTCAAACTAAAAAGTTTTTTCTCAGCAAAAGAAACAATAAGAGAGATAAACAGGGAGCCTACGCCCTGGGAACAAATCTTTAATCCACACACTTCAGATAGAGCCCTAATAACCAGAATATACAAAGAACTCAAAAAATTAGACAATAGGATAACAAATAGCCCAATCAATAAATGGGCCAAGGACCTGAACAGACACTTCTCAGAGGAGGACATACAATCAATCAATAAGTACATGAAAAAATGCTCACCATCGCTAGCAGTCAGAGAAATGCAAATCAAAACTACCCTAAGATACCATCTCACTCCAGTAAGATTGGCAGCCGTTAGGAAGTCAAACAACAATAAGTGCTGGAGAGGATGCGGGGGAAAAGGGCACTCTTGCTCATTGCTGGTGGGACTGCAAATTGGTGCAGCCAATTTGGAAAGCAGTATGGAGATTTCTTGGAAAGCTGGGAATGGAACCACCATTTGACCCAGCTATTCCCCTTCTCGGTCTATTCCCTAAAAACCTAATAAGAGTATGCTACAGGGACACTGCTACATCGATGTTCATAGCAGCACAATTCACGATAGCAAGATTGTGGAATCAGCCTAGATGCCCTTCAATAGATGAATGGATAAAAAAAATGTGGCATTTATACACAATGGAGTATTACTCTGCATTAAGAAATGACAAAATCATAGAATTTGGAGGGAAATGGATGGCATTAGAGCAGATTATGCTAAGTGAAGCTAGTCAATCTTTAAAAAACAAATACTAAATGACCCCTTTGATATAAGGGGAGTAAAAAAGGACAGGGTAGGGATGAAGAGCTTGAGAAGAAGATTTACATTAAACAGGGATGAGAGGTGGGAGGGAAAGGGAGTGAGAAGGGAAATCGCATGGAAATGGAAGGCGATCCTCAGGGTTATACAAAATGATATATAAGAGGAAAGGAGGGGTAAGACAAGATAATACAAATGGAAGAAATGATTTACAGTAGAAGGGGTAGAGAGAGAAAAGGGGAGGGGAGAGGAGGGGAGGGGGGATAGTAGAGAATAGAACTGACAGCAGAATACATCAGACACTAGAAAGGCAATATGTCAATCAATGGAAGGGTAACTGATGTGATACAGCAATCTGTATACGGAGTAAAGTTGGGAGTTCATAACCCGCTTGAATCAAACTGTGAAATATCATGTATTAAGAACTATGTAATGTTTTGAACGACCAACAATAAAAAAAAAGAAAAAAAAAGATGAAATACTCTTGTTCTCAATTCAGATGTATTAGAAATATTATTTAAAAGCCAGTGCTACTGCTTGATGAAGAAGGTGGCTTACATCCAAAGGTATATTATATGAAAGAGCTCCTGGAAACTTTCTGAAAAAGAAAAAAAAAAAAACCAAAGTTTTCTCTGTCTTCAGAATGTTTTTACAGATGCTCCCTGATTTATGGCTGCTACATTACAATAAATCCTTCCTAGTTTGAAAGCACTGTACTATATAGAGTTTGGATTCTAACTGTACCCCAAAATCTATGTATTCAAGGCTTGTTCCCTAGCTTAGAACTATTGGAAGGTAGTAGAAACTTTAAGAGATAGAACATAGAGGCAGGACTTTAGGGTTTGCCTCAAAGAAATAGTAGGATGAGACTATGACCCCGTCTTCTTCTTCTCTTTCATTCCCTGGTGATGAGGTGAGAAGTTTTTTTCCAACAGGAGCTTATGCTATGATAGTTTCTCCATAGTCCTAAAAGCAACAGGGCCAACATTATCATTCACTGATACATCCTAAACTGTGAGCCAAAATAAGCCTAATAAGTTAGTTATCACACATTTTTTGTTATAGTGAAATTAGTCTAAAACAGTAAGTCAAAAATTTATTTAATGCACTTTACCTGTTAACATGATAACTTAGCAAGATAGTATACATTTCTGCAAAATCACTGCTGCTTTAGGATAACCACATTCTCACCATGCTATACATTTATTCTGCCTTGCCAATCTTGTTTTCTTCACACTATTTGTACTGTGAAGGTTTGGCTTTTTCAGAATCTTGATTTCATTCATTACTTAAAGAGTCTCACACATGCTGACTCCTGGATCCTTTTCTAGTGTATTTTGAACAAATACATTATTCTCAACCCTTCTTGTCTCTATCCAAATACCAGGGCCCTGCATCCACAAGACTAGATCTGGTTCTTTAGTTACAAGCTCCAATTTCATCCTATATTTCTCCATAGTAGTTCTCACAATGGAAATTTAATAATTAATTGTGTAATTAGCTATTGAAAGTCATCTAGCCATTATATAATTCTCATGGATGGGTATTAGGCCTATCTCATTCACCACTCCAATTTTTCAAGCAAGTGAAAGTAAGTAGAAATTATGAATTCAAGCAAGTGTAATAAAAACTTTCAGTACATTTGTTGCACAATGAAATTTAGTAAATCAAATTATCTTTTATAAAGTTATAATGAAATTTATAAAAGATAATAAATCTGATTATAACACATAATGGCTTCCTGGGTGATTGAATCTTTATTGCTATTATCCTCCTTAAGACCTCAGAATAGGTCCTTA
This sequence comes from Ictidomys tridecemlineatus, assembly GCF_052094955.1. Lineage (NCBI taxonomy): Eukaryota > Metazoa > Chordata > Mammalia > Rodentia > Sciuridae > Ictidomys > Ictidomys tridecemlineatus. The sequence goes on from NC_135482.1 coordinate 138,796,061, forward strand.
TACCACACCGCAGTGGTGTACAAAAGGCCATTCTGTAGCTTATATGATGGGAATTGCGTTTGTTTAAAAAGAGTTTATTTTCTAGTGCAGTTTTACGTCTGCCGAAAAATTAAGTGGGAGATAGATATTTTTCCCTAAAACTCCTTTACCCTCACATCTCACACTAACCCACTGTCAAAGTCTCCCATCAGAGGGATACATTTGTAACAATTAATGAAACTAATTTGATATGTCGTTATCACCCAAAGCTCATAGTTCACATTGGTTCACTCTTGATGCTATACATTCTGTGGTTTGTGACAAATGTATAATGTCACATATACATAATTACAGTAAAATATAGAGTATTTTCACTACTCTAAAAATCTTCTATGCTCCACCTATTTATTCATTCATTTTTTCCCCCTCAAACTCTGACAGCCACTGATCATTTTATTGACTCTATAGTTTTATCTTTTTCAGAAGGTCATATATTTTGGAATCATATTGTATGTAACCTTTATAGATTGACTTCTTTAACTTAGCAGTATGCATCTAAGGTTCCTTTGTGTCTTTTCATAGTTTGACAGCTCATTTCTTTTTAACATTGTCTATACTTAATCCATTCTCCTAACGAAGGACATCTTGCTTGCAGTGTTTTTTATCTCTATCATTTTTAAAGTCTTTTCATACAATGCCTCTGTCTCTGCTGACATTGCCCATCTGTTCTTACAAGCTATTTTATCTATTAGAGTTCTTGTCATCGTATTCACAGTTCCTTTAAATTCTTGTTTGATAATTCCCAGATTCCTGACATATTTGAGTCTGGTTCTGATGCTTGCACTTTCTCTTCAAACTATGTTTTTCCCTTTTAGTATGCCTTGTAATTTTTTCTTGATAACTAGACATGATGTGCTGAGTAAGAGAAACTTCTAAATAGACATTTAGTAATGTGATGTGTAGATAGGAGGAAGCAGACATATTCTTTAGTACTATGATTGGGTATTTTAGTGCATTCATGGCTCTGAACAGTGGAATTCATTTGTGCTTTGCCATTCCCGCCCTGCCACCCTTTTAGGCTCAGAATGGCTAAAGCAGATTGGATTGGAGTAATTTACTTTCCTCAGTAGCTTAGGCTCTGAAAAACAATAATAGTTTGGTTTCTATTAAAATGATTTCTCTTGAAGGTAGGCATTGTTACAAAGAACATGTACTGATGTGTTTCAGAATATTTTCCATTTTTTCCTCTCTGTATCAGAAGCAAGAGGAGATTTTTCTTCAGTATTTACAGTGAGAGGCATAAAAATCATAAAAATGGGGAGGACCTTGTAGTCAGGACCCCAGGATTTTTAACTCCAAACTAGTCTCTGTTGAGTCTCTGGAAATTCATAAGATATAGTTCTGGATTTTCCAATTCTCCACTGGTCTGGCAGAGGTATTTATTTGCTCACGGGATATTGTCTGATAAATTGAGATTCTCTGTTTACACCTGCCTAATTCTCCAAAGTGTGGAAGAGTGATCTTACTTCCTTAAGAAGAGTTGTTCACAGCTTTCTTCTTGTTGTGAGGATAGAATGTTGGCTTATGGTCTCTTTACGTGCTCGATCAGAAACTGGAATCTTTTATAATGTGTGATTTTAAAAAGATAACAAAAATTGTGGAGATGTATGCTTTTATATGGGCCAGGTACTATTCTCAGTGCTTTATATTTTTAACACGTTTCAAATTCAGAAGTTATTTTTATAGATTCTGTTTTATAGTTGAAAGAACGTAGGCACAGGGATGCTAAGAAACTTTCCCAATGTCACAATGCTAATGTTATGACATGAAAGTATAAATTGAAGATGTTTAAATCTAATCTGTGCTTTTAGTCCACATGCCACTGTTAATGACCTACAGATTTTTATATTCCTTCTGTCCTTTCTCCTTTGTAAAGAAGCCTAATTGAATTCAGGAATCCACCTGTCTCAAAGTTATCAAGTCTTTGGAAGAAGAGAATCAGAAGGAACAGAATCATACTGTTTTAACTGATGATGGTGTTTATATTCTCTCCATTTGGGACTGCTTCAGGCATAGACATATTTAAAAAAAAAAAAACTGTCCAGAGACTCATGAAGGAAATTCTCTGGAAATGTACCTCTTTTTCTGCTGTACATTGTCATGCCTTGATATTATATGTGCAGCCACCTTATGAATATAGGAGGTTATAGTTGACATACTGAAATTGGGCAGATTAGTAATATGAAAAGATACCCTGTTCATGGATAGGCAGAACTAACATCATCAAAATGGCCATATTACCAAAAGTTCTCTATAGGTTTAATGCAATGCCAATCAAAATCCCAACGGCATTTCTTGTACAAATAGATAAAGCAATCATGAAATTCATATGGAAAAATAAAAGACCCAGAATAGCAAAAGCAATTCTAAGCAGGAAGTGTGAATCAGGCAGTACAGCGATACCAGATTTCAAACTATATTACAGAGCAATAGTAACAAAAACAGCATGGTACTGGTACCAAAACAGGCGGGTGGACCAATGGTACAGAATAGAGGACACAGAGACTAATCCACAAAGTTACAACTATCTTATATTTGATAAAGGGGCTAAAAGCATGCAATGGAGGAAGGATAGTATCTTCAACAAATGGTGTTGGGAAAACTGGAAATCCATATACAACAAAATGAAACTGAATCCCCTCCTCTCGTCATGCACAAAAGTTAACTCAAAATGGATCAAGGAGCTTGATATCAAATCAGAGACTCTGCATCTGATAGAATAAAAAGTTGGCTCCGATCTACATATTGTGGGGTCAGGCTCCAAATTCCTTAACAGGACACCCATAGCACAAGAGTTAATAACAAGAATCAACAAATGGGACTTACTTAAACTAAAAAGTTTTTTTCTCAGTAAGAGAAACAATAAGAGAGGTAAATAGGGAGCCTACATCATGGGAACAAATTTTTACTCCTTACACTTCAGATAGAGCCCTAATATCCAGAGTATACAAAGAACTCAAAAATTTAGACAATAAGATAACAAATAACCCAATCAACAAATGGGCCAAGGACCTGAACAGACACTTCTCAGAGGAGGACATACAATCAATCAACAAGTACATGAAAAAATGCTCACCATCTCTAGCAGTCAGAGAAATGCAAATCAAAACCACCCTAAGATACCATCTCACTCCAGTAAGATTGGCAGCCATTATGAAGTCAAACAACAACAAGTACTGGTGAGGATGTGGGGAAAAGGGTACTCTTGTACATTGCTGGTGGGACTGCAAATTGGTGCGGCCAATTTGGAAAGCAGTATGGAGATTCCTGGGAAAGCTGGGAATGGAACCACCAGCTATTGCCCTTCTTGTACTTTTCCCTGAAGACCTTAAAAGAGCATACTACATGGATACTGCCACATCGATGTTCATAGGAGCACAATTCACAATAGCTAGACTGTGGAACCAATCCAGATGCCCTTCAATAGATGAATGGATAAAAAATGTGGCATTATACACCATGGAGTATTGCGCAGCACTAAAAAATGACAAAATCATGGAATTTGCAGGGAAATGGATGACACTAGAGCATATTATGCTAAGTGAAGCTAGCCAATCTCTAAAAAACAAATACCAAATGTGTTCTTTGATATAATGAGAACAACTAAGAACAGAGAGCAGGGAGGAAGAGCAGGAAGAAACGATTAACATTAAACAGAGACATGAAGTGGGAGGGAAAGGGAGAGAAAAGGGAAATTGCATGGAAATGGAGAGAGACCCTCATTGTTATATAAAATTACATATAAGAGGTTGTGAGGGGAATGGGAAAATAAACAAGGAGAGAAATGAATTACAGTAGATGGGGTAGAGAGAGAAGATGGGAGGGGAGGGGAGTGGGGATAGTAGAGGATAGAAAAGGTAGCAGAATACAACAGTTACTAATATGGCATTATGTAAAAATGTAGATGTGTAACCAATGTGATTCTGCAATCTGTATTTGGGGTAAAAATGGGAGTTCATAACCCACTTGAATCTAATGTATGAAATATGTCAAGAGCTTTGTAATGTTTTGAACAACCAATAAAAAAAGAAAAAAACAGATAGGAAAAAAATAAAATAAAATGGCCTAGAAAAAAAACATAACATGTTAACTACAATGCTTCAAGGGAGATGGCAAAGAAAACTAGATGAATTTTTTTTCTCTCATTTTTAAATCATTTGGACAGGTTATAACTTTGAAATCATGTAGAAAATAAATTGTTACTTATTTTAAAATTCCATTTAGTAGCAAAATCTTAAGAATTGGAAAATAAATATTTTACACTTTGAGTATATATATTCATAAACCTGGAAAGGCCAGGCAAATATACATAGTACTAAAGATAAAATAAAATTAGATAAGCAAATTTGCACAGCAAAAGTCAAACACATTGTGTACAATAGATTATAACAAAACAAAACAAAAAAAAAGAAAAGAAAAGAATCTAAGCTACTGTTTATGTCCCTGAGCTTTTGAAAAATTTACCTAATTCTAGAACCAGATTTGTGAGTTATTTTTATGTGAGACTATAACATTTCCCAACAGTTGAGGATATTTTAATAGGGGTTTTTCAAAAATTGTTTCTGAGTGTAACTAACTTGATATAAAAATCAACAAAACAATGGATAAATAAAAGAGTTATTTCAGAGTTATACCTTTTGCCTGTAGAATAATATTTCCCACTATAAGATCCAGAAAATTTGGTCCCCAAAATAATACAAACTGCAGAACATTTGAAGCAATATTGTAGGGGAAATAAAAATATGTAGTAGTTAAGAAGGCAGAAATTGAAGCCAGATTCTTGTTTCAATTTTTTTTTTTTGGAACACTTTCAAATGTTATGACCTTAGACAAGTTGGTTAACTTTTCTAAGCTTCGATTTCCTCACAAGGAAAAGAGCTAGTTAGTAGAAATACCTCACAATTACTATGAAGTTTAAACAGGAGAATCTATGTGAAGTTCTAAGGAAATACAGAAATGAGGCATTACAAGAACTAAATAAATGTGAGCTGTCATAACACTTTGATTTTATGTTACAATATCCCCCACCACTTATCTTCCTTATAAGATATTCATGTTCACATAAGGGAAATTCACACTGAAGTAAAATTGGTTCTAGTTATTGTACTTTACTAAGTTTGCTTAACTTTATCTGTCTAATACTAAGAGAAAAAAATTAGATTTATTGAAACAAAATCACCTTAAATAACTACAGATTTTAGAATTAGCTTTTTTATCCTATTTATAGAATTAAAAAACTGCTGATTTTCCAGTTTGCATATGGAATAGCAAATATTTATGATATTAATATTATGGGTAGTATTTAAGTGTTAAAAATCTTAAAGTTTTCAGTTTTTGCCAGGCATAGACAAATGGAGGTCAAGATTCTGATAACCTTATATGCTTCTTTTTAAAAGGATTATTATAAATAAATTTAGTAATGAAATAGAAGTTCCATTTAATATACTAGCAAATAATTTTAGTATTTGACAGTGATATGTACAAGTTGTAAGTATGAAAATAGATTTGCCATTTTCCAAGATATTAATCGGTCCCTTGCTTCCCTTATAACAAGATTTTAAAAATGTATTTTCCAAAGACTCTTATTCATTTATTTTCTTAGTTTTTTTTTCTTTTAAGCCAGAGACCCAGTGATTCCCTCTGATAGCCTTTCTTCATTTTATTCTTAATAATGACTCTTTGGGGAGCAATGCTGTGGGGAATGAGATTGATCACCCATCACTGCTGCTGATGTGCTGTTTAACCAAGCCGGTGAACCATATACTGTCATCATAGAGGGTATCAAATCAACAGTGTGTGCCATGCTGCCTACACTCCTGTGCACCTAACAATAATGACAATTCTTTTAGTTCATTAGACAGCCCAAGAAACTGCCAACTAAGTTATAGGATAAAATTATTTTATGTGGTTTGTGGATAATGAGAAGAAGAGTGTTTGTTTGGGATCTAAATACATGATTATTTTTAACAAATAACTCTCAATGACAGTATCTTATCTTCCAATCACTTCCGGAAACATGGCAATTTATTTAGCCATTTGTTCACAGTTCTAAATTTCTTCTTTGATTTTATGCCATGCTTTGTTCACTTAGGATTTTGAGAACCTTTTTATGAAAGAGAAGTATAAAATTATTATGTTCATTGGTTAATCATTGTATATTTTAATATTTTGGTTCCCAGGGACACTGTCAGGTTTTCCAAGACAACATCCCTATTGTATATTTGTGTCTTCTAGGGGTCATACCTTACACAATGATTACATCGTGGTTATATGCTTAACTTTGTGCCCTACTGAAGTACACAGAAGTTAAAAGAATTTTCTCAAATACTTTAGTATGGAGTTTGTTATTTTACAGAGAAGACTATTTTTAATGTAAATAATCAATATTAACAGTCAATATAAATAGTTGATTACTCGAATTCTCAGATAACTTTTTATTAATCCTATTTTCTCCAAATTTCCTTTGAAGAGTATGATTTTTAAAACACCAATTTTTTAAAATAGATTACTACCATGGCACCTTTGACATTTCAGAAAAATTTGTTTTCAAAACCAGATTTCTGTACAAACCAAGGTTTTTTGGTCATATTTGTCTCAAAAGTATCTGAATGTTAATAATGTTTCAACATACATATAATGAGAATAACAATGCCAATTCACATAATGAAATAATTGTGTTTTAATATTAGATGTAATTTGGAGAAATTTTTATGAATCTTTTTTAAAGAAAAACTGAAGGGAGTTTATAGAATCTTGAAAATTAAAGAAATAGTCTTTATTTAAAAATAAACATAATCACATTTTAAGGTAATATCTAATAAGTCTTAACATCTCTCACATTTAACTGAACCCCAAACAGTTGTTTGCTTGTTCTCTACTTTCCTATCAAAATTGATTGCCTTTCTTCCTCTTGACAAGGTCTCTGTTTTTGTCTTTCTCCAACTTATGTCATGGTTACAAAATGAGTGCCTGAGTCCTAATAGATAATAAAAATTTGGATAAGAAAATAAATTAAGTAAAAACATCACTTCATCGATTTTTATGTATGTGTTTGTATGTGTGTTGTGTGAATTTTAGAATATACTAAATAATATTCTTGGAATACTTAATGAATAAAATAAATACAATAGGATATATAGAAAGTAATTTATTTGAATTTCTTTGCTTTATAAGTGTGCTTAGACATTGACAATATTAGTGCTTTTGAAGTCACTACAGGCAGAGATCCACTAAACCTTATAGAGAGTCTTTTAACTTTATATGTGCATTATGTGAGGCAGCTTAATGAAGAAGGAGGGAATATAAGAAAGAATAATATGCACTTTAATAAATCATATATCCTTGTGCTATTTAAATGTTTCTTCAAGGTTGATTGAAACTTTAACCTCAGTCTCAATAAAAAAGAAAAGCTTCAAATTTGCCAGACCTTGAATTTTTACAACACTATGTTGAATTATGCAGTGATCAGTCAATTATTCATCTCCCTCAGTCTGAGATAGCTGTGCTTTGAAAAGCATGCAAAAATGGGGCTACAGAATGTGATGCTGTGTCAACACATTTCACTCAGGATTGCTTACAAGACAAATTTTTGTTTCAACATTGATTCTATTTTTCTTGATGTTTGCTTCTAATAAGGTACCTGTTACAAATCAATTTCAGTTTGCATGCTTTAGTTTCTGATTCAGGATGATACACTGCCAAAATGACATTACTGCCTTTTCCATAGATTTCTGCACCCTTGTGAGAAATAGAGATCTTTCATAATTCAAGGTAATCTTCACATAGGACTGTAAAACAAGCCTACTTTTCTTCTAATGGAAGAAGCAAGAACAAATGAACTAGTTCTGAATTCCAGAAGAAATTTATCTATGATAGTTGGAGTTCTTAATATTTCATCAATAAAACAAATGGAAAGAGGGATTCAGAGATTAAGTTTGCTAGCCTCTAATATATCTGTTAAAATTGAAGGATTCTATTTAGGAAACCGAAAAAAGGAAAGAAACATATCACTGATGAAGGTCATAGGCTTGGAATTTGAATACTTCATTCAAATAATAGTTTTACCATTTGCTAGCTCTTTAATATAGGGCAAGTAGATTTCTCTTTCTGAGTCTCAGTTTCCTCATTGTTACAACAGGGAAAGAAAACTTAGTTTATAAAATTATTATGGAGATTACATAGGATAATCTATGCTAACTATTTGAAACATAATGTTTGGCTCAATGTGAGTACTCAAAAATTTTTATCTGGTTTTATTAACTGATTGTCAGAGTTGAGAAGTCACAGAGTTATATGAACTGTAAGACACAAACTTTACTAGTAAATTTGATAAAATACTCCGTCCTAAATCATTAATGCGTACTTGCCAAAATTCTACTTCCAAACTTCTTTAGCTATTTGAATTTAATAGTAATTATTTGACCATGGAATAGTATGTAGTGTTAGCTACTTGTTCTGATTATGCATAGTGACAGCTCTATCTGTCTCATTGTTCCCATCAATGCATTTATCTTGCTTTGTTTTTGTAAGCTCTTTCCAGCATAAGTAGAACATTCAGAGACCCAACATGAATTATGAAATTCAAATCTCAGTTGATTTCCTGTTTAAAGTTAATGTGTCCAGGCAGTCCAAAGTTGACAATGAAATTGCCCCATATGTTCAAGGAAAGATGGCTGAATGGAATTGAAAATTTTCAAACTATTCAATTCAGGTACATTGTGTGCCCCAAACTTTTATTTTAACAGTAAATATTTTGCAAGCTTGAGTAGTTTAAACACAATATTAATTTTTTTTGTTTTCATAACTGGAGAATAACATAAAAATTATTTCAAAATTGGTAAAAGAAAGTGTGTTAAATTTTCATTGCTATGACCAAAATACCTCATGGCTCATGGTTCCAGAGATTTAGTCCATGGTCAGCCACATCCATTCCTCTGGACTCAGAATGAGGCAGAATATTATGGCTGAAAGGTGTGATGGAGGAGCACTGTTCCATTCATGGCAGACAGAAAACAGAGGATGAGAGAAAGGAGGATAGGGTTGCAGGGAAGATAATGCAAAGTACTTAGCATATTTTGGGGGTCTTTAATTCTTTAAAATTAGACCTTCCTTGTCCTTAGTTTTACATATACTTTTCTGACCACACTGCAAATTTTCAAAACCCTCTGTTGTCCTTCTTGCTCCCAGTTCTTATAGTAAACCTGGATTAAAAGCTGCCCAACAATATACATGCTGACCATGAGCTTTGGTGCCTTGTAATTTCTCTGCCAGATTAATTCATCTACCACCTTTAAATTTAGCCTCTTAGAAAGTCTCAGGCCATCAGAAAAATATAAACAACGTTTTTGTCAATATGTAACATGAATGGCATATAGTTCAATTTCTCTCTGAAACATAATGAGCAGAGATTTTACTGTCTGCATTCCGGTTTTCTGAGTTCCCACTAAAATTGCCTACTAAACTCCTCTTACAACATTCAACAGCTTTTCCAGCCTGCCTCTTCAAATTTTTCTAAACTCCTCCCACAAACCATTTCCAAAGGCTTCTGAATCATGTGGTCAGTTAAGTCACTGCAACAATCTCACTTCTGAAAACCAATTTCTGTGTTAGTTTGGCATCACTGAGACCAAAATACCCAACAAGAACTATTTAAAGCCAGGCACAGTCATACACACCCGTAAACCTAGCCGCTCAGGAAGGTAAAATAGGTAGATTGTAAGTTCAAAGCCAGACTTAGCAATTGAGTGAGGCTCTGAGCAACTTAGCAAGATACTATCTCAAAATTTAAAAAAATTTTAAAAGGGCTGGGGATGTGGCTCAGTGGTAAAGCACTCTTGTAGTGGAGGAACACTGCTTCATTCATGGTAGTTAGGGAGCAGAGAGAGGGAGAAGGAAATGCCTGTAAGGAAAATGAACCCTTCCAGGGCTTGCCCCCAGTGACTTACCTCCTCCAAGCACGTCCCACTTACCTATAGTCACCATGTAGTTCATTGAAACTAAACTGGACTGATTATGTTACAGCTCTCACAATCCAATCACTTCCCCTATGAGCATTTCTGTATTGATACAGGAGCTTTTGGAGGACACTTCATACCAAATCATAATAGAAGGAAAATTAAGAATTGAAGATAGTAAATTATTCCCTTTTAAAAAGCTAAATCAGTCATTACATCCCTAAAAATAATCACATCTGAGTACCATAGATTAAAAGTATTGCAAAGGAATGTTACCAAATACAGAGACATTGAATATTTTAGATATATAGTTTTTCCTTGTCAGATGTATTTAAAATAAATCAATTGTAATACAACACAAGTACATGAAACCAAATTAAAATATAATCCATATAGAAAGGACATTTGGAAACAATACAAATTTATTTGAGCTTTTCTATTATATGGAATATCAGGTTATAAGCATGATTACTTTCAATAGTATGATTCTCTCATTGGAAATATTGTGTTAAAAAAACAGTGAAGAATGGTTAATGAATTGGGGAGCCAACAAATCTGGGCAAGTCCTTGACAAATCTAAAATATTTCACACTATCCATGTCATGTTGTTTAGTGAAATAAAACATATTTGAAACCGAAAAACCTTAAGGGTCCATGCGTCATTGGAAGTCCAATGTTTACATTGATTTGTTAAAAAAGGATAAATGGATTCACTGAATTATCCAAAATTCCAGCAGGAGAAACAACAAATATATTGGAAGATCACAGTGAAATATGGTAACCAAAGTTTTGGGGTGAGAGATTTAGGCTCACATTCTAGGTTATTATCTCCTCCTCTTTTTTTTACCATAGTCAAATATTTAACCTAAATATATCTTCATTTGTTAATTTGAAAATAATGATTGTCAAATTTAACTTGATAGGGTTATAATATCATGAAATGAGGATGTACCAGTTATGAAATATTTCTTATAGTTTATAGCGTCTTAGAAATTGCTCAATGATGGTATTTACTGGCACATCATGACTGTGAAAATTTGAGAGAAATTACTATTTTTTAAGATATTATACAAATCAAATGTGCTTCTAACATGTAATTTCTAAGAGTTCTATATCTGATTTAAACTAGTATATTTTCTCTATCCTGTTTCTGTTTTACCTTCTTGTTTTACTGAATAATTGCCATCTATTCACCACTACCCCCACCCTCCTTCTCTTCCTCCTCATCAATGCCATCTATCACAAATATATATGTATATATATATATATATATATTTACATATTAATTAATTTTGAAATGATGTTTTATTGTGTTTTCTCTGAATACTCAGTTTTTAAAAATAAACTAGAAAATACATTTTATATGAAAGTGCCTCAGAAGTATAGACTCCTGTGTCCCATGCTAGGCTTGAGTCAGAATTCCCAGGAATGAAACATAGGAATGATTATTTAAAATTTTTAAAAGATACATTCTCAGGTCATGCTAATATATTAAGAGATACTATAGTAGAGTATTTGATATTTTTATGTAGTACTGCTAATACAGGAAGCCCAAAAAATAAAGACATAATAAAAATTTTATAATTCATTAGAGGGAATACTGTTATTTTTTCATAAATTTATTAATATCTCAAATTTTTACTAAAAATCATCCTGGTTTTAAAATATAGGTATTAAACATACTAAAATAGATTAAAATAAGTGTTCACAGAGAATAAGAAAAAGGATAGAAAATTAAAATGAATTTGAAATGAAGGTTAGTATAAACTAGTCAATGTAAAAAAATCTTTATGTAACTGCTAAATACAGGCCACAATTTTTGCTCTAAGCTTTGTCCAGCCAAAGCAAGAGAAGATAAAATGAGCTTTTGCAGCATTTATGTAACCATAAGATAAAAATTAAACCATTACTAAAGAAGCACAATTATTCCTGATAGACCAGAGATAAACTTCAAATATATATGATATTAGATTCAAATCATTAGAAAGATTTTGAGTAGTATATCTGAACTAAGAAAATATAAAATTTCTAGAAAAATAGGAACTTTTGATTCCTTCTGATGCATGAAGATTCTGTGTACACATTATTCTGAAAGTAAACATAAACTTTAGCATTATACATATAATCATATAATTCCAAGGGAACATAATCTTCTGAACGTGGTTCTGTAAATTGCAAAGTTAATATTACATATCTGAAAATATCTAGATTTATTTGTTTCTAAGACAACATTTTAGTCTTGGTATGACATACTACCTTTCCTCTAATCATACCAGAGGTAATAACACAGAGCTAAAAGGGCTTCTTCTACTAAAGCTAGTACAAGTGATGAGGCCAATATAATTTAGGGTGTGTTCTATCCTTCTGAAAGAGGTAATTCCACATGAGATGACTGTAATAGATACAGTATGCTGTGATGTAGTATATAATAATAGAATGTAATATAGCATTGTATGACTGTAGGCCTTAGAATGACAGTCCTGGGCCAAACGACTTAGGACGATCAATTTGATTTACACGTAAGAGTTGATGCAAACCAAGGCACATGAACATCATGAAATCCATTTAGTCCTACCTGCAGTGATGGAGGCCTAGAAAATAGTCATTTTCTTTCCATCTTTTCCTGCTGTTCAATTTTGGTTGAGTGCCATATAATGTACTGAAATAAACTGTCAACATACATAGCCATTGCTCATTGGCAAAAAGCTCTGCTGCTTTTTTGGATGGATGACAAAGTGTCTATAGCATCAATACAGAATCTTATAAGTACAAGATAAGATGAATATCATGCTATAGTGAAATGCTGCTTTCCTGCTAATACTTTCATCTCTGATTTCTTTTAAATTCAATTCAACCTATATTTATTGGAAGGTTTATGCACAAAAGCTACGCTGAGTGCTGGGAATATGAGAATGAATAATACATGGGTCCTAGAGAAAAATCACAATATACTGGTAATACAGGTATACAAACAAATAAATTACAATAAAATATGAAAATACTTTTAGGATCATATGAAATATGCAATGGGAGCTCAGAGAAGAGAATGGTTAACTACTTTTAGGAAAGTTATTGAAGAGATGACATGTGACCTGGATTTTATGGAAAGGAGAGATTTATCATATTCTAAGCAGTAGGAAAAATTATAAGTCTTAAAATAGAAAAAAGTCTGAGAATGTCATGGTATATTGCAAGGGTCAGTATGACAGAAGCATGAGAACTTAGAGTAGGAAAAGAAACTGAATAAAAATTAGAATGAGTAGAAGGAGAAATTGTGGTGTTAAGGATAAACAATTTGGTGTACATTCAATGATATTTTATGCCAAGACGATGAATTTGGATTGGTTCCTGTGTTCAATGGGAAGTTGTGTCTCCCAATAGATAAATAGCAGAATCATTTTCCAAGGATATCATTTTGAAGGGATTAGAGAATGTCAGTAGGAGACTAATGCAATGATTGGAGAGAATGAGGATAGACCTGGAATAAAAGAATGCCAATGGCAATAAAATTAGAGACCAGATTGTAGAAACATTCCAAAAGAAAAATATAAGATGATTTGATGAACAATAAAATAGGAGACTGGGCAAGATCTAAAGCAAAAATCAACGCTTCCATCTTAAAAGAACATTAAAATGGATGGTACTTTTCTTAACTAAGAATGAAGATATTAGAAAAATATCAATTTAATAGTATTTAGAAAATACTACTAAATTGAATTCAATTTTGCACATGCCAAATTTAAGGCACTTGTAAGGTATTTATACATATTTGTTGAATAAGCATTTGTAAGTATAGAATGATTCTTATGAGCAAAGAGGGAATGGGGGAAGAGACTTGAGATTCCTCTATATGTGGAATGTAATTTAGATTATATACATGGATAAAATCCTGTGTCAGGTACACCTTAGACACCTCCTTATCTATTCTATCACATGTCTCTGGGACCCTTAGGCATTTGTTCCATCCAGATCAAAATTATAGTCATTGGTGGCACTTCATGTCCACACGTTGTACTTTGTCTTCTTACTTCAAGCTATCTCATTTGTCACTGTAGTGTAAAACACAGGAAGGATTTTTGCATTCTTAAATATACAGATTGTTAGTATTAATGCAGTATGAGGTGAAACTGTAATCGATGGAAGTCAGGAATCAGGAGGTAAATTATTTTTCCCCTTCCTCAAAATGGATTCCATTCGTGTATACACATTTTTAGAATATGGCCTGGTATATTGCATCAAACCATCAAAAGCACAATTGATAATATTTGCCTCTAATTAACAGATTAGTTACACAGGATGCCACATCCTGTTTCTCCTCTTTTCCTTGTTTCTTCTTTCCCTTACTCATGTTTCCTAAGGATTATTCTTTCTGATAGAATGGTAGCAATTAAGATTTATATCTAAGTCAACACTCTCTGGAGAAACCAGATTATTTCACAATGGGAAAGCTATTTTATTCCAGATCCAAATGGCAAAAAAACAAACTACTCAGTAATTTGAATAGAAAAACTTTAATATAATTATTAATCATAGTAGGGGCTTAGAGGAGTGAAGAATTGATGAGGAAGAATTCAAGTGAATTCTAAAAATTATAGGTATAGCAGATATAGAAAGAAGCTACTACCCATTGGGCTGAATTATAACACCCAACACACTTGCTGGCTAGTAATTGCTGCTGGTTGCTGTTGGAATTGAACACTGATGACATCAGTGCCATGGATGCTTGGGTCTAAAGAAGCTACATGTAACACAAGAGCCTGTTTGGAAAAAAATAAAATCTTTCAGACTGAAGGTACTGGGCCCTGGAAAAGTTGTATGAACTATAGATACTAGACACTAGAGATGCCTTCTCTGCAGGAGCCTTCTCAGTGAGCACTGAGGCCAGGAAGAAAATTTTTTTTCCATTTGAAATGTCACTCCAGTGCCCTCTAAAGACCAAGCTTGACATTATGTCAGCTGGCAAAGGACAAATATTTAATGGGCTCCTGTCCATTTTCACCAAGCAGACCAAAAAGGTGAAGAAGCCGAATATCAATAAGTCTTCTCAGACACAAAACTCTGCCACTTTGGAAGAGTATTTTATGAGTAAGAATATAAGATAGATGATGGCTCATGACATTATATAGAGAACAATGAGCTAGTGAAAGAGGTGTATATAACAGAGAATCAAGGAGAAGAGGGTTACCTGAAAAGCCAAGGAGACCATATTTTTTGATTTTTAATTTTTCAACTGATATATTAAAATATAAAATTTATTTTATTGATGCGATACCATGTGATGTTCCCATACATGTATGTAGTGTTAATGTTTCAGTCAGGGTAAGCATACCTGCTCAATAATTTTCTATTTATACTGAAAATATTCAAAATCCTTTATTTCAACTTTCTGAAATATACAGTATGTAATTGTTACCTATAGTCACCATAGTGTTATACAATAGTACATCAGGAATTCTTACTCTATATGTAACTTAGTATTCATTGATCAACGTTTCCCCATTCTCTCCCCTCCTTTCTCAAATCTCCAGTAACCACCATTCTACTTTCAGGTTCTATGAGATCATCTTATTTTAAATTCCACTTATGAGGAACATTATAAGTTACCTTCCCATCCCTGGCTTATTTAAAAACAGTAATCTCAAATTCCATTCATGTTATCACAAATGACAGAATTTCATTCTTTCTTATGGCTAAATAATATCCCATGATTTATTTGTACGACATATTCTTTATTTGTCAGTTAGTAGATACTTAGATATTTCCATTTTTTGGCTACTGTGAATGGTTTTAAGGGATATTATGTAGTTAACAGATAAATTACTTTGGATAGTTGAAAAAGGAAGAAATAGAAAAAAAGTATTTGAATTTCTGAATGTATAAGTCATTATTGGTATGACTAAGTGATATTTCAGTAAATGGCTTAATGAAGAAGCCAGAATTGGGTGAAAAGAGGAGTAGTGATGGGATGTTGAAGAAGAGAAGATATTCAAGAGATTTCGGGACAAGTGGAAAGTACAATAATATAAACGATGATTAGGAAGTATTTTTGTTATATTACTTTTGTCATTGCCATTTGTTAAATTAAAAACACTTGTAGGTGAAGAAGAAAAGTAAAAAGACATGAAAGTTGGAGGAATGCGAACTCCTTATAGAGAGGCAAAGGCAAAGCCATGGAAAATAGTAATCTCTTTCCTCAGAGAAAATGTTGAAAGGATAATGATGGTGCATTAGAGAAGAATGCTTATGGAAAATGCTTAGGGCTGTGTGTATGCATGTGTGTTTGTGTGTGTGTGTGTGTGTGTGTGTGTGTGTGTATGTGTGTGTGTGTGTTTTCTCCTGATAATTGACTATTGACCTTAGATATGACATACCCATAGTTGTGTCTCAGTTTTATACATGTTAAGTTTGTAATCTGTATTTGATGCTATCCAAGGTCCCTTTGAGAGCTAAAATTTCATAGCAATTTTATAACTGGAAAATAAGAAACAAGAATGATTCTTATTTGCCCAAAATTAACTTACCCACAAAATTGAGAAATCTGAGAGATACACTTCTAGAACATTGTGACATCTAAGTATACAATTATTTTTCCACATCAACTTATGTGAACCACTTGAATAAGACAACTCATGAAATGGCAGAATAGTGTGCATAATATGTATTTATAATTCAGAAAGTAACATCAGAGGGATAGAATCCAGTATGACAACAACACACTAGTTAAGGATGTACATATGGAATACAAATTGTGTCTCAAATAGAAGCACATTGTAGTACTTACACCAAGAGAAAAGAGAAACAAAAGGAATGTGAATGTTTCAGATGCAACTGTTACCAATCCACAGAAATAATAGTATCAGTCATTTCAGAATTAATAATAATACAGAGGGATTCTGGGGAATTTCCCCTCTAAATCTAAATAATCCTCTAAATTGACAGTCTCAAACTTTAATGCAAATCAACTGATATCAGATGAACCTAATTTGCTAAATTAAGAGCAGATTCCCAAGGAACTGTTGCAGATGGGAAAAGACCAAGGAAAACTAAAGGCAATGTAGGATTCAAGCACACACTCACAAAATCATAACTGGAAAAATGAGTGAAATTCAAATATTCTAGATGATTTAGTAATTTTGTGCTCATGATAAGTTTCTAATTTCAAAAATTGTACTATGCTTAAACAAACTCTTAGTACTAGGATACATGGACTGAGTGAGAAAGAGGTCTTAGCATGATTTAAGGAGTTTCCTAGAAGTGTAAAATGAATTTAAATAAAAAACTTTTTTTTATAAAACCAAAATCTCTAGGCAAACTGTAGATAGACTAGGAATGTGAAAATTCAGCACGTTTTGTAGATAATTATATAGCAATCTAGATTGAAAAAAGACCTTCTCCTATATGTGACTTGCTCTAATCCTACTGACAGGGAAGGATGGAAAGTGGGTGACTACAGAAATAATATCTGGGCAGAAATGGTTACTCCAACCTCATACTTTGGTTCTCCACACTGAAGGTAATATACAATCCTCCCATGAAATGTAGTCTCCCCATCTCTCACCTTTCTTCAATTGATGTCAGATTCAAAATCAGTCTTATACATCGTTGAACTAAAGATTTTACCTTGTCAGAATCTGATATTTCGTTAAAAACAGGGGATCGTTGGTAATTTTATGTGAAGGAGAAATATGTTTTAGAACATGGTGTTGAAGTTCAAAAATACACATCTAAAAAAATCTCAAATTACAGGAAAGCTGCACATTGAAAAGATATGTTGGACTTTTCGAAGTTGGATCCAAATCAATCACAAGTCTAATGCTTAACACTGCTGATATGTCAGTCATTTTCCAGAATGGTGTGCCATTCATACTGCTAAATGAACATTTTCATTTCCCAGATGAGTGATCTGCTGTCCATCCTTATAATATGGTGCAGTGTTCCCAGGCCATTTACATCAGCTCTGCTTCCTTAGAATGAAACTATTTCATTGGGTTACATCTATTGAAGGATGCTTTTAAATATAGTAAGAAAGAAAATAACAACATGTTGCTTGTGATTAATCAGAGATGTGTGACAATGAGAAGATGCATCAGTATAGAAGAGGAATATTTTGGACACCAACTTTAATAATGTATAGTATACATTTAAACAGCCTTATTTGGAAAAGATTCATATTGACTGTGCATGAAAAGGGTGATTTAGAGGAGTTTTTGTCTTGTACATTGTGATTATGTGACAAGAAACAGGAAAACAGTATTTTTAATTTTAATCATCTAATGAGTTCTGTCGTAAAATTTAGATCCTTTGAAGTATATTTTTTGGAGATTTGTTTATATAAATTTTGTGAGCTTTTATGGATAGACTCATAGATGAGTTTTTCTTTTCAAGTCAAATAATTTTTGTATAAAGTGCATTCCTTTTTCACAGAATAAATGTACCAGATAAATCTGTAGATTGAAAGGAGTAGATTTCCTTCCATAATTTACTGCTGCTGAATGGAAACTAATCTTGGTAAACAGGGAAAATTACGAAGAAAAATGTTCTGAAATCAAAATTCCCTACAGAAAAAGAGAAAAGTAAAACATTTGTTTGGATTCCATCATTCATATGAGCATAGATTAACTATGAAGATTCTAAGAAAATGGTCATGTATTTTGTTTTTAATTTACCAAAATATCCGTTCTCTAAACAAAACAAAAACTACTATGAATTTGTGTGCATATAGGTACACACCTAATGCAAACACACAAGCTACTATAAGGAGAGCTTTAACAAATTCTCATTATTCAGGTAGTTAAAGAGCAAGCTAAATAGCAGCACCACCAGTGCTGTAAATACTCAAGGCTGACAGAGAAGTGGTTATGACAGCTTTCACATTATCTTATTGCAGAATCAAGGCAGTAGTCACAGCTGGCTCATATGTCAAAATGTGTCAGGACTTAAATGGTAAAACAGGAGTGCAACAGCAATTGGCTTTTCAATCAATAACACAATCAATATATTTCACAGATATTTTCCCATATCTAAATTACTCTGCAGAGATGAGGGCCCTGACTGAGTGTTTATAAATCAATAAAACCCACAGCTAAAGGACATCTGCTCCTGTTCTTTTTCTTCAAGGTGCCGTTTGCCTTTTCTTTCCTTCTCTCTTCTTATTTAAGAATGTACTTTTGAGGACAAACAACCCTCTTGTGCACACAAATCAGCTTACTGCTGCATTTTGTGTACATGATGTTTTTTTTTTTAATAATTTTTTTTGCTTGAGCATTCAACTAAGTGTTAAGGACAGCTTTTCTTAGCTTAGAATGCTTTGACTGTTAGAGTTAATAAAGCAGCTTTCAAATTTCAAGTAATATATTCTACATAAACTTCAAATAAATAATATCAGGGTACAGCATCCAGACTTGTGATTTGAAATAATAACCCAGGGCATTATTTTTTCCTTACACGGAACAATATTCTTGCTGAAAATTATATATTGTATTTGTACAGTTATGCCACAAATGAGAAAAATGTGTCCTCTACAAATCCATCCCCTTTGTTGAAAGATATGATAAGGAATAAAACAAAAACAAGAATACCCAACAAAAAAAAACATAAGTTAATGCAAAATTTTAATACTGACATGTATTTTTATTTCCTTCCTATATATTAAAATGAGGTGAAATATGAAAAATAGTTTAACAAAATCTGTGGTGTTCTGAGTTACAACCACCTTATTTTATTACTATTCTTTATAACACAAAGTAACATTACGATTCACACTGTCAGTGTGTCTTTAAAAAGAGAAGGTCGTATTGTGTTACAAGTAGAATGCAAATTAAATACATCAATCCATATACTTTTTCTAAGCTTGTGCTGCTAAAAGAAACATTTTCCAAGTTGATTCCACTAAAACACAGGTATTGAAGCAACATAGTGAGGACATCACTCTTTTATGAACTTGGGACATGATGAAAAAATGAAACACCAATATTGAAGATATTCCTTCTCATTAAAAGCTCTTTTTTACCCATTTTTCTCTGATCTTTAAGATTGAGAGGAAAATATGAATTTATAACTAAGACGATTTATTTCTTATTTCAATGGTCAGAGTGACTAGTTTGCCTATTAACTTAGCAATGTTTTATGAAGACAGAATTTCATTCCTTCTGCCTGTATTGTCTTCTGACGTGTAATTATCTTCACACTAGTAATTAACTAATTGGAATGTCATTTCCTTATTCATATCCTATTCTTTCTTGTACCCTCATCTCTCACAAATTCTACTCTTATAACCTATATCTCAACTAACTTGAACCCTAGTCTAATTCTTGACTATACCTTGCTGTGTTAAGACTTCATTCCTTTAGTTTACTTTCTAAAAAATTCTTCAGTCTATTGTGCATTTTTCAGTGCTTCAAGGTCCACTTGGAAATCCAATTCTGTTAAGCCTATCTCATCCTCCAACTAGAATTACTCTTTCTTCTAAATTTGAATGTCATGTTTTTCATGATTCTATGAAATACATGTTAATTATTTTGTAATTATTTATTAATGACTGCTTCCCTACCGATATATGGTCAAACGCTTCAATCTTTGGCACTTATCTTGAGCATTTTTAAATTATTTGCTTCTGAATGAATATTAAGTTGTTTATTTTTCTTGTGGTTTGGGTAATGGCTCAGTGGTAGAAGCCTTGCCTAACACATGAAAGGCACTGGGTTTGATCCTCAGCACCACATAAAAAATAAACAGATAATAAAAAAAGTTATTGTGTCCATTTATAACTAAAAATATAGAGAAAGAGAGAGAGAGAAAGAGGGGGGGAAGGGAGAGAGGGAGGAAGGGGGAGGGAGGGAGGGATGGCACCCTGAGAATCAACTTTTTTAAAAAAATTAAAAATTTTAAAAGATTGCTTGTTTTTCTTGAAGGAAGAATATATTTAAAACCATTTATAGAAAACAATAAAATTGATATTTAGCACCTAGAAAAAAAATCTATTCACATTATAGATATTCATGGGTGCATCTTTTGTAAGGCACAGGATACACAGTGGTAAAAATAGACATATTCCTGACTTTATGTACTTACTTTTTTGTAGTAATAAAAAATGTGACTAAAGCAATAATGAATATCACTTTTATGGAAAATTTGCAAAGACTTAAGATAGATTTTAAGATAGATACACAATATATTGCTACAGTTTTGCTATGAGTATGTCCAATGTGATATTTGGTACATACTTATATTTTTTAAAAAAATGACATTCCTTATTTATCTGAAATTCACATTTGAGGTCTTGCACTCTTGTCAATCTCAACTTAAGTGATATTTAACACTTTACCAATATATCACTCAGATATTAAAATATGTTTATGACAAAAATGATAAGAGAAAGTAAATTTTTACATAGTATGCACAGAATAAGAAAAAGTTTTTTCTTTTCAACCAAAATACGTAAATAAATAATGAAAAACACCTACGAATATTGGAAATAATGGAATTATTTTTGGAATCAAACCATGTACACCCCCTACAAACCCTGTACCCATTGGGTGTATATTGATTATTTAGAGGCAAGATAAGTAAAACAAAATGAGACTGTCCTATAAGATGCACAGATTTATTTCCAAACTAGTTTTCCTTCCTTTGCTACCAGCGATAGACAATCAACCTACTTCCGACCCCCCCAGAGTCACTCCTAATTGCATTCAAATTTTCTTCCTGAAAGTCTTGCCGCATAATATTTGAGGTTAGAATTTTTCACTACTTCATCTATGTGTCTGTTATGGCTTGAATGAGAGGTGTCCCCCAAAAGTTCATGTGTGAGACAATGCAAGAAGGTTCAGAGGGGAAATGATTGGGTTGTGAGAGTCTTAACCCAGGCAGTGAATTAATCTCTTGATGGGGATTAACTGAGTGGTTACTGAAGTGGTAGGGTGTGGCTAGAGGAGGTTAGAATTGGGGGTGTGTATTTGGTGTATATATTTGTATCTGGCAAGTAGAGTCTCTCTCTCTTTGCTTCCTTATCACCATGTGAGCTATTTCCCTCCGCTATACTCTTCTGCCATGATGTTCTACCTCACCTTGAGGTAAAGCAGCCTGTTGTCTATGTATGGAGACCTCTGAAACTATAACAAATAAAACTTTTCCTCCTGTACAATTGTTTTGATCTGGTCCTTTAATCACAGCTGCAAATAAAACTGACTAAAAGACTATCCTTGAAAACATAAATACATCTTACATATTTTAAACTTTACATTTTTACTCCAATGGTAAAATAGATAACATGTATTTTAAATGGAAGTAATACAAGTCGGAAGATCTTACAAATTATTTATAGTGTGGTTCACAGATACTAAAATGCAAGTCCTTAGCTTTATTTAAAAAATGAGTCTTGACGAGCCCTCCAACACCATTTAGACCATACTTATGGTAGTGATTCTGTTGACCAAATTTATGGAAGGCTTGCTCTTTCTGACTTTCTGAAGTAATAAGAACCTCTCAAGTCAGACTAAAGGAGATTTCTTCTAACCAAAAGAGTAGTGTTTATCTTTATGGAAAACACATAAGAGTTTGTTTAAGTACAATACATAGTAAACCATATATAAATTCACTTTACAAAAAAAAAATACTTTTTATAAACAAGTTTATGGCCTTATAATATACCAGGATCTACTAAGCACTACAGAGCAGCAACAACCAAGTACTTTCTCTAGTAAGTCCAAAATGAAATACAGCCACAAATTAGATGATCATTTTCACCAATGTACATATTTATATTGGTATAATCAATCGTACATGTTTTGTACATGTATACAGTACAAAATTGAAGTCAAAAGCATCATTGATATTCTGTGTTTAGGAACAAGAACTCTAAATGTACTATAGTGTATTCAGCCAAAATCTAAGAAGGGAATACATTGTTGCAAAATATAAATTTGACAGGTAGGCAGTAACCGTTGGTTGTATAAAGGAAAGGTCATTCAAAAGAACATTTTCCATAGACATCTGAGATTCTCTGCAGAAATGATATTTGTAAAATTATCCATAAACCTCACTTTCCATGAATTCACTGTAGATATTCAAACGGTCAGCCACCAACTCCCTTCTTCCTCTCCATTTTTACTATTTCTTTTTTTCTTTTCCCTCCTTCCTTCCTTCTTCAGTGCTGGGGAGTGAACCTAAGAACAGGCAAGTGCTACCCCACCAAGCTACACCCCTGGTCCTCCTTTTTTTTCTTTTTTACTTAACAGTGCTCACAAATATTCATAAATCTTCTGAAGTCAGCTTAAAAACATTGCATAATCTAGAATTAAAACTCATGCCTCAAATGTGCGCCAGAGTGACTTAGGCATTGACAAGAAATCCAGAGTGGCAAGATTTAAAATCTGCAAGAAGACATGAACAAAATACAATTTCTAAATCAAGTTTTCATTCTTTTATTTGTGTTTGGGGTGCTGAGGATTGAATCCATGCTAGCTACAATATCTACCACTGAGGTACATACAACTCCATTCCCTGTATCAAGTTGTAAAATGGATACAGATGACTCAATTCATCTCATTATTAGAAAATTCAAACAGAAAAAGTTAAGAATAAAGTTAAAAACATTAATTGATAATGATAAAGAAGAAAGGTGATTAACTAAGGTTAGATTCAGTTTGATTCAAAGGCAATACATATCTAAAAGTTAAAAATAATTAACAAAGAACCATTAAAACCATTTTGTTGACAGTCATGCAAATAAATATTGATCCATGTGCTTAGTGTCTAAAATAAATTTGGTACATTTCCTTAACAATTCTTGTCATTCTAGGTGTTGTAACAAGATACATTTTGTTAGAACTCTGAGAATACTTGTTGCAGAAAAGAGGTTGTCTTCTTTTAACCTGCTGATTACTAGAACACTAAAAGAATACGGTTGAATGGAAGGCTGAAGTAATGGCATTTGTAATTTAATTTGGGTCAATGAACATTTAAAGAACCAAATATAACTTTCATGGTCTAATAATTCTTGAAAACTCTTTGAAAAGCTGGTATAACGTTGTTACTCTTGGAAACATAAATCTTTTAAAATTGTGCAATATATCAAATACATATAAAGTTAGAAGACACTTATATACTCACCGTACATGTTAAAAATACTATTTGTTCTTTTTATTTAAGAATTTTCACTGTTAAAAAATGAATATCAGAGATTCCCTTGAAGTTGTCTTTTCTATTTTATTCCACATCTCACATTGCTTAGAGAATATGAGCACCCTGAATTAGAAGTTCTTTCTTCTTTTTTTTTTTGACTTTTTAAACAACATTTTCTTTCTTATTTTTAAGATGTTAAAGCAGTACTACAAAATTATATATCCCTATAAAACACATTAATTTTTAAATATTTTTAATTGTATAAAACATATCTTGTTAGGTCACTTGTATCTTGCTTTCCTCACTTATCAAGATAGATTCAGCACATTGGCTTTTGTAAGACTAGTATATTATATTTGCTGTTCAATAGTCCAGTGATTATGAACAACTTATTCATCCTTTTTCTCTTTTTGTGATATTTTTAATTGTGAAATCTTTTGCTAAAAAACTTGCTACAATCAACTCTCTTACACAGATAACTTTGTACATGTTAGAATTCCAAGGAAAGTAATTCATAAATCTTTACTACACATCACTAGCATTTTGATATTAGATTTTGGTAAAATGTTTATGATATTTGAAAAATCGATTTTTCTATACATTCTAAAATTTTCTTTCTTTTGAAACTTTTTCTGCATGCTTTATGTCTTTATTCTATACAAGAAGCTCTATTTATACAGTTTCTTATATTAATACTATTTGAAATGATTTTATGCAAATAAATTGCTGATCATATATACTATTATATGATGATTTTGTTGTTATTTTTGACCAAATAAAATAAATTCGGTAAGGAAATCTAAAGAACTCTAAGAAGACATAACAAAATATGGAAGTTTTACATTAATATACATAGGTCTAGATTTATTTTATATTTTGTTATTTTCTCTGCTTTCTAAATCTTGAATCTTAAAGTGCATGTATTCTGTTACTTTTGTGAAAATGTAGAAATCTTGGATTTTAAATATACTTGGAGGTGACCTATACATAATAGCATATCAAATGCATCAGGGGGTGAGAAAGATGAGAAAAAATAGCTCCCCTTTCAGCTCTTTTTCTTAGTTATACAACTGACATTATTAGTATATAGCAACTAAAAGTAAAACCTCTGATTGTGACTTTTTTTTCCCTTCAGTGCAGGGGATTTAATTCAGAGCCTACTGCATGCTAGGCAAGACAAGTACTCTATCATTAAGCTACACCACTATCCCTGGTAGAGTAATATAAAAGTATATTTCCCACGTTGTTTTATGGCATATTTCCTGATAAATGTAAGAGCTTTTATATTTTTCCTAACAACCAGTTTTAGTTTGATGGTTTTGTTAGCTTTATTTGTCTCTGACCAAAATACACAATAAGACCAACTTAGAGGGGGGAAAGTTTATTTTGGGCTATAGTTTCAGAGTTTCTCCTCCATGAACAGCTAACTTCAACTCCCTGGGTCTAAGCAGAGGAAGAATACCATGGCAAAGGACAGCAACTGAAGAAAGCTGCTCAACTTTTGGTGACTGGGAAGCAGAGAGAGAGTGAGACAGGGTAGAGGCAGGGAGACAAGATGTAATCCCCAAGGCACACTCCTGGACACCTACGTCCTATAGCCAAGTGTCACCTGTACTTCAGCCATGAACATTCCTGCATTAATACAGGAACCTTTTGGGGGGAACACCTCATATCCAAACTATTACAGTGATCTTCTCTACTATTTCTTTCTTGCAGCTAAATTAGTACCCCATTTCCCCTATACTTTTTGGTTTCACTATATTTTCTAACTTCTTGAGCTAACCCCATTAATTTCATCACTTTTCTTTCCAAAATATGAATCGAGACCATAAAGTTTCATCTAATTACTACTTAAACCCCACAAAGATTATTTTACTTGAAGCTGTCTTAATATCACAATTTAAAGTATTTTAAGAGGATCATATCATTTCTAAAGACATGATTTATTTGGGATACTTAAAATTTCTAATAAATGTAAGTTAGAAAATAATTCTTTTATTGATGTAACTTAACACTATTTTAATTACACACAGTCTTATTCTTTGATGTTTTTGATATAAATTGTTATCCCCAAAAAAGCCTTTTTGGTGTATGTGTGTTTAAAAAGAACATGTATTTTTTTATAATAATACATGGAGAAATAATGCATTTTTATGTTGTTGTTGTTGTTGTTGTTATACTGGGGATTGAACTCAGAGGCACTTGACCACTGAACCACATCTGCAGCCTTATTTTGTATTTTATTTAGAGATCGAGTCTCACTGAGTTGCTTAGTGCCTTGCCATTGCTAAGGCTGCCTTTGAACTCATGATCCTCCTGCCTCAGCCTCCCAAGCTGCTGGGATTACAGGAATTCACCACCACACCCAGTTGGCCAATATTATTAATTATGACATTCAAACTTTTTAGCAATTAATCTAATATCTAAAAGGTGTATTAAAATTTTCTAATTAATTATAGACCTTTCATTTCCCCTAGAGTTAATTTAATTTTTGCTTTACATGGTTTTTTGCATTGTATATTATTATTACTCATTTTAATTCCAGATGAATTCGAAATTATAGTTTTATATAGTGAAGTCTTTTATTATCACAATAATATGTTTTTCTGAAGGCTTTTATGCCTCTATTTAAATTTGCTAACGTAACTATTTATTGATAAATATTTTCCTAATATCTGCTTCCTAAATTTCCATGTTGTTTCATTTGGTCATGTTTCTAGTAAATAGGCTGTTGCTAAAAATAATTTTGGAAAACCAGTCAGATAATATCTAGCATTCATGCTGGTTTTAGTATTTCTTCATACTTACTTTTGATTACCAACATACCTATAACTATTTATACTATATTATACTTTTATTTTTATTGGTACATAATAAGTATACATCATAATGGGACTCATTGTGACATATTCATACATAAATTTAACATAATTTGGTCAGTATCATTTCCTAGTATCTTCCCTTCTTTCCCCTCCTCCTTCCTTCTGACCCCCTTATGGTACTTGTCTACCTTCTATTTTCACAAGATCCCTTATTTTCCTTTTCTTTCTCTCTAGCTACATGTGAGAGAAAACATATGACTCTTGACTTTCTGAGTCTCTTATTTCACTTTACATGATACTCTCCAGTTTATTTCATTTTCCTGTAAATGACATAATTTTGTTCTTCTTTACAACTGAATAAAATTCATATATTTACATATACATATATATATATTTGTGTAATATACATGTTTTCTCAAATATATGTATCATTTTATTTATGTATTTATCTGTTGATGTACAGTTAGGTTGGCTCCATAACTTTATTATTATAAATTGTGCTGCTATAATACTGAGAATGCTTGTATCACTATAGTATACTTACTTTAATTCTTTTGGGTAAATACTGATAAGTGGTATAGCTGGGTAATACGGTGCTTCTGTGCCTGATCTTTGAGTGACTGCCATATTGATTTCCATAGTGGTTGTACTAATTTACTTTTCTACCAAGAGTGTATGAGAATTCCTTTTTACCTGCATCCCCACAAGCAATTATTATTTGTATTCTCGATGATTTTCTTTTAACTGAGGTGGGACAAAATCTCAATATAGATTGATTTTCATTTCCTCTGATTGCCAGAGATGTTTAACATTTTTTCATATATTTGTTGGCTAGTTGTACATCTTTTTATAAAAGTCTGTTTAGTTCACTTGCCCATTTATTAATAGGGGTGGTGTGTGTGTGTGTGTGTGTGTGTGTGTGTGTGTGTGTGTGTGTGTTTTAAGCACTTTGAGTTTTTTTTTTTTTCCTCTGGATACTTACCCTCTATCAAATGAGTAGCTGAAAAGATTTTCTCTCATTCTGTGGGCTCTGTCATAGCACTAGCACCATTGTTTCATTTGATGTAGAGTAGTTTTTTAATATGATGCCATTCCTTTTATTAATTCTTGGTATTATTTTCTAAGCTTTAGGAGTCCTCTTGAAGAAATGGTCACTGTGGCTGTAAGTTGAATTGTTTCTCCTATGTTTTCTTTTACTAGTTCCAGAATTTATTGCCTATTTCTAAGTCTTTAATCCATTTGAGTTGAACCTCTGTGTGGGATGAGAGATAGGGATTTAGTTTCACCCTTCTACATATCCAGTTTACCTAGCATCATTTGTTAAAGAGGGTGTCTATTCTCCACTGTATGTTTTTAGTAACTTTGTCAAGAATCAAATGACTGTATCTGAGTCTTGTATTCCATTGGTTTACATGTCTGTTTTTCTGCCAGTACCATGATATTTTAGTTACTAAATCTTTATAGTATAATTTGAATTTGGGTATTGCACTGATGTTTTTTTCAGAATTGCTTTGTCTATTCTGGATCTTTTGTTTGTCCACATGAATTTTAGCATTGGTTTTTCTAGATCTGTGAAGAATATCCTTGGTAATTTATTGGGTATGGCATTGTATCTGTATATTATATTTGGTAATATGACCATTTTAACAATATTAATTCTGACTGTCTATAAACATGGGAGGTCTTCAATCATCTAGTGTCTTCTTATAGTTATTTTTAAGGGTTCTTTTTTGTAGAGATTTTGTACTTCTTTGGTTATATTTATTCCTAGGGTTTTAAAAATATTATAAATGGAATTGTTTTCCTGTTTATTTCTCATAAGATTAATTATTGGTGTCTACTAAAGGTATTGATTTGTGTATCTTTGTTTTGTATCTTACTACTTTGCTCTTGAAGTCTTCTGATGAAGCTTTTAGAATCTTCCAAGTACAGAAATATAGATTCTACAAACAGTGATAATTTCACTTTTTTCTTTCCTATTTTGATTCCTTTTATTTATTCTCTTGTCTAAGTGCTCTGGCTAAAGCTTCAAGTACTATGTGAAATAGGAGTGAAGTGGTAAGAGTGGGAATCCTTGTCTTATTCTGATTTTAGAAGAAATGCTTTCAGTCTTTTCCCATTTGTAATGATGTTGGCTCTGTGTTTATCACATATAGCCTTTCTGATGTTTAGGTTTGTTCCCTAGTTTCTTTAGTGTTTTTTTTTTTTAATCAAGAATGGGTGCTAAATTTGTTGAATCCTTTTCTGAATTGGTGTATTGAAATCATCTTGTGATTTTTGATTCTATTTATGTGTTGTATTATTTTTGGTTCTATTTATGTGTTGTATTATTTTTGGTTCTATTTATGTTTTGTATTATATTTATTGATTTACATATATTAAACCATCCTTGCATCCATGGAATGAAACCAACTTGATTATGGTATATAATCTTCATAATGTGTTGTTGAATTCTATTTGCTAATATTTTATTAAGGACTTTTTCCATCTGTGTTCATGAAGAATGTTGGTCTGAAGTTTCCTTTCATTGATGTGGCCTTACCTGGTTTTGGTATCTAGATGATAATGGCTTCATAGAATGAATTGGCAGTGTTCCCTCTTTATATACTTCATGGTATAATTTGAGGAGTATTGGCAGCATTAATTTTTCTTTAAAAGTTTTTATAGAATTTAGCTGTGAATCCATATGGTCTTGGGCTTTTTTTGTTGGAAGGCTTTTTATTACTGCTTCAATCTGAATCCTTGTTATTGATATGTTTAAGTTTTTTTATATCCTTGATTCCTTTTTGGTTGGCCATATCTGTTGAGAAGTCTATGCATTTCATCCAGATTTTTAATTTATTGGAATATACATTTTTGAAATAGTCTCTATTGATTCTTTGGATTTCAGTGAAATCTGTTGTTAATGTTCCTATTTTGCTTTTAATTTTATGAATTTAGATATTCTCTCTCTTTGGTTAATTCAGCTAAGTATTTATCAATCTCATTTAACTATTCAAGGAGCCAAATATTTGACTCATTAATACTTTTATTATATTTTATTCTTGATTTAATTAATTTCTACTCAGACATTTGCTATACCTTTCCTTCTACTAGTTTTGAAATTGTTTGTTCTTGTTTTTTTAAAACTTTAAGATACCTCATTATATTATTTATTTGGGTTCTTTCTGACTTTTTAATGTATATATTCATAATTACAAACTTTTCTCTTAAAACTGCCTTCATGATGCCCCAGAGAATCTGATATTTTTTAAAAATTTTAAAAATTTTTTAGTTGTTGATGGACCTTATTTTATTTATTTATAATCAGTACTTAGAATCAAACCCAGTGCCTCACACATACTAGGCAAGTGCACTGCCACTGAGCCACAACCCCAGCCCCAAGAATCTGATATTTTATATCTCCATATTTGTATGATTCTAAGAATTTTTAAATTTCTCCTTTGATTTCTTCTATGACTCATTAATCATTCAAAGGTGTATTGTTCAGTCCCCATATTTTATATAGTTTGTAGTTCTTCTTGCTGTTAATTTCTAATTTCATTGAATATGATATGATAAAATTAAAGAATTATATCAAGTGTGTTTGCTAAAACTTGATTTGTGGCCTAAAACATGGTTCATTTTGGAGAGAGTCCATTGAGCAACAACTGAGAAGAAAGTATATTTGACTGTTGTTGGATTAAATATTCTGTAGATGTCTGTTAAGTCCATTTGGTTTAGGATATGTTTCAGGTCTGAAGTGTTTTCTGATTTTATGTCTGAATAATCTGTATATTGGTGAGAAAGTTGTACAGAATCATGAAGTATTTATATTTTAGGATATTATCTGAGACTTTATGCCAAGTGTTTTTGTTTCACATAATTAAATGCAGCAACATTTGAGGCATAAATATTGACCATTGTTGTCTTCTTGCTCTATTGATCTGTTTTCCATATATAGTGACTTTTCTTGTCTCTTCTAATTTTATGTTGAAGTCCACTTTGTTGAATATAAGAGTAGCTACTTCTTTTGGGTTGATTTGTATGGAATATCACTTTCTATACATTCACTTTCAGCTTATGGGTATCTTTGCCACTGAGGTGTTCTTGTGGGGAACATATAGCTGGATAATGTTTTTTAAATCTAATCTGCCAGTCTATGTCTTTTTGTAGGAGAACTGAGACTATTTAAATTCAATGTCATTTTAGAGAGGTATTTACTACTTTCTGCTATTTTGATTTGTTTCTGATGTTTTTACTGGTCCTGATTTTCACTTGCTTTTTAACTGTTAATGAGATTTATTCTTTTCGGAAATCTCTTGTTTTTATGTTCTTCTATATGTAGGATTCCTTTAAGTATCTTTGCCACATTGACCTAGTAGCTGTAAATTCCTTTGGTTCATGCTTATCTTGCAAGTTTTTTATTTCTTCTTCAATTCTGAAGGATAGCTTTGCTGGGTATAGCCATCTAGATTGGCAATTCTGTTTTGTTTTGATGTTCTGAAATACCATTCTATGCCCTCATAGATTTTTTTTTCTGAGAAATTTCTGTCATTCTTGTTAGTTTTCCTTTATAGGCATCCTGGCATTTCCTTGATCTGGAATTTTGGAATTTTAATCACAGTTTGCCATGGAGAAGTTCATTTTTGTTCTGTCTATTTGGGATTCTAAATGCTCTCAGTATTTGGATGTCCATCTTATTTGCAAAGTTTGGAAGTTTTTCTGCTATAATTTTACTGAATGGGATATCAGTGCCATTTGCATGTATATCTGCTCCTTGCACAATATCTATGGGCCTTGTTAGGTCTCATAATATCCCAGAGTTCTGGGAAATTCTGGTCAAAATTTTTATTCTTTTCTAATTTGGGCCAAATGTTTTAGAGTATTCGATTTGCCTTCAGCTTTTGAAATTCTGTTTCTGTTTTCTTCTTGATTTAATCTATGGAGAGACTTTTGATTAAAGTTTGTTCTTTTTATTTATTTTGCCTTTCATTTCCAAGATTTCTGATGGGTTCTTTTTCAGAATTCCTCTACTCAAATGATCTTTCACATACTATATTTTCTCCCTTAGTTTCTTCCTTAGATCTTCTTTTACTTCATTGATTATTTTTACCAATAAACTTTTCATATTATTTGTTCACCATTTCATCCACTTTAATGTGGATACATTCAGGTGTTGGAGAGGGGTGGTATATAAACTTTTGGAGGCATATTGTCAGTTTTCTGAGATCCTGCATTTGTGCATCTGTTGTGATTTTTCCTTTCTTTTTTATGTCAGGATCCTTTAGTGATTAGTTTTCCCTTTATAATATGTGCTGACTAAGGGGTACATCTCACTGTCAACACATCCAATCAGCATAGTCAATATGCTAAGTTCAGCAACTGGTAACTGAGAGTAATTGCCAGTAACAGTGGTAATTTAATAACAAACCCTAAATTAATATATATTTTGAAACATTGCTAATTATCTTTACAACTCTACTAATCAATGAAAAAAAATCGGATGAGAAAAAATGTAGAATATACTGAAAAGTTAAGCATAAATGAGGATATACTTTATACTGTAATAAAGGGGAAAAAGAAAGAAAGGAAAAAAGAACAGAAAAGGTATATAGGTGAGATGAGAGATGGAGGAAAAGCACAGAGGAAAAGAAGGAAGAAAAAGAAGGGAGGGGAATGGAGGTCAGGAAGAAAAGGTATTGAGAAAAATTTGATTAGTTGAAAGAATATATAAAATTAGTTGGATCTGTGAAAAAACAAGTAATGAAGAAGGACATAACCAAACTCATCACACAAAAAATCTACTGCAACAATGATCATAAAAAGAATTATTAGGTTTGTGGCTGGGCATGTGGCTCAATCGGTAGTGTGCTCGCCTGGCATGTGCAGGGCACTGGGTTCGATCCTCAGCACCATATAAAAATAAAATAGAAGATGTTGTGTGCACCAAAAACTAAAAAATAAATATTAAAAAATTCTCTCTCTCTCTCTCTCTCTCTCTCTCTCAAAAAAAAAAAAAAGAATCATTAGGTTCATATTTTTAATTTTATTTTTTAGTTTTATAGAATCTTAATTTATGTTTGAATGTTCTATTGAGCGGTGAGAGAGGTGTGGTGAAGTCACCCAGTATTATTGCTTTGTGGTCTGTTTGATTCTTAGTATTGAGAAGGGTTTTCTTAAGGTATGAAGATGTTCTGTTATTTGGGGCATAAATATTTATGATCATTATATCTTGTTGATGTATGATTTCCTTAAGCAGTATGAAGTGACTTTCTTTGTCTCTTCTGATTAATCTTGGCTTGAAGTCCACTTTATCTGATATAAGAATAACTACTACTGCTTGTTTCCAAGTTCCATATGAATTGTATATTTTTTTCCATCCTTTCATCTTCAGTCTATTGATGCCTTTGCCTATGAAGTGAGTCTATTCTAGAGAACATATTGTTGGATCTTGTTTCCTAATTCAATCTGCCAAACTGTATCATTTGATTGAAGAGTAGACTATTTATATTCAGTGTTATTATTAAGATATGATTTTTATTTTCTGCCAATTTATTTCTAGTGTTTTAATAAGACTTGATTATCCTTAAATTTGCTATACTTTTGGTGTAATTCCTCTATCTATTTTAACTTTTAGTTTTCATTGTTTTTTCATGAAATATTTTATTAGGTATGTTTTGTAGGGCAGGCTTTCAAGTTATGATTTCTTTTAGCTCTTGTTTATCATGGAAGGTTTTTATTTTATCTTCAATTCTTAACTTAATTTTTCTGGGTATAATATTTTTGATTGAAATCAATTTTCTTTTAAAGCTTGGTACATATTATTCCAAAACCCCCTTTAACTTTGAAGGCCAGGTTGAGAAAGCAGTTGAATTCTATATTGTGACCAGTCATTTTTCTCTTACATCTTTTAAAATTCTATCCTAATTCTCTATATAAAGAATTTTTCATTATAATCTGTCTTGGAATGGACATATTGTGATTTTGTATATTTGGCCTCTTACATTTGAATTTTTATCTTATTCTTAAGGTTGGAAAATATTCTGATATTATTTCATTATGAAGATTATGCATCCCTTTAGTTTATATTTCAGAGCTGTCATCTATTCCAATGAGTCTTATATTTGGCCTTTTCATGTTATACCATATTCTTGAATTTTCTGTTCATGGTCTCTTAACATCTTTTCTTTATGCTCAATTTTATTTTCAAGTTGTTATCCTTTGTCTTTGAGACCTTGAAATCTATTTTCAAAATACTCTAATCTATTGGTGATGCTTTACATTTAATTTTTCATGTGGTTTATTGAGTCTTTCATTTCTAAAATCTGTTTGTTTCTTTTTCAGAAACTCTCTTTATTGAAGTGATCTTTCATTTTCCATATTTTCTCCCTGATTTCACTCCTTAAATTTTCTTTTACCTCATAGAACATTTTAACTATTAACCTTCTAAATTTCTTCTCTGATGTGTTCTTCACTGTGGTGTTGATAAAGTCAGGTGGTGAAGCATTATGGGTTCTTTGGCATGGTTTGTTCCCTTGTTTTTTCATGTTGCTTATATGTATACTCATCTATTAATACAGGTCTCACTTTTTATTTTAAGCAAAGGACTACTTTATGAGCTTCTTTCTCTTAAGAGTCCTGGATTGAGACAATATCCACATAATTAAATTCTAAGCCAATGTGTGACCCCTTTTGCTCCCAATATCAGCACCATTTTAAGAGATACAACTGAACCTTATACTATGATCACTTCAGTGCCAAGCCTCAGTCTATTCAACCTTATGAGAACAAAATACTTGTTGCTACTGTTATCCAAATTTCCTCAAGTCCAGGTATAAACTTGTAATAAAGGTCTAGAACAGGTAAAAATTAGTTGTTAACTTTAGTAAACTTCCTATAACCTTAAATGAGGGCTAAAAGGAGGAAGGAAGACAGATTGAGCAAAACAAAAGAGAAGGATAGAGGGAGAAAGAAAGAAAATAATATAGAAGAATAATTTATACCTAGGTAAAAATAAGAAATAGATGAATTGTGGATATTTGAAGTAGTAGCAGATAATGGAAGATGATGAATGAGGCTAAGAGGACCAACTAAAAACTAGAGCTAGGAAATCAAAAATTAGAAAGATTGATTCCAAGTAGTGCTTTAAACCATTAGATGAAACATATTTAAATGTATTTAAGGTACATTGTTGTCTATTGGTGTAACAAGTACTGTATAAAATAAAGAGCTATTTATATGATCAAGTTGACATTTGGGTTATTTATAATTACCATGTCAAGGTGAAGAAAATTTTTATTGAATCTTGGTTTGAATTTCATTGGGGTTTGGACATTTGGCAGATGTTCATTATTCTTTGTCTTTGCATCTCTCCAAAATTTCCTAGGCACAGAAGCCAATTCCCTGGTTATTATTAACCTACAAGCAGCTTTTGGTTTGTCAGCTCAGGGCCCTGAAGCTGACTGCCTGGAGAGTTCAGTTTGTGGCTTAGATATTTCTATGTGTGCAAGCTCAGGCATGTCCCTATGATTTTTCTGGGTCACTGTGTACCTGCTCCCCTCTGGGCATCATTCTAGTGATGCAAGGTTGGCTCAACATACAAAAATTAATAAATATAATTCACCAGTCAATAGACTTAAAGACAAGTATCATATGATTATCTTAATAGATGCAGAATAAAGCATTTGACAAAGTACAAAATTCATTCATATTTAAAATACTAAAAAAAAAAACTAGGCAAGCAGGAATATACCTCAATGTTGTAAAGGCTATATATGACAATTCCAATGGCAACATTATTTTGAGTGGAGAAAAATTGAAAACATTTTCTCTAAAAATAGGATGTTTGTGGATACTATTTTGTATTTAGAAGGACATTTCCCCCCCCCAAAAAAAACAACCCCCACAAGTCCATTAGAAGATTTTTAGAACTCATAAATGAATCCATCAAAGTAGCAGGATGAATCAATCAATCATGTTCTTACATTCCAATGATGAATCTGCTGACAAATAAATTAGGAAAACTATCCCTTTTATAATAGCCTAAATACAAAACAAAAACATGAGAATCTATCCAAAAAAAAAAGAGGTGAAAGACTTTTGCAGTGAATTCTATAGAACACTAAAGAAATTGAAGAATATCTTAGAAGATGCAAATACTTCCCATGTTCTCTAATAGGTAGAATTAATATTGCCAAAAGGCCATACTACCAAAAGCACTAATATAGATTCGGTACAATTACCATCAAAATTTCAATGGCTTTCTTCCAGAACTAGAAAAATCAATTATGAAATTTCATTTTGAAGAAAAAAACAACCAAAAAAACCAAAGCAATCCTTAGAAAATCAAAGCAGAACGTATCATAATACCAGATCTCAAATTATACTACATAGCTATAGGAAAAAATGCCACATGGTACTGGTACCAAAACAGGCACAAACAGGTATGAAGACTAAATGCATAGCATAGAAGGCATAGAAACAAACCCACATAAATACAGTTATCTGATACTAGACAAAGGTGCCAAAAGTACATGTTGGAAAAATGATAACCTTTTTAACAAATTATGCTGGTTAAACTGGAAATCCATATGTAGTAGAATGAAATTTAACCCTATTCCCTCCCTGCACAAAATTCAATTCACAGTTTATCAAGGACCTAGGCATTAGACCAGAGACCCTGCAACTTCTAGAAGAAAATGTAAGTCCACTATTCTAAATGTTGGCTTAGGAACTGATTTTCCTAACAAAACTCCTAAAATGCAAGAATTAAAATCAAACATCAATAAATGGGATGACATAAAATTCAAAATCTTCTTCACAGTGAAGGAAACAATTAAGAGCAAGAAGAAGAGCCTACAGAATGGGAAAAGATCTTTGCCACCTGCTTCTCAGATAGGGCATTAATTTCTAGGCTATTCAAAGAACTCAAAAAACTTAACACCAAAAAAAGAACAAATAACCCAATAAAAAATGGAAAAATGAACTAAACAAACACTTCTCAAAAGAAGAAATACAAATTGTCAATAAATATATGAAAAAAAATGTTTAGCAATTAGAGAAATGCAAATTGAAACTATATTGAGGTTTCATCTCACTCCTGTCAGAATGGCAATTATCAAGTTTATAAGCAACAATAAATCTTGGTGAGGATGTGGGGAAAATGTACTTTCATACATTGTTGGGGGGATTTCAGATTAGTACAACCACTCTTGAAAGTAATATGGAATTCCTCAAAAAACTAGAAATGGAACCATTGTATGACCCAGTTACCCCACTCCTCAGTAAGTATGCAAGGGATTTAAAATCAGCATACTACATGATGCAGTCATATCAATGTTCATAGCAGCAAAATTCACAAGACTCAAGCTATGGAGCCAACCTAGGTTCCCTTAAACAAATGAATGGATAAAGAAACTCTAATATATATACACAATGGAGTATTAAAGAGCCATAAAGAAAAATGGCTTTATGACTTTTGAGTAATGCATGGATCTATCATGCTAAGTGAAATAAGTCCATATCCAAAAGTCAAAGGTTGAATATTTCCTTTGATATGTGAAAGTCAATCAAAAATAAAGAAGAAATGGGGGGGGAATAGAAGAAAGATCAGTGGAGTAAATGAATGGAATGAAGGGAAAGGATGAAGGATAGGATAGGGAAAGACAGAGTAATAAATCTGACCTAACTTTATTATGTACATATATGAATATATCATGTGAATCTCAACATCATGTATATTCACAAGACCCTAATAAAAAAAGAGAACTATTAAGTGAATAGCAGAAAGATCAGCAGAGAGAAGGAAATCAAGAAAGGGAGGAAAAAAAGGGAAGTACTGAGGACTGAATTAGAACAAATTCTATTCCATGCTTTTTATAATTATGTCAAAATGAATTCTAATGTTATGTATAACCAAAAATCAATAAAAATACTGTATTGAATAATTGCACAGATGTTTGAATAAATATGTAACTATTGTTCTTTCATTATTTAGAGCTGTAGGCATATGATGACAAATTCCATGTTTTTTTATAATAAATAAGTGATCTGGAAAGTTGTACTCTATGCTCATTTCAAAATGTTTACTGTATTCTCTGTGAATATATTTTTTTTACCTTTTAGATGACAAACCCTGATGTTTTATGTCACTGCATATGAAACTGAATAAAAGTAATATTTTGTTGAAGTACTTCTGAGAATTTCAAAATTCTCAAAATGTATAGACATCCTTTGACACCAATGGTAGTTACAGAATATAGTATTACATAGGTTAGAAAATCTTACAATAATAGTCATTGGCAAAGTTTAAGCAACAATAACGATAACTTTAAAAAAAGTCATTCCTGTGAGAGACAATACTATAACCTGGAGGAGCAAATTAAATAGCCAGTGAGCAAATTTTTTTGCTAATGTGAACATCTCAGTTGTATCATCAACTCATGATATACAACTTGGAAAAACATTTAAATACAGAGTCAAATGGTAATTGCTTCTAAGGGCAATTGCATCTATAATTATATTAATCTAATCTTTATAAAAATATTCTGAAAGAGAAACATTTCCAAAATTAATTTGACAATTGAACCAAGGAACTTAAAATATTAAATCTGACTTAAAATAGGTATTGGTGATTTAAAAAGTAAACATTTCTATGGCCTAAAATAAATACTGAAATACATGTATGTATGAATTTTGTAGGGTTATAGTTTGAAAAATTTCTAATATCATGTCCAAAGGCCAAAAAGATGCTATAAAATCATCAATGTGCTATGCTTATTTGGGAATAAAT
This sequence comes from Ictidomys tridecemlineatus, assembly GCF_052094955.1. Lineage (NCBI taxonomy): Eukaryota > Metazoa > Chordata > Mammalia > Rodentia > Sciuridae > Ictidomys > Ictidomys tridecemlineatus. Next base: position 138,834,769 of record NC_135482.1, read on the forward strand.
TGGACCCATATTCTTTCCAGTGGTTGTTTTCAACAATAAAAAATTGATTCTTGGGATAACTAGAAAATATTGTGAATCACAGTACCCAGTTTTGTGATGAGTTTAGGTAAACTTTATTTTGTAATATGGTATTTATGTTCCAGGATGCTTTTTTCCACTGCACAATTATGTTCTGATTATTTAGGAAAACTATATACTTGAGAGATGGGTAAGATTATTGTGAAACATTGAGTTAGAAAATTAGTGTTAGACTTGTATTTATCCTTCACCCACTCCAAGGTTTTGCAAGTATCTAAATGCTTATTTTTTTGGACAGTTGATGAACCAAATTTTCAAACTATGTGAATTTTAATTTTGCTGCTACCATAGGTTTAGTTTGCAAATTTTCATCCAAGGATAAATCATTAAACCCATCTACATAGAGCAGCAAGTTTGTTCTTTTATATTGTGAGTGAATATTCTATTTTAAACAAGTTTCTTAAATGATTCCCAGTACAAATAGTTGTCCTTTTGGTCATCTGATCTTTAACTGTTTTCTAGTAAAAAGGAACAGTTGAGATTTTATATAGTTCCCTTTTGTCTCTCAACATTCCTTTTGGATAAAAAAAAGCCTTTGCACTTTTTAATCCTTCAATGAAAATCAAACATAAAATGTCATTTAGATTCAACTATTGAAAGCCTATTTTCTCACTAGGATTTAATGAAATATATATAATGTGGTTTTTGATTTGGTTTTGCTTTTTTTTTTTTTTTTTAGACTTTGGGCTAAACTCTAAATTCTCAATTCATTTCAAAGATGCCAAATACTTTCTCAGTGAAATAACCCAGACACAGCAATTTTATTTGGAGTCGTAAAAGTTCTTTTTCCTCTCTGAACTACTTCTTTTTTTAAAACTCAAGGCAAGATTAAAGCCTCTGGTGCCAAAATACTTAAAAAATATTAATAAGTGATTATTATTGCTAGCTTGCTTTCTATCATTTGATATATAATAGAGTTACTTGCTAAAATGTAAAGTGCATTATTAAGATGGTAATGGTTAAAACAATTTGCCTCTCCACAACTCCTACCCCACCCCCTTCTAACTCATTTGAAACAATACAAGCTGTTTTGGGATTCACAGGGTTAGATATCCTTGAAATAAAAAGGATGCTAAAATTTTGACTTTGACCATGAAATTTGTTCCACTCTTCTTAAGAAACATCACTAACCTGTAAAGGGATTTTAACAACATGTCTTTCAAAGTCAAACAATGCAATTCTTATACAAAAAAGGATCCATTGACTGGTAATGAGGTGTGAGAAATTTCAAACAGCTTGGTGTGGGACCAAGGTTAATATAATTATGGACCACAAACCCCAAGAAATTATTCACTCCCTTACGACTGAACTACCAGCCTGCAATAAAAGGTGGTCTTTCAGTCTTCAGTGCACTGATTTAAAATGATCTATTGATTTGGACCAAAGAAAGATGAATATACTGAGCCACTGAGGCTGCCTCCAAGTGATAATGAGCAGAACTGAAGGAATGTAGCTGTGGGATAGGGAATCTTCTTTCTACAAAAGGCTATGGCAAAAGCTGGAACTTTAAAGAACAATGACAAAGATTTGAAGAGGAATGTCATTCTTGTGGTCCCTGAGAAAATGCATAAAAGGATGTCAGGAGCTACAGAGAAGACTCATACAAATGAATAAAGGATGGGTTCTTTGCACTTGCAGATTGAAGCAAGAACCAAAGAGAAACACACAACTTTGGGAACTGTGAAAGCTTCACTGGCTTAGAATGATTAAAAAGCAAAACAAGACAAAAACCAGAGCAAATGAAAAATGTGGTAAGAAAAGGGCCCATCAATGATTGTTACATTAACATTTTCCTATGTATTCTAATTAATAAACAATAGCATTCAGATATATTTCTGTTGTGTATATATGCCCTGAAATTTTTGATTGATCATGGCTATAGATATGAACACACATGTTTTATAGATAATTTCTTAGTAATAATTATGTAATTCAAACTAGTAAATGAATTATTTTATTTTTGTATTATGAACATTCTTGTTTAAAAAAATATAGGTGATGAAATAACAGAAGCCCTTTGTGTTTGAGGCAAAAAAAGGTATTTACTTATAATATTAAATTATTTTATTTGATTTTTGTTATTTCAGGTTCTTTTGTAGTTGGGTTTAAATAATTTTGTCTCTACTAGATACTTCAGTGAGAATATTCTTCAGCAGTAGAGAAGAAATTATTTTAACATATTATCCTTCCTCCAATATAAAAATAAAAAACACAAATGTTCTGTTTAAGCATCAGTATAGGCATTGAGTGAACATTTAGGTAATGATTAATCACATTTGCCAGCTATTTATTTAGACACTTGAGTAAAGAATTAAGAATTAAATGCAATATAAATAAAATATTCCCTCCCTCCCCCAAAATCATGACTTCTCTTATCATTCCACAAAGCCCTTCTTCTTCATAATGTGGCTTCAATTTTGAGAGAGTCTTGAAGCAGTCTGTAATAAGGTAGAAAATATATTGACCTAGTCTCAGGAAAACATGAGTGTAGATCTGGACTTTGCTAAATACTTAGCTATGGTCTTGACCACTGTCTCTTCTGTAAAATGAAAATAATAAGTTTCATCTAATTGGTGTAAATGTGGTATTTTATCATCTAACTATATTTCTATTGTCTACATTTTCAGTTTTTATTTAAGCAAAATTCTGTGTATGTGTACAAAATAAAACCAGAGGCATAGACAAACAAGAATCTAACACCTCAGATCTTTCCATAGACAATTCCCTGAGTAAATCCTCTTAACATTCCCACTTGTTTTTTCAAGTATTATGATCCATATTTTAAAATAATATACTTGTAATTATATAATTCTATTTTATATATATTTTATTTATAGAATTCTTTTTTAAAAATTAAGTATCCAATTTCAGACACAGAAGATATACTTGATCTCTACATCTGCATTATAGATTATGAATTTTAAGTCAATCAATGCTCAGTAATTTATCTTTATGATTACATAGTATAGTTTGCAGGTGTGCCAAAATATAGACAATAAATAAATGAACTTCCCCACACCACTTTTTTTAATTTTCTGGAATTAATGCCTCATTAATTTAATTATACTCTAAAGCATATTAATAACTTATCCTTACATTGTATAATAGAATTGTAAAAGTGTAAAAGTTCAACTTGTATGGTCCATCACAGATTTTGTTATCTCTTTTTGTGTGTGTATAACTGTGCATGATGTTTTCCTTTCAATTTCTGTTTTCTCTAAGAGCCAACAGGCTCTTAACAGGGAGTCTGTTTCACTAGTAAATCCCCTTGCCTCCCTCTTGATTCAGTTTTTTGTTTCTTAGTTTTGTTTATTTCTTGTTTTAGAGAAACAAATTGTGAAGAAGCCACTTGAAGAAAGTACACTGGAACTTGGAGATCTTTCTTGAGAACTTGCGTATTTGAAAATAAGTCTTGAAATTCTGCATTTTTGAAAATATTTTTAACCTTATATTTGAATGGCAAAATGTCTATTATTAGAGATAATTTTGTAGGTATTTAAAAGGCATTTTTATTGTCTTCTAGCTGCCAGTTTTGCCATTAATGAGCTAGTGCCAATTTGATTACTGAGCGTTTGTATTTTTAAAAAACTTTTCCTCATTTTTAAATCTTAAAAGTTTTGGGATTTGTCTTTTTTTTTTAAAACTATTGCTCTAATATTTCTCAGTGCTCTGCCTTAACAGGGCACTGATTTGTCTGGCTACTCAGTGGATCCTTTCATTTTAGATATTTTGTGCTTTAGACCAAAAAAAAAGAAAAAAGAAAAAAAAGAAAAAAAGTTTCCATTCTTTTCTTAGCCAATATTCTTCCAATCAATTACTCAGTTGTGTCTGTTATCCTTCTTGGTAAGGTAGTAGAAATCACAAATTTTTAATTGCCCCATAAGCTTTCTTTAATTTGCTATTATTTTAAGATTTTAATATTGCTTTTGGGAAATTCCCACAAATTTTCCTTTGAAACTTCTATTGTTGTCCTCCCAATATATTACTATGATTATATTCTATAATTATCAAAAGTTCCTCCTGGAACCAATGACATCTCCCCCGTTTTTGTAGTGTCCTTGTCTTATTTATACTTGCAATGTCTCTTACAATCTCAAGATTTTATAGATGGCAAAGATGCTCCTTTTTCCTTCCTGTATTACATTTTCTTAATTCTTTGTTTTTATCATTATCTTTCATGTTAGCAGTTTTTTTTTTAATTCAAATGTCTAGTGAGCTTTGGCTGACAATTTGTAATATAGAGTATAGAATAAATATATGATTGCTAGATCATAAAAGAATGGCATTTCATGAATGGTGAGCTTCGCCATAGGAGGAAGATGTGGAATACTTCACGATGGAAACCCTTATAACACATCTGACAGCCTTATTCGTTAGGTTTGGCAGTTTTCCCAATTGGAGTTCTTTGTTTCCTGCCTTATTCTCCTGTCTAGCTTCTAACTTCAAACTTTCTGAGGATTGGTTGGGCAGAAAGGGCATGGATCTCACCATTTGAAGTATGCAATTTTCCTCATTGCCTTTGTTTTCAATATCATACTTCACTTTTATATTCAGCAGTGCCCTTTGCTTAGTTCCTGAATTTCTTGGATTTAATTTCCCAAGGGGGTGACCTCACTATGTTAGGTAAGGGATAACACCTGGTGGAGGTCTGTTCAAATTTTGTGACTTACTCTCCCTCGTTTGACTCAATTAGTAATCTCTGTTTTCACAGGTACCTACAATCATCTTTTGTGACATTGCATCTTGTTGCTTATATGCCACCTTTCTTTTTTTTTTTTTTTTTTTTTGGTAGATTCAGTTATCCTCCATTGGTTAACTCTCAGCATTCCAGCATGTTGAAATTCCTTAAACATTAATGTTTTCTTTTCTATTTTTTAAGTATTTTACATTTATACAAATCTTTCTTTTCTATTTGCTTTTTCTCAGTAGAACCCAGGACCTTGGGAATACTAACATTCTACCCCTGAGCTATACCCCATGCACATGTTTGTACTTGCTTATTGATCATTTTACTGCCATTTTGGTGGAATTTAGGTAGGAATGAGGGTAATTTATTTATTCACTGTGCTATTCTTAACCACTAATGTCAGTAACTTTTACACTTTATTTTTCCTTTTTAAGTAATACAATTTGTTTCAAAAGTAATCTCCTATGAATGGGTAAAAATTGATAAGCATAAAAGAATAAAGGAAGGAAGGCAAAGTAATAAAGAGTGGAGTTTCTCTAGTCAAAATGGATGCATGTGAGATAAAACTACACCAATTGGATCTGACCTTTCTATTTCCTAAGAAAACATCAGTAAATGCCTAGGACACATTTGGGGGAACACTTTGAAATCTATACAAGTATGATCATACAATACTGGTTAGAGTTTAGTTCTAAACAATAGTAACCATTTTAATTAGTTTAAGCATAAATGTATTTTTGGACAGGCTTAAAAGAATGGTTTCCATATACAGCTGTAACAATACTACAATCTCACTGTTTCTACTATGATTGACAAATCTCCTATCTCTGATTTACAAAACCACCAAATTGGGAAGTTTCTGTGATAATTTGAAATGAGAAAAATAGTTATATCTACCAAAGTTTCTCTTCCTTCCAACTTAAAAAGTTTTAGGCAAATTCATTGGTAGAATTTCAATCACATTTGGAATCTAAAAACATGAAAGTCTGTGAATGTACATTCCAGTCTCTCTGTATCCCTGGGAAGAGGCAGAAGTGGGTGTTAAGAAAGATAATCCATTATCTATTCACCCATCTAGCTAACTACTTACATCAGCAGCAACTTGCTTTGCTCACTCAACAATATAACCTGGATATTTTAACTCTACTTTTTCTTTTACTACATACAGTCAAAATTATTGAATTTATTCAGCCATGCTCATTTACTCAGGCAGAGAAATCAGATGCTTGAATTGGGTCATGGTTTGAGTTTTATGTAGTAAGTATAAGAGTAGCATAAGGATACAGACAATTAAGAGAGATAGTCAATAGACTGCACTTTATGGAGAGAAAATACTCATAAAATACTGATGTTACCCTTAAACGATTGAAGATATTGATCAATTCATTTGATTAAATTTTCACCTGGAAAGAATGAACCCATCTTAAACTAGTATAGGGAGAAAGCAATGAATGAAAACTTATTAGAAAATTCACAAAATCTTTTTTTCCTGGCCTGAAAAGCAAACATGAAACTACCCTACCAGAAAGACTGAAATTATATTGAGGCATGGCTTCAGTAGGAACCCTATTACCTAGGTTTTATCGCACACCTAGCAGACAGCATTCTTGATGTTGGCTACTATTCCTTACTCTAAAAGACCCTGACATTTTATTATAGAAAACTGGATTCTTTGCCACAAAATGGATCCCAGGAAGTACCTAGTTGTTTTGTGTAGGTGAAACTAATGAACAGATTCTAGATATCATGTCTCTGTCTCATTTGCAAGAGTTTCTGCTTTCAGCATTTGGCAAAACATGGAACAGTGTGGCTGAAAAAAATAATATGGTTGAAAAAAATCCAGATATCCTCTGTCACAGATTAAATAGGACTTAAAGGGAATCAAGATAAATGCTTATATTATTGATAAGTAATTGATATAATCACCACAGTTTTATACTTTAAATTTAAATAATATATTTTGGCAGTGAAACAAAGTATCCTTAGAGCAGAAATTTCCATGTAGAAGCAAGAGTGTTTTCCACTGATTTACTTATTCTGGTAGCAGAGATAATATTAGATCAATTTCAAATTGTGACTTTTTCTTTCTAAATAAACAAAACCAACATTTTCTTCAAGTATTTACATCAAACATGACTTAATATAACATTCACTTTAGAATTGTTGTTTTTAGAGTGTATTTTATATGATCTCAGTGGAAACTCTGTATATTAATGTAAGATTTGGCATATGTGCTTGCTTTTGTTCTATTTGTGTTATGGCAATATTTACATGTTTTTGTCTAAAGTTATTTTATACCATATGAAATTTGACTGGATCACGTTCTTATTTTACAATAGTAAAAGGAAAGAGTCATTCACAAACAGGGCCCACTGAAATATGTCTCCTGTATCATCATATAAAGTTTAAAGAAAGCTTTAAAAATATTGAAGGCAAATGGCTAGAAAGAGATGAAAGGAAATTGGAGAGAAAAGACTAATAAAGATTAAAGGGATACAGAGGTTTTTTTTAAAAGATTGTAGAAATAGGTAAGAGGTGAAAGATAGTTTTGATATAAAAAATGAATTAGTAGAAAGTAGTAGGAAAACAAGAGAAAGTGAAATTACATGATAATATAAAGATCTCTCAGAGAAATGGAACTGTTGATGGAAAACAAAAAGAGTAATTTCACAAATATTTTTAAAATAAATGAATGAAGCCAAGTCATATCTTTAGATGAATAGAGCTTCATGGATTAGAGGATCATATGTAAAGAATATGAGAGTATAACTGTCATACTGAGTCACATCAAGTCTAGAAACCCAGCATAGTTTCTTTGATGTTTTTCAGGAAAGCATGCTAGTTGCCCTCCACACCCGAACCTCAGGGAGTCTGTGATCCCTAACTTCCTTTTGGTAACCTATTATAAACTTCATTCATGAATTTATCTAAGTCTTTCCTGAACCTATTTATATTTTCAGACTATATAACCTTCCGGGATAATGACTTGCATATGTTTACTACCAACTGTGTAAAGCAGTAAAGTACAAAGCATAAATCCCTTTTATCTTTTACACTGCAGTGGGCATCCTCTAGTCCTGGTGCTCTCTAATTTAGTGAAAGGAATCCATCTTTATACATCATGATTTGCAGTCTGAATCTATGCAGTCTTGTCTGTAGTTTACAAACTTGTATACTCCTAAATTTTACAATATTTTGACATAGAAGTAAATGCGAGGATACATAGTATAAACAGCTTTGTTTTTAAGTAGTTGCATACTTTGGAGAAAATATTTCTAACTTAGTCTAAAAATCAAAGTACTAGGTAGTCTGAAAAATCCCTTCTTCCTTCTGACTTGCCTGCACTTTACACTCATCCTACCCAATCTACCTCCTTCCCCCAGAAAAGATGCGGAAAAGGGAAAAAACTGAAGTATAAATGAACATATGGTCTTGAAATTGAACTGTTAGGATTAAAATTCCATGTACTCTACTTTATAGTTCAATGCTCTTAAGTAAGTCACTTATTGCTTCAGTTTCTTCTTCAGTAAATCAGGGATATTAATTAGCATTACCACACTGTCATACACCCTTGTTAGTTTATGGTCCCATTTTGCATTACTCTGAGCTGTCCTGTCACTTGCTTTGGCCAGTGAAACATCAGGAAAAGTAAAACAAGCATAGTTTTGGAAGTATTCCTACATGGGTGTTGCATTTTGAAATCATTATGTAAAGAAGGCCAGTCTACTCTTCTCTAGATTACATAAAAAGAAAAGTCCAGCCAGAGAGAAGTCTAGTCCATATTTCAGTGGATGCATTAACCAAATGCAGGCAAATCAGTGAGCCCAGGTGAAACCAGCAGAAACACCATTCAGCCAACCTATAGAATCATGATAAGTAAATGGTTGATCTTTAAATCAATAAAAGAAGGTGATTTGTTACACAGGAATATATAACTGATATAATTCTTTTCTATGTGCTTGTCTTGTGGATTTGTGACAATGACTAAAAATTCATAAAGTTATAAATTCTAATTCCATTTCTTATTACCAGAACTACATATCATATGGACAAGTTTGATAAAGAAATGTGATTGCATTAAACTTAATAGATAAGTGATATCTAATTTACTGTTCCAGGGGAAAAGATGTGGAGACAGAAATTGAAATGCTTAAAGTTTATTGAGAGAGAAGATTTTCCTCTCTTTTCCACATTTTTTTTAAAAAGGTGGACTAGGTAGGATGGGTGATAGATGACAGGAAAGTGTGAAGCTTTTGAGATTACTTAGTACAATTAGAGCTGAAATCAATGAAATTGAAATAAAAAAAAAACAATTGAAACAATTGATGGAACAAAAAGTTGGTTCTTTGAAAAAATAAATAAAATTGACAGACCCTTAGCTATGCTAATGAAGAGAAAGAGAAAACTCAAATTACTAACATATGTAATGAAAAAGGTAATATCACAACAGACACTACAAAAGTACAGAGAGTAATTAGAAATTAATTTGAAAAATTGTACTCCAATAAAATAGAAGATATTGAAGGCATTGATAAATTTCTTAAGTCATATGATTGGCCAAAATTGAATCAGAATGATATACCAAATTTAAACAAACCAATATCAAGTGATGAAATAGAAGATGCCATCAGAAGCCTACCAACCAAGAAAAGCCCAGGACTGGATGGATACACAGCCAAGTTCTATAAGACCTTTAAAGAAGAACTAATACCAACACTCTTCAATTTATTTCAGGAAATAGAAAAAGAGGGAGCATTTTTCCAAACTCATTCTATGAGGCCAATATCACCCTGATTCCAAAAACAGTCAAAGACATATCAAAGAAAGAAAACTTCAGACCAATATCTCTAATGAACGTAGATGCAAAAATTCTCAATAAAATTCTGGCAAATCAAATACAGAAACATATCAAAAAGATTGCACACCAAGAACAAGTGGGATTCATCCCAGGGATGCCAGGTTGGTTCAACATACAGAAATCAGTAAATGTAATTCATTAAGTCAATAGACTCAAAGATAAGAATCATATGATCATCTCAATAGATGCAGAAAAACATTTGACAAAATACAACATCCCTTCATGTTCAAAACACTAGAAAAATTAGGATAACAGGAACATATCTCAACATCATGAAGGTTATCTATACTAAGCTCCAGGCCAACATCATTCTAAATGGAGACAAATTGAAGGCATTCCCTCTAAAAACTGGAACAAGATAGGGATGCCCTCTTTCACTGCTTCTATTTAACATAGTTCTTGAAACACTGGCCAGAGCAATTAGACGAAAGAAATTAAAGGAAAAGAAGAACTCAAATTGGCACTATTTGCTGACAATATGATTCTATACTTTGAAGACCCAAAAAGTTCCACCAGAAAACTTCTAGAATTAATAAATGAATTCAACCAGATTTTAATTGATGAAAGGGTTTTAGCATATCACACACAGAGCTCTAGAGCTGTGATAACCATTCAGGATCATTCCCAGTTTAAGTAAGAACACCAGGCCTTTATATGACACTATTGACTAATCTATGATGAGACTGCTTGTTATCTCATGTGAGATAAACTTTGATCTTATAAGGGAAAGAATTTAATTTTGGGTGAGGCAGTTTTTTTTTTTTTTACTGAGACAACATTTTAAATAAAATATGGATTTTTAGTCAACTATATTTATAATATGCTCATTATAGATTTCTAATTTTGTATTCATCCCTCCAAACATAAAACAGAGTAGGATGTCTATTTAATTTTCTTCATATGTCACAAGATTGGTTTATCAGAAGAATTCTCTTTGTTGGTTTATAGAGCAATACAATTTGATTATTCTTTCTCTAATATAGGTATATATAATCAGCTTTGAAATAGTCAATTGTACCAGGTGGAGGGTGGAGAAGATGTCACATTGAAGCAGATATTAGTACTGTTTTTCTCTGTGATTTTGCTATATGGTGTATATGGTGTACAGAAGTAAGAACCATTTTCCCAGTGATATACATGTTATTTCCTCATAGTCACAGCTATGGGGCAAACTATGGGAATATTTTCAAAGGGTTCATCTTCAACAACTTCATGTCACTTACATCAATGCTATATAGGTCATCACAGAACTTTTTATCTGATAACCCTCCATGGATAAAGAGCTTTGTCTTTGCATCATCATGTGATCATCCCAGGACAAAATAGTTTATATATATATAAGACTTTGACTGATACCAGGTTAGAATATTTGTGCCAAACACATACAGCTTCAATACTTTAGATTCTGGGTACCATATTCTTCTTCACCAAAAATATACAGATGGTTTCCAGTGACTTCTGAGGATGTATGGTATGTTATTCATAAGAGTGGAGTATGTTGTTGGTGATAGTGGGTTGGGGTGAACTCTGGTCGTCTTTGGTATGACCTAGATACTAGTTTCAGAAATCAGGACTTTTAGACAATTTTGAATTCTGGACTGACCAGTGAGTGCCTCCAGTAAATATCAGCTTTATAAAATAAACATCTGAGAATTTTCCATATTAATTGGTTCCCCAGTAATAAACACCTTCAATTCTTGGCATCACCAATCAGGGGTAAATATGCACAGCTATGGCTAATCCAGTATAGGGGCTTATGAGACCAAGGTTTACCATGTTACATTCTTAGTCTTTTCTCAAAACATCTAGATTGGTAGTATTTATATCCCTATAGAATAAGTTCCCAAAGAGACAATACTGTTGACTTTGTCCAAATGTATGTCTCTACAACCCCCTAAATTGAAATGAGTGAATAAAGAAAATGGTTGAGGAGCTGGGATTGTGGCTCATTGGCAGAGCACTTGCCTCACATGTTTGAGGCACTGGATTCAATGCTCAGTACCACATAAAAAAATAAATAAATAAAATAAAGGTATTCTGTCCATCTACAATTAAACATTTTTTTAAGTGGGTGAATAAATAGATGAACAGATTAATATAACCACATGCTTAGGCCTCAGACCTCTACCTATATGTTTCAGAATTCAATAGGGAAGGCTTTCTGTAGGTAAGTAAGCTTCTACAACTGTCCCACCTACAGTCTTATCCCTACATGGCACCTATGGAGGAAAGAGACAAGCTTTGGAAACAATAGGTTTGTCCCTTCTTCTCATTGTTGGGGGCTATATTGCAGGGAGACCCTCCCTAGCCCCTTGACCCTAAAAGCCCACATCCCTAAAAGACTTGACCACTAGGCAAAGAAACACCCTAATTTTGGAGGAAAGAAATCTCAGCATCATATAACTTTCATTACTCCTGGTTTGCTTACTATGAAATATAAAACCTTTGGAAAAATTTCATCTACAACTGTTTTGAAAGGTTAAGAAAAAAGTAGACATAGGAAAATATGTTTTGCTAAAAAGAAATGTTGTTATGTATACTTTTGAAATATACAATGATTATTTTTCAGTTAGATAAACTAAATACCTTTGGAAAAATAAGGGGCATGTAGAAGAGATCAAGGCAATCACTCTGAATTAAGGCTGATGAACTAAAAATGTTTGATATATAGCTTCTCAGCATAGGTATAAATCTCTCTCTTTCTCTCCTATTTGTTTTAATCTTGGTGGAAAGAAAAATACACTAAAATTATTATTATGCTTATTCTGCTTCAATATGTGTAAGAGACTATATTCTTTTTATTAATCTGGTCACATTAAACACACACATACATGATCACACACACACAGAAAATATACCCAATAATGATAACTTAACTGAAAATAAGTTAACTTCCATCAAATAAAGTAAGACTGAAGTAAATAGTACAAAGCTTATATGGGGGTCCCTTGCTGTTTTGTATCTCTTTGCTTGATTTTCCTTGATCTCAAGGGTCCTTATTGATCTAATGTGGCTGCTACAACTTCCACTATCCTGTCTGCTTCCTACTTACTAGAATGGAGTAAGAAAAGCAGGAAGTGCCCCATGAATTTTTAGAAGGTTTTAATAAGTACCTACTTCTTTCAAGCTGCAGGGAAGTTCATATATTTATGAATCTAGCTGAAAAGTCAGTATCTCTGTGTGTTTACTCATCTCCCTGTTGAGTTTAGGTGTAGCTTTGATTATTGGTGACTTCTTAGATTCAAAAAGAAAAAAAATCTTATCTGTCTAAAACATGCAGAAGATAAGAAACAGCAAGAATGACATAAAAATTTCATTTAGTTCAAGTTTAAAATAGAAAACCCTGGTGTCATCAAAACCATCAAAATGATGAAATCATTTGAGGTAGGAATAGGAACGCCCCTGAACCTGGTAGATATTTGATTCTTGTGGTTATATTATTTGTTTCTACTTCCATTCTCTGGCAAAAGTCTTCTGCCATTGTCTTCTGTGTTCCTCTTGGGGAGGGTAGTTCTTCTTCATGACTCTCCATGACAATTTCTAATGTGAACAGTGGAGGCTGTCTTTTCTTGAAGCCTGCAAAGATCTGAAAGCCCTTTTCCTTTTGGTGCAGGTTCACTTTAAAAACAGTGACATTTGCTATGCTTTCTTTTGACTTTCAGATCTTGTTGCTTCTAAGCTTGTTTCCACCTTGAGACTACTTATAAGAATAGGTCGTGGAGGGTGCAAGAGAAGACAACATATTCAATCTGATCTTTGCTACTTGCTTGCTTCCCATTGTCTGACAGAATACTAATAATGGAAGGCCTTTTTAAAAGCTCTGGGACCAGTGATTTATTCCTGCTAAAGCTGCTTCTTAGGAGTAAACTTTAAAGTGTTTCAGTTTTAGAACACAGAGGTTGTCTTTTTTAAAAAAATATTTTGTCTTTTTAAATCCTGAAAGGCTTCAAATTTAATGCATTTATGTTGTAGCAGAAAAGCATGCACACACACACACACTCATACACACAGAATAAAAGAGAGAGGGAGGAACTCCTTAACATCACCTCCTGCACCAGAATTGGTTCTAGTCTCCTAAAACTTGGTTAAAAACTGCCAGAAGCAGCTAATACAGACGACATCCTCATTTTTTTTTCTTTACACATTCTTTTAAAGTCATCTGATCTGCTTTTCATACAACCTTGTGTCTTCTTTTCAAGGCATGGCAGGCAGCATTTTGACCAAAGGTTTTGCCATTGTATTTAAAGTGTTGCCAGCTTCTCAGTCAAAGATATGGGGAACACTTTTTAGATTCTTACATTGCCTTGTCCCATGCCCATGTAACAAATTCTATAAATATTAGGATTGTGATTGTCTGAGATCAAGAGGCCTGAAAGGTAGTTATTTACACAATGTGAATGTATTTCTATCTTTGAAATATCAAGTAGTTAAGTGCTTGTAAGTATGACTTTAGTGCATGAAGGACCCAGGTATCTAACTATATTCTGTACCATTCCAGTGAATGATACTTATTCATAAGATCAGTTGCAGGCCCAAGAAGACTGTCACAGTCCTAGTCATTGAGTCTATATTCCCCCAGAGGGAATGTGTTGAAGTAGAACGGTGTCTAATGAAAAAGGATCCTTTTCTTTACTTCTATAACTTACGTCATCTTGCTTAATTACCTTCCTAGTTATTGCACTTGACGCCGTTATTGAGAACTTAGTTATCAGATTGGCACACTTCTGAGAAAGGATAGGAACTGTTGTCTTTTACTCTAGGTAGCATTGTGCTCAACTAGTATGAGTTTCTGCTACTATGAAGACAATAATGGTAAGGCAGCTAACAGGAAAATGAAAAAGGAAGGAGGGAACTCAAAGAACTAGATTTATTGTGAAACTTCCAGTTCGAAGGTCATTCTTTTCTCTGTCTGAACCTCTCTCTCTCTATGATATCAGTATACAATGGTGTGATATTTACAGCATCACAACTATGGCGATATATACCTTTACCAAAACTAGTATCCCTTAAAACTGAAAGAATACACTATTCTTATGCTGGAATAATGGATATAAACTGAAATCATCTAGGGAAAATCAAGATATATAAGTACTATTAGACTATTTATGAGAAATCTCACTACCTCCTACTCTTTACATTCTCAGCAGGCCTAGAGCCATGGGTTAGTGTTACTCTAACATTAATAATACTAATAATTTATATTATTAGTAGATCAAGCCATGCTCACAAACCATGCTAAAATTTGTTGATTTTAACAAGCTGTTAAAACATTTTGAAAAAATTCACTAAACAATATTAGAAGTAAACATACTTAAGACAATATATCATAATTATGTGTTTAAACTTATGGTAGCAAAAGGTGAAGTCAGTATTTAAATGTTGAATGTATGATATTAAATTCTCTTTATTCACCATGCTAGATTGTTAAGAGGATTCACTGATTGGAGGTACAAGTACACTGTGAATCAGCAAGGTGCCCCTTGTCAGATAGTATATGCAGAGGTATAGTTTAGAGCATTTCCAATCAAGACAAGAATGATATTCTAGAAACTATGTCTCTGTTCCACATAGCATTTGTTTATGCTTGTCAAAATTTGGAAAGTGGACAATTTGATGTTATACTCTCTTCTCACATTACCTAAACTGATCAATTTGACATATTTTTTCCCACTTAACTTAATCTGGCCTTACCTTCCTCAATATAGCATTTTAAACATCCCCTTCAAGAGTGGCCATAAAGAAAGTGACAGCAAAATGGCAGAGAAGGCAGCTCCAAAGTTCCATTCCTCTACAGAAACATGAAAAGTAAGCAGAAACTATCACAACCAAATTTGTCAGATATTTGGAAAAAAGTCAAAAGTTTATAGCAAACTAGAAAATGCAGAACCAAGATAAAGACAAATTCAAAATGGTAGGAATGTTTTGAGGCATTTTTACTTACTTTAGCCTCATTCCTCACCTTCTAATGGAAGTCTTGGTTTTGAAGACGTCATTGCCTAAATTCTCATTGGGGAACCCACTGATTCTTGAGAAAGACAATTAGACATATTGGAAAACTATTTTATGTATTGTTCAAAAGTACAACTGTGAGCCAAACTTAACAATTCTCAGGTGCTTGAGGCAAAAGATAACAAAAACAAAAATATAAACAAAATAAATATATAAATAAATAAATAATGCCATACATATACATATATATATATATAATATAAATATATAAAAAAATAAATAAATACCATAGATCACCTAAGGCCTGAGAACAAAAACTGGAATACAGTTTTGTTTATTTGTTTTTTAGAAACCAGAATATTCAAAAGTAGCATGCATACTGGAGAATTTAGACAGCCATGCACATGGCCAGGCCAAGAAAGGTCTATGCTCAGAAATACTTAAGAGTCTGAGCTTTCACTTTGGGCTGATCCTTTGGCTCAGTGCAAACTGGTTAAATATTAAAGGAGTACCACAGCAGACAGCCAAGGTACAAGCACTGGGAGAGGTGAATTTTTTTTAAGTTTAATTTAATTTTTTTTTTTCACATTGGCTTCTAACCCTCAAGGACTTCTCTCCAAAACATTAGCTATACATATCTGGGAAGTAGAAATGTTGACATTGTACATGAGAAGGAATTCAGTGTTTTCAGGAAGATTTTGGGAA
The DNA here is from genome assembly GCF_052094955.1 of Ictidomys tridecemlineatus. Lineage (NCBI taxonomy): Eukaryota > Metazoa > Chordata > Mammalia > Rodentia > Sciuridae > Ictidomys > Ictidomys tridecemlineatus. The sequence continues at coordinate 138,851,046 of NC_135482.1, forward strand.
TATCACTGATCAGGTAGAAGAATAGTACAGTAATTAGAAAGGCAGCATACTTAGGATGAGGGTGAAAATATGATATTAAGAGTAATTATATTGTAAGACATAAATGAGCAAAGAATGATGGCAAATGCCTATCATTCTAGGGGATGGGGTGAGGGTAGGGGGCTGAGACAGGAGTATTGAAAGTTCAAAGCTAGCTACAGCAACTTAGCAAGGCCCTAAGCATCTTAGTGAGACCCTATCTCAAATTAAAAAAAAAAAGGGCTAGGGATGTAACTCAGTGGTTAAACACTCCTTTTCAATCCCTAGTTTAAAAAAATTAAATTAAAAAAAAGAAAGAAAATATTTAACTGATCAGTTTCTAACAATAACAGAAAACACAAAGCATACAAAGAAACAAGAAAATATAACCATTCTAATGAACAAATAAATTCACAGAAACCATTTCTATGCAGACAAATTTACTGGGCAAAAGCTTTAAACTTAATAGTCTTAAGTATGTTCAAAGAACTAAAGGAAAAAATGGATATGAAATAAAGGAAATCAGGAATCTAATGTATGAATAAAATTAGAATATCATTAAGGTGATAGAAAATATAAAATAAAATCATAAAGAACTCTTGAGTTGAAAATGAAAAATTTGCTAGAAGAGTTCAACAGAAAATTTAAGCAGGCAGAAAACAAGTCACTGGACTTGAACATAGTACAATTGAAATTATTGAGTCACACTATAACAGGGACTTTGGCTGCTTTTGCTAAAAAGGCATTGACTACTCATTTAGGCCTGTAGATACCAAATGACTAAATAAAAGCACAACAGAAGTTAGGAACCTTTGCCTTCTTTTTCTATCTGTCTCCTTTATTGCTTTACACTTTGAGTCAGATTCTTGCTCAACTCTGCACATAAGCATGTTAATCATTTAAGGAGTGTTCATCCAAAACTAGTAATCTAAGGACACTAAAATCAGAGTAACTAAGGTTATTTTCAAGATTTTCTGGGACATTGAACTGCTACCTTTTAGTGTCCTTTTCTAGACCCCCTAGAGTGGCTAGAAGTCACTAGTCATCACCCTGTGGCTTCCAGGAACTGTGGAGTCTTATAGAGAGATGATCCCTTAAGCAGGAACCAGGTTCACCACTTCCAGGATCACAAGTTTGATAATCATACTGTGAAGCAAATGGAGATTGGCCCCTCAAGCAATAGGAACTTCTCTGGAGCCCCCTTAAGGAACCAAATTTGAGATAAAGATCAACCAGACTACAGTCTTACCAAGATTGCTTAATCATGCATACCTCTAGTCCTCTGGCCAATCCTCCCTTTATTTAGACTTAAAGGTCATAGCAGTATCCACCGATGGTAGGACTGAGGCACTCATTTCACTTGATGGCAATATTGATTCAAGTTTATTTCCTCATTTTCACTTTTACATTTTCATTTGGTTTTTGAGGCAAGTGTCTAAACCTGATTTGCTAAAAACTCCAGAGTCAGGTCTTTGGCCTAAGACTCCTACGACAAACAGTGGAAAGAACAAAGGATTAAAAGAAACAAACAAACAGACAAAAACAAATAACAAAACAGAACCTAAAAGATTAAGCCCTTGATTCATAGTATACATACAAAAGTAATTCAAAATTGATTAAAGAACCAAACATGAAAATTAAAACTAAAAAATTTCTAGAAGACCTCAGCAACTTAGCAAGGCCCTAAGCAACTTAGTGAGACCTGTCTCTGAATAAAATATTAAAAAATAAAAGGGCTAGGGATGTAGCTCAATGGTTATGCATCCCTGGGTTCAATCTCTGGTACAAAAAAAATTATAGAAGAAAATATTGGAAATATTCATAAGCATGAGTTAACATTTTTAGAAATTTTTTAAAATAAAAATTTAAAAATGTTTTAAAATAAAATTTTTAAAGAATTTATGTATTTTAGGTGGGCATTAGCTGATATGCATTTTCTTTTGTTTTTGACTGATTTCTAAAAATAAACCAATATTTTAGATGCTTTTTACACATTGATAAAGAACTATATCAAACAGGTCATAACAATCAGAAAATATAATATTAAAAATAGAGAAGATGTAAATTTGAATAATAATTATACAATATTGTGTCACCAAATAAGAATTCTATAGTTACTGGAAAGAAAAGAAAAACTATAATAAAAAGAATAACTTCAGTACATGAAGATATATATATATATATATATGTATAAAGTTATATCTGGGGTATTTATAACATGTGATGTATTGATTAAATATTCATATTAATATAAGATGAATTTGTAAATAATAAAGCATAAAATTATTATTTTAAGTGTCTGAAAATAGGATAAGACAACAATAAAAAAGAAAAACAGAACTTGATGTTCAATTTTTACCAGTTAGAAAATAAAACTATATAAAAATGAAGAAAGGCAGATTTGGCATGAAGATTGAGCTTCAGTTTCTCTCATTAACAAAGACATTTAGGGAGGTTTTAAGGAAGGTCTAGCAGTGTTTTCTGGTTACATGATGATTCAATAAAAATTTAATATTGTTTGCAATTTAGGCCCACAGAACCTAAAATTTGGTCCTGGAAATAGGAGTAAAGAGATTTAGAGAATAAATGAACATGTAAAGGATTTACAAAATACTTTAAGATCCTTAAAAATAATTGCATCAGTCTAAACAAGAATATCAATTGCATTAATATACACAATTAAATATATTTCTTTGAAAAATCTTTTGCTTGCTAAAAACATTTCACAGAGTCCCACTTCTGCAATCTCAACAAAATGTTTGTAAAGTGGTTTTGCATTGTTGCAGAAAGTGTGCATTTTAAAGGCATTCTTTCTATTTTCCCTGCATCTAGTCCTGAATCCAAACATTCAATGCCTTCCTGATTTTATGGCCTGGTTTTGTTGACTCTTTTCTCTGGGGTCTCACTCTGATCCCAAAACTGCCGAGTAACTTAGATGCTTGAGATGGAAAAAGCTTTGTTTAAGCTTTATTTAACCTACTCAGCTCACCAGAGTTGGATAGGCATTTCTTAAACACTCTTTTCAATAAACTCAATAAAAGGGTTATGGAGCCCTCAAGCAATTAATGGTAACTTTATGCCAGCCTGCATAAGAATTCAATAGAGAACTATAATATGGCTCTGTCAGGATATTTTACGTATGTCCTCATCTACTGCATTTCTAACAAATACAGTAAAATAGTGCTAAGGCTTGGGTTTATATTGTTTTGGCTTCTGTTTTACTTTCAAAGTCTTAGTGGCACAAATCATCTTCCCATCTAATTTTATTCTATTGTCTCTTCTGTGATTTTGTGGATTTTTAAAATCTTTCTTCTGTTTCTAATAGAGATGGCTCACAATGTTGGTTTCCTGTAAAAGTAATCTGGGATTGCTCCCTGCCCTCATTCAAGATATACGTTCTCTGTTTCATTTTTTGTCAATTAGGAATAAGAAGCCGATCACTTCACAAGAAATCCAATGACATAATCTTGATAAGCATAGGTTCAACAATTAGGTGGTATTAAACTGCTAAGATATTATGTGAGATATGCTTGTAACATTGGCAACATGACATACCCTGTATGAGGGTAGAAGAAATTCTGAGATCTGGATCCCTCACATGGGAAAGTTTCCATGTTTTACTACCCACAAGTTTCTGGATTAGTACTTGAACCTGTTCTAAAAAAATGCATATTAAGAAATATTTGGTGCATCTCCTCAGGTCCAAGGGATAATTTGAAGATGTGATATTTGTCCATGGAAAGAAGAAAAACAGATCATTTTAAGTGGTATTTTCAGAATTTTTGTCAAGTGGAAAATTCTCTTCCTTAAATCAATGCAGTAACTAAATGTGTTTCATTATGAAAATGATTAATAATCTCAAATGAATTAAAGCTAGGCAAAGAGAATGATTCAAAAGAAGTGAAGAGGAGTTTGTGCACAGCAAATAGAAGAGAAAGAAACAGGAAAAATGGGAGATAGTTGGAAACAGATGAGGAATATATTGGCCAGTGAGCAATTCCAGAGGTGAGAGAGGCCAAAGGATATTTAAGATACATAAGTTTAACACTTATAATGTATTTGTTTGCTCCATGGCATTGTAATGGACTTTCATTATCTCAAATGCTTTGTAAAGTTTGTATCAGTGACATTACCAAATAAATAAAGAATATGGACTTTTTCATAAGTGAATGAACATGGTAGAGACAGAAGGGAATCCATCTTTAAAAGGAAAATTGGGAGTTTGAACAAATTTAGCAAAATCAGTCTCCATTTGAAGCTGTCCCTGGTAAAAGACAATGGCTACCCTCATCACGAAATCTCCATTAATCAGATCTTTTCTATCACTCTCCTTGCACACATGGTTTCTTATGAGAGTTAGGCTCAGTGTACAAATTTTATCTCCTCTGAATCTGAGTCTTTACCATGAGATGCAAGAACAGGGAGGTATTGAGATGCCATATTTATTAGAGCAGTTCCAGCGTGGAATTTAAGTGTACGTGCTCTGTCTCCTTTTTAGTCTTCTTTATACTTCCCATTTTTTAAATCCATGTTTTTGTTAATTATGTGAAGTGCAGATGCTTTTAATAAACTAGGATCAGTTAATACTTTGCATAAGTTAAGTGAGGCAAATTTCTGTGCTTGCATTAAGTTTCCAGAACTGTTAGAAACATGAATTGGTATTCAGTCCCAGCTCCCATGCCACAGCTTCTAAGTGCTTCAGTTATTTAGTAGATCCAACATTCAAACCCAGATCTGACTCAAAATGTCAAAGCTCCATGTTTCAAGAAATTATTTATTTCTAGTAGATTAAGGGAGAACTTCATTTAAGTGGATCAGAAATATGCTACATGCTATCTATTCAAGTCAAAAATTCCCTTCAATATTCTTTATGCTCTGAAGATATGTGATTATAAAGCTGAAAATGGCTTAAAAAAAAAGAGTTCTAGAAAACAAGGTTGTTGGGGGAGGTAAGAGAGACAGTATATAGATAGGAAAAAGATACCAACATATCCTTACTATAAGATATGAAATATACACCAGAACTGTAAAGCAATGAAAGAAAAAGGGACTGAATGCTGTGTCATCTAATTTATTTACTCAATACATAAACAGTTTCAGAAACTGCAAGGACTTGTCACATGTTGATTTATTTACATTTAAGGTGTCGTATGTGAGAGATTTTTGAAAATGCTAATCTTAAAATTTACAAAGTAAGAAATTGAGACTCAGAGAGGTCCTGTTTCCTAGTCTTGAAATGACATATCCAATGCTGTTAAATTTAGTGAGAGGCAGATATCAAACTAACATCCTTATTGATACATTCTGGACCGTGTTTTTGTCAAAATCGATACAATCAACTTCAAAATAGTCATTTATGTACTGTTTATAAAGAGAGAGAAAAAATGCTATATTTTTTCTCACACAAAAAGGCTAATCTCTGGCAAGCCAACTGGATCAAAATACTTTATTAATTCATTTAAGGGCTATAATTCAAAGGAGACTAAAAGCACAAATGTTTTATTTTAAAATTTAACTGTCAGTAATAAAATATTAAATCTGGAGCAATTTTGTTCACACATAGTTCAGGTTTCTTTAACACATAGGATTAATTCTGAGTAATAAAGCTCAATGAATACTATGCAATTAATAGAATTAGTACAGCTGGGACAAGGGTACAAAATGTTACAGCAGATGGAGGCTATGTAGACTTCAAACAGAGTCAGTCCAATTGGCAAGCAGAATAGTGAGTTACAACAAGAGAAAAATATATCAACAGTAGTCCATTAATCATATTAGGATGGAAAGTAAATCAAACAATTCTATTGATGTGTTAATGTACACTGGGCTAGAACAAAGATAAAGTGTTTGTTCAAAAGACAGGATACCACAATAAAACTAAAGATTATCATTTTTTGAAAACCCTTTAATGAGAAAAGAACAAACTAATATTTATAGGGGCTTCTTGCCAAAAAAAAAAAAGATAGACTCGATTTCAATGAAAAAGTAATAGATTTAAATAATAAAATAATAGCAGTATAATATACAGCTGTATACCTTATTCTTGGTATTTCATAATATAATTTTTAAAAATCTTAAAAGTCTTTTTTTGGTCTAAATGTACATTTTTTCTAAAAGTCAACTTAAGTATAGTAAAGTTTAAACATATAAAGTTTTATGAAGTATAAAGCAGTTCTTGAAGTATAGGTTTATCATTCATTTTTTTTGTTGATCATTTGCTAAACACTGCTTAAAGCATGTTTTATTCATCACCTAATCTTCATAGCAACACTGTACGGCAGGTAGTACATTATTACCTTATTTGAATAGTACAAAAATAAAGAGAACTAGAGAGTTTGAGCAACTTGCCTAAGGTCACAGAGTTATTAAGTACAAGGGTAGTTATGATTTGAATCTGGAATGTCCCCCCAAAGACTTCTGTGTTGAAGGTTTGGTCCCAAGGTAGCAATATTCAGAGATGGGACTTTGGGAAGTGATTGAATTTTAAAAGAATATATAAAAAATAGATTAGAGAACAATCATGGGGTCCTGACATATAACTAGTTCTGCTGTTATTAAAATATATGCTAAAGTTATATTGATTAAAATAGTTTGGTATTACAACACTAATTGTTAGTTTCTTGCCTCTTCAATCTGTTCTGTACAACGACATAAGATTTAATTTGTCTTAAGATATGGTATCCACAAGCTGATATCTGTACTATATATACTATATATAATTCGTCCCCTAGAAAATATTAGAGAAAGTCTAACATTGCTTTTCATTTTATATATGTCATACAAATTGTCAGCCTTCTATTGTCACCTTCATCAGGGAATATAACTCAATTTATTAGGGTTAAGCTTTTTAGTTAAAATCACTTTCCAATTATTCTTCCCCAGAGTAACACTCTCATCACCATGATTACATTTCAATTGTTCCAGAAACTCTTTAATCACTAATAGTATATTTTTATCATGAAATCTTTACATATTTCTGAACTTATTCACTATATTGCTTTACAGCCTTGAAAAATGGAGATTTCAAATTAGGCTACAAGGAAAAGAAAGACTGACATATCAGCCAAGAACAATATAGTTTGGAACATTATTCATGAACTTCTTAACAGTGTCTGCAGCTCATGTGACTGAAATGACAAAGTAGTAATGATTCTTTCAGAAACCACTAGTTCCATTAGTCCTCCACTGTTTTAGGTTTAGGGTTACTTTTTCTTCCTTCTCTATATCTATGTGTCTTGATTTCTTTTTCTTTTCCCAGTTATTAATTCTTTGTGTCCAGATGATAACTCAGATTGAGAGACAATTATACTGTTAGTCTCTACAGTCCCTATTAAATGTAGCCTTCCTTATTTATATTGACTCCTTGGTTCAGTTTCTATGTAAGTAGGAAGCATCTGAGAGGAGGAGTGTGTGACGTGGTGGGCTTGTTCTGCCTGGAAAAACACAAGCATTTTTGTCGGAGGGAAGAATATTAGTTAAGTCAGTTGTTGAAATGACATTTATGAAAATCAGTAACTTACAGTAATTTTTTTTAGTTATCAATTATAATTCCATTCATTCTAAATTCTTTCTTAGAAAACACCGTAGTGTATTTTGGAAATCCTTTGAATCAATAATATATACTGCATAAGAGAGTAGAATTTTTATAACTTAATCTTGCTGTCATCTTTCAAGGAGATTAATCTTTGTTTTCATAAGTTAAGTAGTGCCATAAATTGGTAAAAATTATTGTATGAGTAAGCATTATTCTAAATCTTTATCACTCATTAATATTATGAATTTCTATAGTCAAAAATGCATAATTAAATTCTTACAAATTAAATACTATAAAACATACACTTTATATGTATACAGAAGCAGCTTTGTAGCATATTTTAAATATGTAACATTTACTTATGAACTGTATTAAAATCCCAAATCTATAAAACCATAAAGTCTTTTTACAGGAAAACATGCATACACACACACACACACACACACACACACACACACACACGTTCTGTGTATATATGTTCTGCATGTATATGTATATTATATATGTGTGTGTGCTTGGAAAAACATTAAATATCTGTAAGTAGAAGTGGTAACATTTTGGTCATCTATGTAGATGCTAAAAGGAATAAATTAGATTTACAAATATTACCAATACAGAGATCTCTGCATATGCTTATGTATATGAAGATAAGGGTCTTGGGCTGGGGATGTGGCTCAAGCGGTAGCACGTTTGCCTGGCATGCGTGCGGCCCGGGTTCGATCCTCAGCACCACATACCAACAAAGATGTTGTGTCCGCCAAGAACTAGAAAATAAATATTAAAAAAAAATTCTCTCTCTCTCTCTCTCTCCTCTCTCACTCTCTCTTAAAAAAAAAGATAAGGGTCTCTTTCATCTCACACTTTCAAAATGATAAAAATATTGATAATGACTGCCCTTGTATTATTCCTGAACTTCAGTGAATAGTTATTTGTATTTTGTTGGTAATTATGATGTTCTCTGCAGTTTGTTTTCTCCTTTTTCCCAGGACATCAAGATTCATTTCTTTCTTTCCCAGAGCACAGATAATAAACACTATTAGAAAAATCTTGTGGATAATGATAATTTCTTAGATATTTTGGTGATAGGTTGATTGACATTTTTTGGTTTGTTATATGTTTTCCTTTCTTTGCTTTTATAGGTATGTCAGTAAAAGATTAAAAGAAATTATATTATGAATTAATAGCAATAAATCTTTAAATGAAAGATTACTTTAAATATTATTAATAATAAAATACCATTGATCATAAAATCTTAATTTCAGGATTTTTTGGTTATGTCTTTTTGACAAATTATTTTATAGGAAGTTAAATTTCTAACTAATAATAAAAACTAATAAAATAACATTTAGTATGTACAGATATTTAATAATATTGCTCCTATAAATTAAGATTTCTCCCTTTATAATCATATGTGCAAACTTCTTTTGGATCAGAAATCAATGTATTTTCTATTTTTTTTCAGAAAAATCCTGATTGTTAAATATAATGATGATAATAAAAAGTAGAAGGAGAAAGAGCAACTGAATGATTAATATCCATGTCAATACTCAAATATGACTAAATTCTCTTATCCCCAGAAAGATGGTAAGAGGTTGCAACATTTTTCATCAGTCTTTCTGTATATTATATATGTGAAGGTTTCCAAGACTCTTATCAATATCATTATTCATTTTTTAAAATTAGATATTATATTTTCCTGTATTAGGATTTACTCATTTCTTTTATATAATTTGTAATGCTCCATTGAGATTTTCTATTCCTCCTTTCATTATCAACTTATATTCCTTTACATTTTTTAGCATCATTATGTATTTAAAAATCTTGTCTACTAAGTCCAACATCTGGATCAGCTCATGGTTCATCTCCATTCATTATAATTTATATGAATAATGACTTAACTTTTTGTTTCTTTATTTTTTTCATAATTCAAACAGTTATGCACTGCACTCTGGATATATTATTGAAACTGTGCATGTATGTTCCTCCAAAGATGTTATTCATTTTATTTATGAAGTAGGCAGTAACTAAAATTCCATCTTACTTTTTTTTAGCCTTAGCTGGATTAATGAAATCTGACTTGTGCAAGTATGGGTTAAAAGTCAGAAAACATTTAGGATGGATTTATATACATAGTTTGATTTTCCTTCTATCTGTCTGGATCCAATGTAGCATTTTTGCCTTTAATATCTAGTTAAAGGCTATCTAAACCTTATATTCTTGTTCTCTAAACTGGTGAAGATTGCAGGTTTTACATCAGGGATTTAATGCCACATTAGTCATGGCCATCCTTTGGCATGAAACTTATCAATAGCATAAGACTTCATGTCATGGAATTTCCTTCTTCCATGTGACACCTCTTTTTCAGAATCTTATTCCTTTTTTTTATCACCTTCCTGTGCTTTGGATAATTATGATGATTATTGGCTTTTACAGTTGTTATCTTGTTTCAATATTTTAGTCTTTCCAGAAACAGATTCTACACAATTCTTGATCTTTAAAATCTTTTAATTATAGTGAGTACCCTGAGCAATGTAGAAGTTATTATAACATATCCAGTGAATCTGGAAAGAAGAAAGAAAGAGATCTAGAATATATTATGTATCAGAGGAAGGGTGCTTATATAAGTGGCTTGAAGTGTACTTCAAATTACCCAACTTTTTAAAAGTTTTATTTTATTCATGGCAAAGACATTTGGAAGATTATAATCTTGAAGCAGTTTCCTAGATTTTATGTTATTTTTTCTTCATGAAAATAAAATCTCATTGTTGTCTCATTTGCAATGTAACCAAACAATTATGTTTCCCAGTGACTCATTAAATAATTGGTTCAATTTTTTTCTTGTTTTTGTAGTGCTGGGTATTAAACCTAGGGCCTTGATCATGCTAAGCACATGCTTTACCACAGAGCTATATCACCAGACCAAGTACTTAAGTTTTTGATACACATCTAGGGGAAAAAAATTGCCTTCTTTTTGCACACTTCCTGTCTCCTTGCCTGAAATACTATTATGAAATCTGAAATGTGTCGCAGCTATGTTTTTTAGAAGAACTTAAGTTACAACCTGAGTAATTTTGCATGAGAATGAATATCACAAGTTAAGAGAAGTGAAGCAGAAAGATGGAAGAAGTATGGATGTGATTGACACAATTGAACAATCTAGGTGCTTTTGAATATAAATCTCTGGTCATGTGAGAAGGAGCAAACCTTATTTATTGGTTCATTGTGGGTTGGTATCCATTTCATGCAACCATAAAAAATGAAATCATAATAGGAATAACTGTTTTTTTTCTTTATTTGATTTAAAATTTATTTGATTCTTTAAAAAAATTGTTCTTATTTGGGCTGGGGATGTGGCTCAAGCGGTAGCGCGCTCGCCTGGCATGCGTGCGGCCCAGGTTCGATCCTCAGCACCACATACAAAAAAAAAAAAAAACAAAGATGTTGTGTCCGCCGAAAACTAAAAAATAAATATTAAAAAATTCTCTCTCTCTCAAAAAAATTATTCTTAGTTATACATTAGAGGAGAATGCATTTTGATACATTGTACACAAATGGAACACAATTTCTTATTCCTCTGGCTGTACGTGATATAGAGTCACACTAGTCATGCAATCATACATGTACATAGGATAATAATATTTGTCTCATTCTACCTCTTTTCCACCCTCACAAACACCTACCCTCTCTTCACTCCCCTCTGCTAAATCCAAACTTCCTCCATTCTTCCTTATCTCCTACCCCAATATGGATCAGCATCCACATATCAGAGAGAACATTCACCTTTGATTTTGGGGGGATTGACTTATTTTGCTTAGCATGGTATTCTCCAGCTCCATCCATGTAGTTACAAGTGCCATAATCTTATTTTTTCTTTTTAGCTGAGTAATATTCCATTGTGTATATATACCACATTTTCTTTGTCCACTCATCTGTTGAAGGCCATCTAGGTTTGGTTCCATAGTTTAGCTATTATGAATTGAGCTGCTATAAACATTGATGTGGCTGTATCACTGTATTAAGCTGATATTAAGACTTTTGGGTATAAACCGAGAAGTGGGATAGCTGGGTCAAATGATGATTTCATTTCGAGTTTTCTGAGGACTCTCGATGCTGCTTTCCAGAGTGATTGCATCAGTTTGCAATCCCACCAGCAATGTAGGAGTGTACCTTTCCCCCAACACTTATTGCTTCGATTCTTGATAATTGCCATTGCACTGGAGTGAGATGGAATCTCAGTGTAGTTTTAATTTGCATTTTTCTAATTGCTTGAGATATCGAACATTTTTTCATATATTTTTTGACAATTTATTTTTCTTCTGTGAAATGCTTGTTCAGTTCCTAATCTCATTTTTTTTTTTAGATTTTGTTTTGTTTGTTGAGGACCTTTATTATTTTTTTTTATTTATATGTGGTGCTGAGAATGAAACCCAGTGCCTCACACATGCCAGGCAGATGCCCTACCACTGAGCCACAACCCCATTTATTTCATATATTTTGGGTAATTTGTTTTTGGTGTTAAGTTTTGAGTTCTGTATATATCCTGGTGATTCGTGCTCCATCTGAGGTGCATGTGGTAAAGATTTTCTGCTATTCTGTAGGCTCTCTCTTCACATTATTGTTTCCTTTGCTGAGAAGAAACTTTTTCGTTTGAATCCATTCCATTTATTGATTCTTGATTTTACTTCTTGCATGTTAGAAGTCTTGTTTAGGAAGTCAAGTCCTAAGCCCACATGATGAATATTTGGGCATACTTTTTCTTCTATTAGGCAGTCTGTTCTAGTGCCTAAGTCTTTGATCCACTTTGAGTTGAGTTTTGTGTATGGTGAGAGATAGGAGTTTAATTTCATATTGTTACATATGGATTTCCAGTTTTCCTAGCACCAGTTGTTGAAGAGGCTATCTTTTCTCTAATGTATGTGTATGGAAACTTTGTCTAATATGAGATAACTGTATTTATGTGGGTTTGTCTCTTTTTTTAAAAAATTCTGTACAATTGGGTCTACATGTCTGTTATGGTGCCAATACCACGCTAGAGCTCTGTAGTATAGTTTAACGTCTGCTATTGTAATGCCTCCTGCTTCACTCTTCTTGCTAAGGATTGCTTTGGCTCTTCTGGGACTCTTATTTTTTCAAATGAATTTCATGACTGCTTTATCTAGTTCTATGAAAGATGTCATTGGGATTTTAATAGGATTTTCATTAAATCTGCATAACACTTTTGGTAGTATGGCCATTTTGACAATATTAATTCTGACTATCCAAAAACATGAGAGATCTTTCCATCTTGTAAGGTCTACTTCAATTTCTTTATTTAGTGTTCTGTAGTTTTTATTGTAGAGGGAATCACTTTTTAACCTGCCAATCTCTTCCCTCTACGTATACTTGCACTTCTTCATTGGGGAATGCAAAGTGATTTATTAGTGCAAAACTGATATCTTAATTTGATTATTTTCTGCTTTTATATGGAGTGGCTTATTATTACTTTATTACTACTAATAAGAAAAATACCCGAGCTTTAAGTAATAATTTTCTACACCAGGAAGATTTAAGGTTATTTGTAGAATATGACTATGCTAATAGATTTAGATTCACCTATACTTTTTCAAGTAGTAGATAAAGAAGTGAGTATAAGTTTGGGGATAGAGTTCAATGATAGAACACTTGTCTAACAGCCTCTGGGGTCAAAATACAGCACTAAAAAAACCCCAAACAAAATAGTATTTGAAAATACTTCATTAGTTAAAGCTGATTATGCAGGTGAAGAAATATATGTTTGTCTCTTTGAAAGAACAAAATGGACCAAAAAAATAAAGTTAATTAGCAAATAGTAATATAGTTTAAGTCACTGTCTTAATTAAATATAAAATTTAATATAAAATTGAAATGATAGTTAAATACAGAACTTTTTAACATTCAAGAAAGGGATGGAATAAACTGCTTATGTTTTCTGTTACCTTTCTGTCTCACTTAGTGACATTAGTTTTTTTACATATGCTGGAGAACTAAGTTAAATATGAGCTTTTGCCCATTATACTTTGAAGAAATGGCAAATGGAAATGTGTTGCTCATTCTTTTCAGTGTTAAATGTTGTACTTTTTTATTTTTAGGATGTTTGTTTTATATTTTAATATTGAAAGTAAGCATTACATTTTAATTGTGAAAATGAATCATTATTAATAAAAAGTCAAACTATTTAATTTCAGATATTATCAGTCACTTTAGTATTTGAGATCATAGCAAGCCAATAAGTTAATCTAGGATGAAAAACCTTAAAAAATAGTAACTCATTTTTTCTTTAATATTTTTAAATTAATAAAATCAACCTATAAATACATGCTTGGAAAAATCAAGTTATTACATAAAAGAAAAGAACTCGGATGGTGATTGATACTATCCAGAAATAAAATAAAATTAAGTCATAGAAAATATCTGGAAGCCCATATAGTTTATAGTGTACTGAGGGGATGTCTGAATCATAATTCAACTGAAATATTTTCTTAAGATTACAAAATTTCTACTGATTTGTATTTAGGTTTACCACATTTTTCCTCTTTCATTCTCATGTCTGATGTCTGATGTTGAGCTTGGGTAGTAACTGTTTTATTTCAGATATTGAATTTTTCATTTCTAAAATTTCTGTTTGACACGTGATTTTATTATATATCTCATATTTCTTTGCTGCTTCTATTTTTATTACTTACATAATTTTGAAAGTGATCAACTTTAGTTCATGGGGCATGGTGATAAACTGCTTGTCTTTGCTTTATAATTTCAACATTTGAATCATCTTGAGGTTTGCATTTTAAATTATTGCTCCTTTAGAATTGACTAGATTTTCCTAGCTATATATCAAATGTTTCTGGCTTATATCCTGGACTTTTTGAATGTTATGTGTAAAACTGATTTTTGTTAAAATTCTTTGAAGATTATTGTGTTTGCTCAGATCAAACTTTTTGATTTGCCTTCTGTGCCAGTGCTTCCAAAGTCAGTCTAGTTTTGAAGTGTATACTACACTGTTTGAATTTCCTTGTGCATGTGTACCCAGGGATTTGCCTAATATTTAGGCATTAGTGTGCACTGTATTTCATACTCATGCCACCTCCTAATATTTCTGTAAAATATCATTATACAACACAAAAAGAAAAGTGCATAGTATCACATAATGTAGACAATAAAAGAGTGGAATAATGCAAAATAAACCACATGTAAAGCACTATTGTAAAATCCTTTTTGCGTATTTCAGCATTTGAAGGATTCTTTCAAAATGAACCTTTCTTTATTCAAATATACTTTGTAACTATGTGTGAAATATTTTGGTACAATGAGGAGGAACATTGTCAAAACAATTACTTTTTCCTGTTAGTAAACTTTGTATGACTCTATTACTCATAATCTAAATTTGGACAAAGCAATGGATATAGCAGACATTCAATACTATGCTAGATGGATATAACCCAATCTATACAGCAATATATTTCCTGGAATTGTTTTGAAGAAAAATCATGCATTTTTCCATGAACTATAGTTCTCATGTACAATATTAACCTTAGAATTTACAGGTCAGGCATTCCCATCCTCTCACATCATTAATACTAGTCCAACCAGAGGACTGAATTATGTTTGATAAGCTTTTGGTGAAAAAAACTTGACATATGTTTAAATAATCATCTAAATTCATAACGTAAGTTCTTTTTCAGATTAGCAAACAAGGGATTTAATTAGATAAATATTATTAAATGTCTACTCTGTATAATGATCTATAAAAGGACTACTAAGATGAGAGATATATAGGACTATCTAAATTAGAATCTTTTTGTTCAAGAAAGTTGTAATTTTTAGGTATACAAAATAATTAGGAAGGTAATTTAAACACCAGTAACTATATAAGGAAACTAAATATTTATTAAAAACTTACTACATTCCTGGTCTTATTTTCTGTACTTCAAAATTTTTATTCTATAACATATGAAGTGAGTAATATTTTCCCCAAGATACAAATGAAGGTAAAGACTCAGAAAGTAATAATTTTTCCAAATAAATTAAATATTCAGATTTCTCTTTGAAGAATGGAAAAAAAAACAATTTGCAGTTTCCAACAATATTTTCAAATACTCTCCATAACATTTGCGAAGAAAATGGTACAACATTAAGAAGAAAATACATCTTCTTGTTTGATTACAAGTAGCTTGTGGAAGTGGTGGATTTCATGTAGGTAGAATTTCTTTAGAAAGCAGAGGAGACAGTATTATATTTTAAAAATTGAGAAAAAACTTGAACCCAGAAGTTGAAATGTTAATGATTTGTTCAAGAAACTACCAGTGTTAAGTTATAGAGCATTCTTGGTAGAGTGGTAATGTATAAGGAGAGAAGCCTAGGCTGAGGAAAGGTGTTTATCATTCAGTAGGCAATTGATAACCACTGATGTATACTGAGAATAAGAAGGGAGTCATGATTTATCAAGGTAAATTATAATGCCTTAGGTCATGGAAGTAAAAGAGACTGAAGGAAAAATCTACGTTAACACTATTCTAATTTCAGGCAAGAAGATAGACCAATGTGAGCAATATTGAGGGAGAAAGAATTTATGAGATTTTAAAACTTGTTAAGTATATTTTATAAAGTGGGGAGAGGGAGACATTCATTAAATAATAAAATTCATGTTGTAATTGACAAAACAGAAGTGCTATGGAGACAAAAAGAGAAAACAAAATAATTGATTGTTAGAAGATGATATTTTTACTGTTGGGTACATTCAGTTTGAGATGAAGATGGATGTGGATTTATCTGTGAAAACAATGGCAATTCTCTTGGATTTAGCTGAAGATCTAGGCAGGGTCAAGATACCTCAATGTGGTAGGCATCTGCACATGCCTTCAATATCATTGAAATTTTTAAAGCACATGTAATCACCCACAAATCAACTGCATTGGAAGCAAGGAAAAAATATAAAAGCACTTGAATTTAGTATTCAGAAAAATAAAATCAACAGAAAACAAAATGAAAAGCTGTATTTTATACACATTAACACATATAAACAGGATTGTTTCAAGAAGCAGAAAATTAGTAGTAACTCAATTTGTTAAGGCTTATACACTATTAGGTCAAATATATACAAATGTGCACACACACACACACACACACACACACACACAATGCCTTTAAAGAATAGTGAACCTTCCTAAGAGATTAATTTTTTAAATTGTAAACAGTATTTTTATCCTTGGCATGAAGGCTTTTGTCATGCCTTGGGATATTGTTAATTAGTAGATAGACTATCTATGGATCAAGACAAATGCTGAGAAAATCACAATGCAGTTTAATATACATAGAGATTTAAAGCAATAGCTTAGGCATTCAGTAAGGGCATACCAGGAGCCCCTAGGAAGACTGAACACTAGAGAGGAGAAAAGTATCAATATACCTAGGAACTATAAACCCACAAGAGATACTTGGATATTTCTCTAAGAAAATGCAGTATGCTCTACATCATTAAAATCCTTGCTCAATCATACAGTGTATTGTGTAAATTTTAAATAGCTCACTTATTTACTAATGATACTGAAGTTTGCTTTTAGTCACAACCAAAGAAGAGGATTATAGAATTCTCACTTTAGAGTTCATACAATAAAGAAGCAGATGTGTGCTTCTATTAAATGGAAATGGAGCACCACAAAGGCTGTGTGGGTTTGGGAGCTGAACAACTTATGCTTGGTTCTTAGTATGCACACTCACCCAGCTCTGCAATGGTGGAAATGGACTACTTGTCCTATAGGGTTTTTGTAAGGGTTGAATTAGATTATCTATGTAAAGTGTCTGAATAGTGCCTGGTTTATGACAAGTATTCAATAATGAAGTTTGAATGAGTATTTAAGGAATATTTATTTATATTAAAGGTGTGTGTTCAATCACACCTTTCTATGGCAATTCTTTGGATTAATTCTTTAGTCCTGAGGAGCTCTGTTTGAATTATTATTACTTAGTAATTTTTATTTAGGTAATCTAATATTTATAGCATTAAAATGAATTATCTTACAGTTTTTACATCTTTTTTTATGTATACTTTTTTGTTTTAACACTATTTTTTTGCTTTTTACATTTATTCCATAATCAGGCTTGCAAATATTTGAGTATGTTACTGATCTTCAAAAAATGATCTTCTGATTATATCCTTGAAATGGATTTATTTATTATTTTTTGCGCTGATTTTCTGTCTCCATCTCAATTTTTAAAATTTAGTTTTGCTTTAGGTTATCCTTCTAAGTTTAGGACCTACAGGTACTTGTTTACCTCCAGTCCATTTAATTCCAATTAATATATATATCTTAACATATTACAATACTATTTCAACTATATCATAAAGGTTGACTTTTTTTAATTAAAGAAACCTCATTGTCATATACTTAGAGTATTTAGTAATTTCTATTTTGACTTCATCATTACCCAGCAGTGGTTTAATGAAACGAGTCCTTAAAAAAGCAGCATGGTATATATAAATTAAAAAAAAAAAAAGCAGCATGGTCAATATGGGTTGGGTGAGGGAGAAGGGAGAGAAGGTTGTCCTTCTTTACTATTCTCTAATTATGTTGTCTAGTCATCTGATGTGCAGCCTATGAAAACTGATTTTAAAAAGAATTTACTAAAGTTTTCATTTGGACCCAAAGGGCAATTTTCGTGACAACTTTTTTTTCAATTCTGAATGAATGTATCTTTTTTTTTGACATTCAAATATTTGAGTAAATATATTATTTCAAAATAGCTTTTCTGTTATTGATATCATAATGACATATATGATATTGATATCATATATGTCAATTGAAGGGGGAAATAATTTTATATGTTCTGGATATGTCTTTTGTTTCTTTCTCACATTCTTTTTTATATTTCAAAATAAATATTTCCAGCAAAATGAAAAGCCCAATCTGTTCAGTTTTTACTTGCAACATATTTTGCCACAATTATTAGTGCTAAAACTGTGTTTTATTTATGTTTTATTAGTTCACATTTAAGATTATAAACTTTGTCTTCATTTCCTGAAACTATCTTCCAAGTGGCCTAGTCTATTGGTGATATTTTCCATTGGATTTTTAATTTGTTTTATTGATTCTTTCATTTTGAGGATTTCCACTTTGTTTTTATTAAGAAATTATATCTCCTTATTGAAGTGATCTTTCATGTCTTGTGTTTTCTAATTTCACTCCTTATATTGTCTTTTATTTCATAGATCAATTTAACTATGAATTTTCTAAGTTGTTTCTCTGGCATTTCTTCCATTGGGATGTCAATTGAGTCTGTTATTAAGACATTTTGGTTTATTTGGTTTGATTTGTTCCTTTGCTTTTTCATATTGTTTTTGAAACTACAAAAAAAAAAATCTGTTGTAGGGACAGGGACAGATGAGACAAGGCACTGAAGATAGGAGGAAACAGTTTTATTTGGCTGCAGCCAGTTTCAGAGGGCATAGCTTTTGCTGTAATCAATGAATCCTCTGAACCCTGAGTTCAGGTAGTTTCAGAGTTTTATACCCAGCATGTAATGGGAGGGGCTCAGAAGTTCACATAAAAACAGCCTTTTCTTTCACTCTTCTGGGCAAGTTAACCCTTCAAGGATAACACCTGAGAAGGGGAGAGCTTCTTCTCTTTCTATCCTCCCCCTGCAAGTTGTTACCATGGAACTCAATTGGTAACTTCTCTTTTGGTAACTCAATTGGTATCTCAATTGGTGACTCAATTGGTATCTTAGAAATATAGACATCTCTGTGAAGCTCCAGCTCAAAGCCAGAGGCCTTATTTACACATTTCTACAAACTACTCTGCTGGATAAATGTTTGTGAAAAACTAGCAAGAGGGTGTTCAGCACCTGGAGTGCTGATTTCTTCCAGGCTAGTGGCCAAATCAAATAGAGCAACACAAAAATAGGAAGTTTATCTACATTGAACTCTTTTGTAGAGACTCTTTTGCTGACAGTCCTAAAATCAGCCTTGGTGAAGGTTTCTGGAGAAGCCTAGTTAAGATTTTCTGTGAAGAAAGGCGATGCCACGCCAATCTGTCAGTATAAACCTGAAGCAGCAGAGTTTCTACCCAAAGAATTTCATTATCCCTGAAGTTTTCCAGTACCTCACAGTTTTCAGGGAGACAAATAATAAAAATAACCTGTTTCAATTAGCTTTTTCACTGCAGTGATTAAAAGACCTGACCAGCATAATTACAGAAGAGGAAAAGTTCATTTGGGGACTCACTGTTTCAGGGGTCTAAGTCCATTGATAGCAGACTCCATTTCTCCGGGCTCAAAGTGAGGCTGAACATCATGGCAGAAAAGTGTAGCAGAGAGAAGTAACTCACATGATGATCAGAAAGTAGAGGGAGAAAGAGGGAGAGAGAGGGAGAGAGAGGGAGAGGGACAGGAAGAAGGTGAGGGAGAGAGGAAGAGGGAGAGAGGGAAACAGGGACACAGGGACACAGGGACACAGGGAGACAGGGAGACAGAGATATCTCCACTTGCCAAATACAAATATATCCTCAAAGCCACACCCCACCTGCCTTCAATTATCAATCTCATCAGGTGATTAAATCACTGATTGGGTTAAGACTCTCATAACCCAGTCACTCTTTTAAACCTTCTTGCATTGTCTCACACATGAGCTTTTGAGGGACCTCTCACATCCAAACCACAACAAAACCAATACAAGCAATATACAGCATTACACTAAATACTTAGTTACTACCATGACATTTACAATGTTCATTGGCACCATGATAAACAGAAATTACATGATTGGCGATTGCCATCAGTAAAAACAGTAAATTTGCAAAAGTATTTGCAATTTCAAAAAGTGAGAAATTGGAAATAAAAAATTAAAGAAAGAGTGAAAGAGAATAATAGAATTTGGCTGTTATCAAAAAAAAAAAGAGAGAGAGAGAAAGAATCAAGGGAGATAAACAAGTGAAAATCAATCAAAAACATAAGACAGAGCCATGAAAAAATAACTATATTTAAAAATGCTAGAAATGAGAAAAAAGAAACAAATATATATATGTATAAGTGTCCATGAACCATTCAATACACAAAGAAAAAAGAAAGAAGAAATAAACAGAAAGGGGGTTCTTGATGAAAAAATTAAGGAATCGTTTCCATTGCAATGGTCAACATTTGTCAAGGAGAATATATGTTCAATTGTGCCCAACTGTATTTTTTTTTTTCTCTTTCTGTTTTTTTCTTGAGGTATATACCATGCTCAAAAGTAATGACCATGGGCTGTCAAGTCCTTCCTTTTTTTGTATTGCTCATCAAGCTGCCAGTTAGAGTTCAGGAATTTTTGGCTTCCCATCGTGGCTGTTTGAAGTAGAGTAGGCTGGAAAGTGTCTTCTCCACTCTCAGGGTGGGGTCCTTGCAGAGTTCTGTGAGAGGAATTCCCAAAGTTGGGGCTCCTGAAAGTGGGCTTAGGTCTAGGCAGGCTCCAGGGGCTTCCTTGAGTGGTGATTATTCTGGAGAAATCAAATCAGCACACCTCCAGGGGCCAGCAAGCTGCAGGAGCCATCCTGGGAGTGCCCTAGAAGTCTCCCTGGGGTTCCACACAGGAGGGAAGGAACTACTCCCTCACCCCCTTGCTGCCCATGCACCCCACCCTTACCAGCCTCCCAAGCTCAGTCCCCAGGTTCTCTGTCACACTGCCCACTCTTCAAATTTCTGACTTATCCCAGCTGGTCTTACAGCCTGCCAAACTCAAAGCAGGTGGAGAGAACTGGGCTATCTCGGGTTTCCTTGTCTTGTATCCCCATAGGTAAAATGCTCTCCATGCCTGATTTTCTCCTGGTCTCTTAAGTACAGTCTAGTTCATGGGGCAGGCACCTGCCAGGTCTGTTTTGGGGACCCAGCTCAGATTTCCAGGGCTCAGCTCCTGGTCCTCACAGCCAGTGGCCACTACAGTGAGGGGGCAAGACAGATCCTTCCTCAGCTCTCTGTGGACAACCTCAAACACAAGGCATCTTTCCTGTAGTTCTTAAAAATGTTAATATAGCCATTTAAAATTTATTAACATTAACCACAGCTTGACAGGCACTACTACATCATGTTTCTTACAACTGTAAATTATGGCATATTTTCTGTTTTATAATAATCTTGAAAAAATATAAAATACTCCTCCTTAAGACTATATGTTATTTTCTAAATGATCTCTAGATAGATAGTAATATAGTTATGCATTTTTTCCTCGTGGCTTTCTGCTATTAATTTCAATAAATGAAATTCTATTTTGCAGTTAGTTTTGAAAGGTAAGAGGAAGGGATTAGCAAGTAATTTTTAGAGGCTTTATTCTTATAAATACTATAAAATATTTTGTTCTGAATAATCCAGTGGAGTAAATTTACTTCTATTTTGTGAAAGAGAGTTGAAGTTCTTAGTATATGAGTAGTTTGGCAAAAAAACAAGGAATGCTACATGGTAGATTTGGGATATACAGTCTGCTGGATAAACATTTATTGCATATTACAATTAATAAACAAACCTGTTGCATGAAATATATATCTTTTTTTAAAAACTTACACAGATGACATACATTACAATGTAAAAATATGTATGCCTATAAAATAGACTTAAAAACAAGTTATTAGAGAATGTGATACATCTGCATTGTAGAACAGGTCTATTCAAAATAGACCTGTTCTACAATGTGCACAAAAATCTTTACTCTGAGATGAAAAACAAAAAATTCAAATTGTTAATATTCCAATAATTGTTCCTTTAATCTAGTTGCCTTTATTGATTAAACCAATGTATTTAATTCATTTTATAAACTGAAAAATATAAAAGATTAAAAGTCTAAATATCATAACATATTTAGATTTCCTATTGTTTCCAGTTTAAAAAAATATTCAGAATATAAAGTTTAAAGTAAAGTGCCTTTTAAATCAAGTTAGTTAATTAATGCCTTTTAAATTAATTTGCATAATTAGGCAAGTTATAATTTAGCTGAAACTCAAAAATGTTAATACGTGCAAAATCATTTTATAATATTTATAGTGAGCAGAGTTTAGCTTTAGTACAAAGAGGGAAATGAGATTCCCAGATCAATTCCAAACTATTGTATTTGTGTTTGTTTCAAATGCTTCCTCTGGGACTTTTTGGAGTGTGGGGTTCAGGGCAACTATGATTTCAATACACATGGAAAATTTTAGAATGTAATTATTAGTAAACATGATGTGATTTTTCATAGTTAAGTCGAAAGTCTTTGGAAAATCAAATGATGAATGCCATATTTTTTACAATTTAATAACATCAGTGCAAATTAGATAATTTTAAGGCATATGTGAATTAATAGTGAATAAAGTCAATCCAGCTTACTATTATTTTAAAATTGCTATAATTTGGATGGAGTAAATGATATAATTATTAAATGAGTTCAGCCTCCACATTAGTTGTGGAGAGATATTCCTTGATAAAATCCTAGTTTTTTTTTTAAAAAAAATTTATTCTTTAATAACTGAGGGGAAAAGAACATGACATCTTTTAATCTGAGAATCTGTCATTTACATATGCTATGGATGATAGGAACAGACTTAGTTTATAGTAATCCAAAGGAAAGGTGCAGCATTATATCCTGGAACATTTGTCCCACAGGACAGAAGGGGGAAATGTTTATTTAAGGATTTCATTGAAAACATTCTTGTATTGGATGATGTAAATGACATTCTTTTGGGAAAAGGTAAGATTTCAATTCTATCGTTAAATTACTTAATTTTCTGAAAGCTAAAATAGTATTAGAAATATAGAATATTTTTAACTAAAGAATTTTTTTGTTATAGTCTAACTTAAACTTGTTAAATTTAACTTTTATGAAACTCTCTTTAACTATGCATTCTTAAGTGTTAGAGGAATTTTGTTTAGTTCAAATCACTGGCTTTATCCAAACTGAAGAAAGTGAAAGCATTTTTAAGACTAAACTTACCAGAGACTAAACTGTTAATTTCTGTTTTAGCTGGCAGATCCTACATTTTATTGTTCTCAGTGTACTAATGTCTGATTGTGTAACTGCTTTCCCTCTGGAACTTCTATAAAAATAGATGCATATCTTAAAAAGCTGTCTAAGGAAGTAAGGTTTTAAGTAAACAATACAATAACTTGTCTTAATCTAATCAGAGTTTTCAGATATTATAGGAACAACAGAAGCAGTGAGATTGAAATTTTGGTTAGTACTTCTTTAAGAAAATCAAACAATACTACCCCGATTTTTTAAACTGTAATAATATAGTTTATTTGAAATTCTCATAATTATAAAGGTTAGAATTTTGTGACTTTATCTTGATTCTTTAAATGTTTCTCACACAAACTTCAAGCTAATAGACAAGGCAGTAATGAATGCATGGAATCACAAGTAAGTTAGTAAACATAGAAGCAGTTTGAGAAGAATTGGAATATAAAAGATATATAGATAATGACACATTTCAACTGAGAGTTTGCAATAGTTATCTGCCAAGCAAAGTGTAAAGCTTGATTGAACAAAAGATAAAGTTAATGCTATCTAATAAGAACAGACCATTATAGATCAGTGAAACTGCAAAACAGAATTATAAGACAAGGGGCTAGCCACATTATCTAAATTAACATTTTTCCAGCATGAACAAGAAGGGCCACTGTAGGAAAGCAAGAGCTAAATAGTATAGCCTGCATTTAGTCAACCTGAAGTAATTATTAATTTATGGTTGTCTGTGATTTTAATGAAAATGAAAGCTGTGAGGAAAGAATTGAAAGAGATAATGTGCCGTGAAATTGAGTTTCATTTATTTAGGGGCCACCTTTTCCTTTTTGGTTGTTGTTAAAGGGAAGAAAGTTAATGCAAGATGTCCACATTAAAATTTCACTAGGATTATGTAACCACCAAACTAAATGGTAATCATTATATTTGAGCAGAGTTAATGCAAAAGAAATTGAAGCCTGAATTTAAGGCCTTCTGTTAAGGACATGAATTTAAAAAAAAAAAAAGAAAGAAAGAAAGAAAGAAAGAAAGAAAAGAAAAGAAAAAAAATGCAATGAGTCAAAATTAATGCCACAATAATAATCATTGTCTTTATAAAGATGATGAATCCAGTAGCTATTTCATCACACATTTTTTTTCTTACTGTCACCATGAAAATACCCCTTTTGATGATGGCATTGTTGGAAAGAACATATTTCAAGAGTAAGGAGGCAGCCATAAGAAGCAAAACAAATCATCAAAATGCAACCTTTTTCTTTGACCTCAGACAAAATGTTTCTAAATAGTTATAAGAGTGACAAGCCTTCCAGAGAATAACAGGCGTGTCTAGTGTAATAGTGTGGAAAGAACAGCAGTTCATGCATTTTGTAGAGCTTTACTATACAAAAATAGCAACTCTGCTCCCAGAAACATTTTCAAGCAAGGAGTCAAGTGTTCTAAATTCCTCCTAGTAATTAAAAGGGAGAAAAAATAATACTCAATGATTTTTCCAGGTCTTTATTTCTTCGCTGAAAGGAAAACTCATTTTGTTATTTTAATTTCAGAATTTATAGAATTTTTAGAAATAATCAAAAATAATAAAAAATTGGTATTATGTCAGTATTTATATAAATCTTGGATGTCATCTTTGTTATCTTTGCTTTAGAAAAACTTAGGTGAAGTTTATGGAATGAAATGAATGTGAAACATTAATTTTTCCTCAAAATATTTTAGAGTCTATTTTACCTCACAAGTCAGTTGTATCATAAGTTTTCTACGTTGATAGCAATTTATATATTGAGTAGATGGCATGTGGGAAAAACAATAACAACTCTCTAGAAACTAAAATTTTAATAAGGTCATTAATGCCTGCCTGCTTGCCTCTCTTTCTTTTTCTCTGTCTCACCTCACCTTCTGTCCGTCCCTCCCTTCCTTTCCCTTGTGTTCAGTCAGCAAACACTTATCGGGCAGTTTTTAAGTGCCTGAAATTGTGCTAGAATGTTAGAAATACAGATTTAAATAAGCATTACCACTATTATGAGAAAGCACATATGTGTATAAATAATCAATGCCACATAATGATGTTTCTGCAAAATTACTAAATGATATCTAGAGAATGCAGAGTCTTGCTTTCTGAGGTGAGATAGAACTCCTTTTGGTGTTAGCATTTCACATTGGTATATAGCAATTGAGGATCATTATAAAAAGCATTGTAAATGCTTGCTGCTTAATCAGAGACCTGGAATTCTGATGAGCACATCCCGGAGGAGCTACAGAGTCCTAAGACACAGGATACCTATAGAAGCAATTGAAACCTAGAGTTCTAGAAACAGTTTGAAGGCCCACCAGTCTGATACCTGAGAAAATCAGTCATATTGAAGGTCAGAAGAAAAGGTAGAGGTGGGTAAAGATGGGGCAAAGTGCATCTCTTTGACAAAGAAAAGGAAATACTTTTTTTTATTGGTTTATATAAATTATCCACTCTGACTAAAGTTCAGCATAAGCAGTGTGGATGCAAAACAGCAAGTATATTCTACTCAGTGAGGCAAAGACAAGTTTGATTCTTTAAGTGGCCAGGTAAGACTCAAACAGCAGAAATTATGGGTGGTTTTAAACTTACATCCAAAAAACACCCAGATGCCTACCTGGTGTTCCAGCTCAGAAGAGAATATTAGACTGTATTAACATGTCTTACTAAACAGTTACACATATATGCTATGCTGTACAGTGTGCTTTCTATAACACTGGTATTAAAATCCTATATGAGCCTATAGTAGTTGGAGTAATACTCCAATAGCTTTTCCAGACTTTCAGGCTTTAAACTCCTCTGATATAACAAATGTCTATCCCAGAGGACAATTGCCATATTTGCAATAATATAAGAAGCAGATGAAAGTCTATGTAATGGAGTGTTCATTTACCGATTTAGATAAAACAAGGTGAAATAAAGCATCTCTTAAAATAATAAAATGATTTTGTAATTCCACCTGAGTTGGGCTTTACCGTAAAGTTCATTGATTAAAATACCATATCAAGCAAGAATTCAATAACTTTATAGTCATGACGTAGAAAAACTTAAAACCTGTTCCCAAATTTCTCTCATTTTCACCATGTGCCTCTTTATCACCTGGTAACTTGCCCTATTGCTAAAAGAGGACAGTTAGTGATTTCCTAAACAAACTACATACTCAACCTTCTCTTCCTGCAAATTCTTGTAACTAGTAGTCTTTCTCCATTGGTTGCACATTCTAAAAATGTCCATAGTCAAGATTTCCTTTGTACCATCTTTCGGACTAGCAACTCTATGTACTTTCTGCTTTCTAGAAATGTAACCTTATCTCTTTATGTTCACATTAATGTTTTCTATGGCCCTTTGGGTGTTCAACCACCATGCTCAACTCATTTTAGAGTTCAGGCACATTTTATCTTTGAAAACAGGCATGCAATAAATGCTGATTGAATGTCGAAAACTAAAGAAATCATACCTCTAAAAGGAATTTTGAGATTAATACTTCTGCCTCCTAAATAATGCTAAAGATCCAGAATGCTCACAACTCATCTTAAAATAAAAATCAAGAGTTATAATTATTGCTATAAAGATTAAGCATAGTTACCCCTCTGTGAAAGCATCATATGCTGGAATAGGTAAATATTTCTAACAAGGAAGACATTCAGCAAGATATCTGATGCCCATTGTTATTTATATTACTGCACTAAATTCTATTAAGAAAACAATAGAAAATAAAGACAAACTTTTTTAAGAGGACTGAAAAATAGTCCTATTGAAGGTAGTTTAAAATCATATTTTAGAAAAATATAGAATTGATTTGTACTAGTGCCATGCGTTCTCTTCAAAACATTTTCTTATTGAGAAGAAAGAAATAATGAGTTTTTGTTGTTATATCTTCAATGGTTCACATCCTAATACCAATTTAATTTTTGTATTCACACAATGATGAATGGGAAAGAATTTCTTATTCTGTTAGATATTTGGACCCAAGAGAAGATCTTTTTCATATTCTTAAGTCAAAGTGCAGAAATCTGATGTATCTGCAGAGACCAGGAAAAAAAATGTAGTCCACAGCAATAATTTTGTTTTTCATCTCTCTATTCCATTATGAATACTTTCAAATGAATTTCCCCTCTGGATTTGCCTACCTGCTAGAGTTCAAACACCTCTTTAAGCAAAGTGGCAATAAAAAGCTTTAATAAGTGCAAGCCTTGCTGAGTGAGGAATCATTAGTGTAGAGGTGCAGAAAAACACACTTTCTTATTTGAAGGAAAGTGTTAGGAATGCAGAGTGTGGAAATAAGAGTCATCAAAATGCAAACATAATAAGCTATTTAAATAAACAAATCTCACTCTAATATTGTGCTATCAATCCTCTTTTCCCTTGCCTCCCACAATGTAAAATTTTCATTTCTTTTTCTTCCCAATCTAAATTTTCATTTACCTTAGGCCTTGTTAGAATACATCCACCTTAGCAAGGTTCACATGTGAATAAACTGCAGTTTGACCCTCTGAGAATTTCTTTCTTTTATAGATACCTGTTTAAATTGGAGAAAAGCAGGAATTTCATTGTTACTATTGGCCTTCTAAATAGTACACTGTCTTATAGAATTCTTGAATGAACTTTGTTAAATTTCTTTAACTAAGAAAATTAATATTATTAGCTACCCAACTCAAGGGACTGAAAGATGTAAATGAAGGATTAGCTGTAAACCATGCTATATACAATAAAACATAGTTTCCTTAGGAAAAAAAAAAACTAGCAATATTTTGTCCCTTGACAATATTAACCAGTGAAATCTTGGTGCTGAAATCATAGTCTACATAAGTGGCTACAAAAATTCAATTGGAAGTTTTGTTTTTATTAAGATCTTATCACAAAGATACATCAAGTGATTCTAGTGTTTGTTCTAAGAACTATTATAATATCCAAACAAAGAGATATCCTTTATCCTGTCAAAGCAAGCAATTGAGAGAGATCTGAAAGTAAATAACAGCATTTAAAAAGGACCAAAAGATATTATTTACCAATGAAATATGAATGGGAATATTAGCAGTTAAATTAAGGAAAGATATGAAATAGGATTTACATATCTGAGAATGATTATCTATACATATATAATGAATGGAAATTCATAAATTTTTTTCCTAGAGCTAAATGATAATTTTTTTTCACTGAATTTATAACTAGTATTATCTCTTATTTTTGTGGGTAAAATATAGTATTCAAAGGTTGGAAAGATATATTGGTATCTGTAAGAGACACAATTCTTCATGTTCTTGATTTTGATGGTCTGTATTTATATTTTCTGTCTCTTCATTAGTGTAATATCATGAAAATCCAATGCATGGATTTATTTTCTCATATATATATATATTTCGGGCTAGTCATCGATAATGCCTGTTTATAACTTCACACGTAAATATTTTCCAAGTGTGACTGAAACATAAAGTAAATTTAGATAAATACAATATTAACTACTATTTTTAAAAATCAGGCTGATTTCCTGCATTTTGGTAAATTAGTACAATTGCATGTCTATATTATTTCTTATTATGAGTATTGAGTCCTAAGAAGGTATCATATATGGTGCAAAACAATTTTGATTCTCAGAGCAATATTTTGCTATAAAAGAAACAACTGAGATTATGAAAATTTAAAAAATTGTCTAATGTTATAAAATCATTCAATGAAATTGGAATAAAAACCTATACTTTATGGGCTGGGGATGTGGCTCAAGCGGTAGCACATTCGCTTGGCATGCGCGGGGTGCTGGGTTCGGTTCGATTCTCAGCACCACTTATAAATAAAATAAAGATGTTGTTTTCACCGAAAACTAAAAAATAAATATTAAAAAATTCTCTCTCTCTCTTTAAAAAAAAAAAAAAAACTATACTTTCTGTTCCGAAATATAGTTCTTAACTAAAACGCAATAGCTGTTTCTATCAAAAGCAAATCTAAAAACAAGAAAATTTAATGGCTATGGTATCAAAAATATCTAAACAGAATTAAATTATAAAATAATAAAAATGAACAAAACATGTTGGTGGTTCTATCTCCTAGAAATCCAAGATCTGGAAAATAGAGACTTAAGAAGATAGGACTCATTTTCTTTTCCCTAGTAAAATGAATCTAAAGGCAGATAACTCAGGACTGATGGCAAGGCTCTTATGGATGCATCTTATGAATATAACAAGTGCCTCCAGTTTTCTATATTATTCTTGAAGTCTGGCTTTCATACTTCATCTGTAGTTTTAAGATGGCTGATGAAGCCCAAGCAATTGCATCTATGTTCCAGGCAAGAAGGAGGATTATAAACAAATAAACAAAAAAGAAATACGCTAACTAAATCTTCTTGCTAATCAAGTCAAATTCTTTTATAAGGAGCTATTTTGGATGTCCCAAATTAATACCTCTACCACCATGATACAAGCAAGAGGTTTCTTACTGGCCATCAGATCTGTGGTGATGGTTGTCAAATGTAATTTTTCAGAAAGGCACATTGCTATTTACTTCCCACAAAAAAAATGTTAGTAAAAAAGGGATGGTGAGTGATTATTTAATAAGTAACCAAAAGAATCAACAGATTGTTCCCAATAACTAAATCCTAAATTGGTGGAATCTTTATTTTAAAAATTATATGTGTGTATGCATATATGTTTATGTTTCATGTCCCCATTTTTTTTCTGCATAGGCAAGATCTAGCAAAATTTTATTTTTTGTGCATGTGTATTTCAAATATTAAAAAAGGATTGTGATAAAATATCCTTTGAATTAAAAAAAATTGTAATAACTTTTCTATATTCTGCTAAAGGAACTTTCTTCAAAAGTCACCAGTTCTTGATTTCTCCAATAAAACCCTATTTTGATGTTTGGGAACTAGAACTCGGTTACTGCTAATCAAAAACAGGATCACAGAAAATAAGGACTCGCTAACTTTTTAAAAATTATATAGTAGTCTTTTTTTTTTTAATTTGAGTGAGCCCTAAATTCCATTAGAATAAACACAGTCAATTTATGGTCTAGTTACTACATTATTCTATCTCCAGTGTAGTAAAGGTGACTCTAAAATTTTATCAATACAAAAAAAAAAATCAACCATTTCATGTCATTTCTGGTTCTTTAGTTTTTAGGAAAACTTAACTCTGGATAACTTAAGCAAACAGAAAATTTACTGAAAAAAAAAGTGTGACCATGAGCAAAGGAAAATTGGAGGAGGTTGGTTTGGAAAGTATTGAAAATAGAGCAGCCTGTGGAGTCCCAGAGTTTATGGCAGCAGGAGCTGAGGGATAGCTCTTGAAAGTTAAACCAGCTTCAGGGTCTTCAGTCTTGTGGAAAATTCAATTCCAGGCAGAGAGATGTCTAGTAGTTTACTGAGCACAGTGTTCTGGTGGGGGTATGGAATTGGCAGAAGTACCAGACAGTAACCATTGCAAGGATAGTTATCCAAATATATTCACAGTGCTTTTATCTGAAGTGGTAAAAACAATATGTGTTCAGTATATATTCTGACAGTTTTTTGTCTTTTCTTGAACTAGCATACTAAATTTCAGCGAGTCAAAAGTGTGAATATCAGGAATATTTGGAAACAGTAAGTAATACTTAGGTCCATTGTAAAGGAATAGGTTGTCCTTACAACTTCCTTAATGTTTCAATGCCAGGTGCTATGGAAAACTTTTATTTGTCTTATTCTATCAAGATGAAGGTCACATTTTTATGACCATTGATGTCACCCTGTTTTCCACCTTATTCCTTGTAAATTTTCAAGCACTCTGGCCAAAAATGAAAAGCACTTCCTTTGTTTTCCTATGGGAACTGATAGCATTCTTATACCACAACAGTGGCAAAGGATCCAAATCACTTTTTCCTACTGTTAATCTGGCACCAAAAACTATTTCATCTCTACACAAGCAATTGCAATCTAAATTGCTTTTTGATCATAGATACATTTATTTTCCTGTTTTCTTCTCGCTATTGTTTTAGCTTCTCTTCAAATACACAAATAGTACAGATTTTAAAATTCACCTCTGAGAAGAGGGGAAAGAAATATGTTTTCTGCAT
The DNA here is from genome assembly GCF_052094955.1 of Ictidomys tridecemlineatus. Lineage (NCBI taxonomy): Eukaryota > Metazoa > Chordata > Mammalia > Rodentia > Sciuridae > Ictidomys > Ictidomys tridecemlineatus. The sequence goes on from NC_135482.1 coordinate 138,882,615, forward strand.
AAACTGGATTAATATCCACATTTTAAGTCATTTTTTTTAATTTAAAAGTCTACATTTCAACCAGAATTGATAAGCAAAAAACCAACCTATACAACCTAAACCAAAAATCTGACCAGCATTGGAGCTTTTATTTTTAATTCAACTTTAATTTTATGTCAATTCATAAATTTTTTAAAGAGTTCAATGCAATGAACTTTGAAAGAGCAGTCCTCTGTTTTTTTTTTCAATTGCATGGGAATATGGTTTTCATAGATGAAGTTTTAATAGTTTCATGGCCTAGTATAAAAACTTAGGGCAATCACAAGGAAACTCTGGAAATTGAAACAATTTTCAATGATTAGCTGTCTTGGTGGAGAGCAATTGATATTGTCTTTAGACCTGGGACATACTGAAGAACCAGTGGTTGTTAAGGAATTAAATTAATGAAGTAGATGAAATACATTCATAGGTAAAGGCACAGACAGATGATCAGGTCCTGAAATACATTCATCAACATTTTTCATTATCACTATTTTTGTTGTTATAAAGTTTCTTGTCAGAATGTCTGTTACGACTGTTATGGAACCTTGTAGGATGGCTGATCAAGAGATCTTTCAGATGTATATTTTGTATTTATTTATCCAAATTACAAAATAAATTTTGAACTAACAAGAAGATGAAATGAAGTAAAGAGAATTTCTGTGAAAATATTTTTTGTATTCTCTTTTAACATTTTAATTCATAGAGAATATAATGTCTTTTCAGATATTTATGAAAATACAGACAAGCAAGTTACATTCCTGGTTTACAGATGGATGATTATATAAACCAAGGATAAACTCAAACAAATATGGTTAGCTGACTAACTTTAAGTGAAGTCATAACCCCAAACAATTTTCTTAGACATTTTCAACAATAATACTTCAAAAATAAGCACTGATTATATTTTTTACAAAAGGTCACAGTTTATAGGAATAGTAACACACAATAAAATTGTATATATGTGACCTTCCTTATTGGCATAAAAGCAAGATTACTTCATAAAGTCATTTATTCGGCTCATGGGCTCCAAGAGATGCCAAGCAGAACGTGAAAATGTTAGGGTGCTAGACCTTGGCCTAGGTAATCTGAGTGCAAGGAGCTATAAGAAGGCACTGGTGGAGTAATAGCACAGGTATGTGTATGAGGCACTGAAAAGGATTAGTGTCTCTTCTCGGGCTGGTTGCTAACTAAGTTATTCTCACACATCAGTTTAAAAGGATTTTTTTTAAATATTTATTTTTTAGTTGTATTTGGGCACACTATTTTATTTATTTATTTTTATGTGGTACTGAGGATCAAACCCAGGGCCCAGCCCGTTCTAGGCGAGCACATTTTACCACTGAGCCACAACCCCAGTCCTTAAAAGGATTTTTGAAGAAGTCTAATCACATCCATTTCCTGAGATGGACTTGTTTTTGAATAAATGTTCTTGTCTGTCGTCTTCTTACTTAATTTTCCTAAGATTGGATGTTAATTGTTGACTCTCTTCAAAATTTACATTTAAAAGTATTCTCTTCTCTTTCTTTTTCCCTCTATATGTGGGTGTTGGGATGTTTGTTTTTAAGGTCTGTGTAAAATCTCCAGGTCCGGAGTTACCAGAGCCATGTTTTACTTTTGTCAGAAGTGGCACAGGACCTCGATGAGCATGTTGAAAACAGTGTAGATAGAGAAGCTCCCTGTGTAGATTAATTCAGTGCACAGCTGGGGCTGGGAAGGCAAGCCCATTCTAGGGAATGAAGAATGGCTGATCAGGGGTGGAGCTGCCCGCCTCCCTCTCCACAATGTACTAATCCTCAATTTGGCACTGCTTTAAAAGAAAAGAAATCTAAATTGAGGCCAGCTGATTTCTTACTGAATCAGCCAGCTGGATGTGGAGCCAATTTCCGCAGCTTCCACGCTGTGGTAGCCAGGAAATATTTTAATTGAAAGAACTCTATGTTGACAAATACCAAAGACAACCTATTTATAACTTTTAACCAATATTTATGGAATTCCCTGATTTAATAACATTTCCCTTTAAACTCACTTGCAAAATAGAAAAATTGTCAGGCTAGAACCAGAGTTAAATGATGTGGAAGGGAAAATAAATAAAACAAGAGAAAAGGAAAAGGGAGAGGAACTAGTAAATATTGTGTACAAATCAACAAGCACATGTAACTGAGGACAACAATATAAATATATTCAACGAGAGTAGTTTCAAATCACAAGTAGATGTGATTTTTCTTAAACTCTTAAAATTTAGAAGACTTAATAGTGTGAAATCAGTGGTGATATGATTTTTGCACCTAGTTTTAAGAGCTATGTCTAACTATCCACATCAAATGTGAAATTTATTGTGCTAAACAATCTGAATGATTTCTTATTTAGTCCCCTTTTAACAGGAAAGAAGTTTAGAATGATCTGGAATCACAAACAAAATCCAATACAAACTCTCTTTTCCTTAATGTCAGTATAGTGATTAGAAGAACCCACCTTGATTGTAGGAGGACATAACATTATAAACTTTAAAATGTATGCTCTCCTTTCTTAAAAATTGTGCAGCTTACGGATGTGGTACCAGAATTAAAACTATTTGTTTTTTGCAGCTGTTTTCTTATCAACAATTCTTTATGTTTGAAAGCAATCCTTTCCCTCAATAAGTTCTTTCTTTATATAAAACTATTTTATTTTTATATAACACAACTTTTTACAATATTAATTGTAACACATATAGTAATTCACTTTTTCTTTTAATCAAGAATATTAGCATTAAGTTACTTTTGCTCTGCCAAGGAGGAATGATGAATTGGAAAATAAAAGTCATTTGGCACATGGTTCTTTCCGTATTGAAATGGTAAAAAATCCTAAAATCAATGATATAAGCAGTTATATATACTTGTAAATGACTGGTACCATAACAGAACTATATTTGATGTTGAGGAATGTTACTAGTAAATTTATCTTCCTGGGAAAAGCTGATAAGTCTCTCTCTCTCTCTCTCTCTCTCTCTCTCTCTCTCTCTCTCTCTCTCTCTCTCTCTCTCTCTCGTTATTGTTACTAGTGGTGGAGAATTGTCATGTGTGGCAGTGCTGGTAGCTGTGGTGTGCTGTAAGGCAGCTCTCCCTAGTGGACACTGCTATAGCTGTGCTCAGCCTATGCCTCAAGAGTCAAGAATATACCCATAGTCATAAATAAATATCAAGATATTAGGTATAATATGTGTGCATTTCAAGAATATTCATATTTCAAATTATAAATTGGTTTTGGGCTGGGGTTTTAAAAATCCAATGTTATATATAGCTCGCTCAAACTAAGGCAAGAGTTTCTGAGAGTCATCACCTTCCAAATTACTTAGTATTTATTAAAGTAAAGAATAAGAAGTGACGGTAGAAATATTTTAGTTCATTATGGAAGAGATAAGAGGAATATTTGAGTCCATGGAATCTGGAATAAAAACGTAAGTAAATAAAACCCAAGTGTAAATTTTTTAAAAAATTGACTAAGAACTGTTGAGTATTATCAAATCATAGGGGAATATGCCTGTCACTGAACTTCATAAGTAATCATACTGGAGAAATAGATGCATCTCATTACTCACTTTCCATTTTTATGAAAGGTTCATCCACATGTGCAATGATGCATTTATAGGTTTACACCCTCTTTGAAAAAAAAAGAGAGATTTTGCATTTAAATTGCCCTTTCTATTCCTCAAACAGCTCTAGGAGGGGAGTGTGTAACTTAAAACAACAATATGTAATAAAAGTAGTTAGAAAAATATTGAACATAGTTTCAAACAGTGAACTATATTTTAATTTATAATAATTAAATTAAGTACACTATGTTTTTATTTTTTATTTCATAGAGTTGTAGACAACAATTATAAGAAAAACAGTCTCTTCTACAGTACTTGAGGCAAAATACTGGATAATGATGTACTGTCTATGTAACTGTAGTCAGAAGGATAGTCACAGTCTACATCTATTGTTGGATTTTTACTCCTTCTCATTTAAAAAATGAGAAAGAAAGACAAACATAAGGCAGAATTACTCCCTTTGCAACCTTCAACACCCTCACATTTTTCTGCATTCCTGATATAACTTGACCTTTAGTCTAAAGAGGCATAGTAAAAGCCAATATCCAGCTTTGATTCCATGGTAAGAGAACCAGAGATGTTGTTAATTTTATTTGTGGGAAGTAGGAAGCTCCATCAGCTCTTAGTACTGCCAAATAGTGTTCTATTGTAGCCCATGTGTATATTATCTACCTAAATCCTTGAACAAGTTAACACCATGTAAGGAAAGAAATAATTTCATTTACCTGTCTATCTTCTATCTATATAGGTTTGGGAGGTCAATGTTAAGTAAAGAACATTTTAGAACAGGGGTCAGCATTAAAGATGTAGCCTCTCGTTCTTCCAATTAGCTTATCAATCAAGACAGTATCACATGTTTTAATTTATATGTAGAAGCTAAAAAGTTCAACTCATAGAAGTGGAGAGTAGAAGAGTAATTACCAGAGCCTGGAAAAAGGTGTGAGGAAAGAAGGGATAAAGAGAGGATGGTTAACTGTTATGGGGATATAGTGGAATAGAAGGCATAACTTCTTATCTTGTATAGCACAGTAGGGTAGCTGTGTTTGAAAACAATTAATAATATGGATTATGAATGTTCCAGTACAAAGAAATGTTCAATGTATAAGGTGATAGGCTAATTACACTGATCTGCTGATTATACATTGTATACATGTAACAAAATGTTATATTGTACACCATAAATATGTAGAACTATGTATCAACTTAAAATAAAGAAAAAACATAGCATTTATATGGCATAAAAATGCTCACTTCTAACCTCAAAATCCTGGCCAGTCAAATTTTTCTAAAAAAGAAAATAGAGAGGAATGAAATGGAATGGGAACAGATACACATATTATAGATGAATAGAAACTCTGGCACTGGATTACAGTGGGTTAGCTGTGATCTGAGCCTTCCACAAATTTCTAAGTTTACATTCTCCTATGGAAAATTTGGAAATAAAATAAGAAGAGTTGTGTTATTAATTTTAAGACTAAGGTGCCTAGAGTGCTTTCACTCCTTCAAAAGGTTTTTATTTTTATTTTATTATCTAATTTCATGAGCTGAAAGAACATATTTTGCAGAAGAGCTACATGAAACTAGAATGTATATATATGGGCAAGAAAGTACTTAATGCACTTGATAGGCACTTTTGAAAAATAGTTGTTACTATCCCTCTGAAAAATTCTTTACCTTATTTTAATGTCAACCTCTCATTTACAGAGCTATATTGACACCAAAATAGAAAAAGTAAAAAAACCTTTAGATGTTTCATGTGCATATGAAAGCTTGAGTTCCTCACTTTAACCTAGGGTTATTTAGAATGATGTTTTAAAAGTTAGTATTTAATAATATCAAATTTTAATACCAATGCATAAATCCTAATTTGAATATATGTGATACGTAATGTAATAAGTAAGCTTTTTTTCATGTTGATTATACATGTAGATTAGCTACTGTTGAGTGGTTCTTTTTATTACTTTTGTCAGAAAATTTAGGATTTTTCAATGTTTTCTAGATATTATATGTATTAGCTACAGTCATATATATTCCCAAGTTTTAAAAGTCGTTTATTAAAATGCAAATAAAAAGATAGCATATATTCAAGTTAAGTATTTACATGAACCTATCCTTCACATAGTATATATACACACACGATATTGCACATAATATTAACACATAAAATAAAAACTAATATATAAATATATTATATTTTATATAATTACCAATATATACATGTATATGAATCATATCTATATTTTGTGTGTGTGGTATTGAGGATCAAACTCAGGGCCTTCCCCATGTTGAAAGAGTGCTCTACCACTGAACTGTACCTCCAACCCCCATAGTTTTTTAACCTATTATGTAAGTGTTTTTCAAGGTTAGCATTATATATAAATGATAAATATTATAATTAAAGGAACTGAAGATAACCACTTCCTTCAGAAGTGTTAGATTTACTAATGATTTCTATGTCTTTGTTATTATGAATCAGAGAAATTACAGTATTTTCACAACAGTGTGCACATGATGACCTTTAATAATATTATCATTATCTATGTATAATTATTTGTGGTAAATATGGACCTGAAGTCCCGTTCACTCATAGAGCAGTAACTCTTGTTCTCATAGACCATCTTTATTGCAAAGTATGATGCTATGTTTTTATTTCCATGAAAAAGTCCTATACTCCTTCCTGAATCAATTGCATCATTTCTCAATATGCTATTGTAAGAGGTAGTATATCCCAATAATGACACGTGCTTATTTATATTCCTAGAGATAGATGATTGCTAAATGATTAGTGAAAAACACACTTTGATGATGTAGGCAAGCATTATTTTCACATGTGAATAGAAAATTTCATCTGACATTATCCACAGATAATACAGTGTTTCTATTTAACATTCTTTTTAAATGTCTTGAAGTATTTCTCTACTGTTGCACAAAAACTTTGAGAAAGAAGATTAAAATAGCTCTTAAGATTGTGGAATTATTAGGTGAATAACTTTGTTATGACTATTACTGACACTGGCCCTTTAAAGGCCAATAACACATAATCAGCCATTCCTTGACCATTCAAATAGAAATCTAAGGACGTTTTACAGTTGAATAGTTGCATTGCAATGTGAAATGGGGTGTATCAACAGAAATAACCCTTTTCATTTTACCTAATCCCAGGAAATAAAAGCTTTAGCTAATAATAACCCATCCTTACATTAGAAATGTAATGCTAGTAACGGAAAAAATCTGAAATAGCTGACCACATACCATTCATCATGGAATGTCAAACAGCCATCAGTTCAAGAATAGAATCAAATATCCAAACTAGTAGATATGAACATAGTTTATTTGCAGATCCTCTTCCTGTCAGCAAAAACAAGAATGGCTCACTCCCCAGCACACCTCTCTGAAAATGTTGTCATTAGTGTTGGAGTCAGAAATACCAAGCATTCAAATTTATATTTAATTTATCATTGAAAAAATACTTTATCTGACACATATGTAAAAACAATCCCACCTGTATTAGAAGGAGGCTCAGTATATAAACATGAAAACAACTTGTATTAAAAAATTATCAGTTGGAGTAAGGTTATAGCTCAGTGGTAGATCATTTGTCTAGCATGTGTGAGGTACTCGGTTGGATCCTTGGCACTACATAAAAATAAATAAATAAATGAAGTTATTATGTCTGTCCACAATAAAAATATTTTTAACAATCAGTTAATTTTGATCAAGACAATAACTAGTAAGTAACATAATGAAATAAAATTTGCTCATAGAGCTAGCATGTATGTAACATAATCATTTATCTGTTAATTTGTTGATAGGTACTTGAGTTATTTTCATCTATTAATGATTGTGAATAGAAGCTTTTAATTTCCATAAAGTCTGATTTATATTTTATTTAATGATTACTGTGTTTTTACTTTTCTAAAAATCCTTAGAGTATTTGAAGTAAATAAACATTTTTCTTCTTAAAGTTTCTTTAAATACTTTATTTTTTTGGCTTTTAAATTTAGATATGTAATCCATTTGAAATCAATTTTTGAGTACTGTGAACAATAAGGATCAAGGTTTCCCCAACCCTTTTCTTTCTCCTCCTCTTCCTCTTCCTTTTCTTTATCTTTCTCAGTATGGATATCTAGTATTTCCAGGCTCACATTTTGTACAAGATTTGTCCAACTCCTTGGACTAATCTTGATTTCTTTTTCAAAATCAAATATGAGCCTATTTCTGGGCTGTCAGATCCATTGCATTGAATGACTCATCACTATCTTTATTGCTTTCATGTCATATGAATGTAGACAGTGTAATATTCCCACCTTAATTTTTTAATTAAACATTTTTGTACAATCTATTTCTTTGAATTCTATACAATTTTAGAACCATCTGGACAATTTTTCCAAATATATCTGCTTGGATTATGATTTTTATAAAATTAAATCCCATATCATTTGTGGAGAAAAGACATTTTATACAATAGAAATTACTTTAGTTAATGAACTTAGTACATATCTATATTTTCTTGTCTTGCTTTAATTGCCTTCAACAAATTATTGTAGTTTTTAATGTAGAAATTTTGCATTTTTAAATTTTACTTCTAATTATTTTATTTTTTATGCAATTAATGAACCTTTTAAAGTTTTGCTTTATTGTATTTTGATTGTACTATATAAAAAGACAGTTAGATTTGCTAATCTTGGATATTACAACCTTGCCAAATTGGCTTACTGTAGTAGTAATTCTTTTTTCAATTTTCTATAGAAGATTTCATGTTACTTCAGTTAGAAAAAGTTTGACTTCTTCCTTTCTGATCTTTTTTTTATATTTGTTTACTTGCCTTATTGCAATGACTAGACCCTTTATTATCATGTGAAATAGAAATGGTTATGTATTATTGCAGTATTTTGAGTCATGAAGAAAAGCATTCAATATTCTATAGTTTTGTGTGACACTCACACCAGATTTTTGTAGATCTATCTTAAAAATTGATGATGATTTCTTATAATCTTACATTTCTTATGTCATGGACACATTCTATCAAGCATACTTTTTTCTGTATACTTTAAGATGATCATAGGGCTCTCTGATTTATTAATATGATTTTTGACATTAATTTTAAAAGCTAACAAAGCTTGCACTGTTGAAATAAATCCCACTTGACCATGAAGTGTTATTCTTTTCATATTTTGCTGGATTAAATTTGTTGACATTTTAACTATGAATTTTTGCTTCTAAATTCATGAGATATTAACATCTATAATTGTTTCCAATATTTAGATTTTAATCTTGTTATGCAGGCCTTATCAATAGGTTGGGCATATTTTCTCCTGAAAAACAAAACAAAAACTAAAGAGCAATAGTTCCTTCCTCAGATATATGATGCAATTCACAAATGCAACCATCTACTCATAGAGTTTTCTTTATGAAAATGCTTGGTAACCAACTAAATGTTCTTATATGTCAGCCATTGCTATGTATTTTTCATTTTTATCAGAATTTACTTTTTCTCAAGCACTGCTTTCAGAATTTCTGAATATCATCATTTTCTAAAAACTTTGGGAGGCTGTTCCAGGTATAGATCCCTTTAATCCTGCTTGGGATTCCCTAGGATTCCCAATTCAGTTTAAGATTTCATAAATCTTAAGGGAATTTTGCCTATCATCTGGTTTTCTGTCATTATCTCTGTGTCCTCCCCTTCTATGACTTTTGTTCCATACATGCTATTAGACTACTTGATAATGTCCTCATGAGACTCTGCTCAGTTTGGACTGAGTGTTTTATGCTCCCATGCCAAAATTCATCTGCTGAAATTCTAATCCTCCATATGATGGGAAGTAAGTCTTTGGAGAAGTCATTTGGTCATAAGGGTAGCACCCTCATGGATAAAATTGATGATGTATAAATGAGGTCCTAGAGAACTCTCTAGGCCTGTCTTGCTATGAGGATACACGAAGAAGTAAGCAATATCCAAGCTGGAATAGAGCTCTTTCAAATTATCACTATTGCTAGCCCCTGATCTTGAACTTCCAGGTTCTAGAATTATAATACATTTGTGATGTTTAAATAGGATACCCAGTCTTTGGCACCCTGAACTAAGATCTCTGTCTTTATGTATATTGACCTATCCTTTTCTATTTTTTTAGATGATAAACCCTTCAATTAATGTTTTATTTTAGATGTTTGCATTTTCTGTTCTAAAAGGGTTTTATTTCTTTGTATTGTTTCCAGTTATATGTCATATTGTTATGTATCCATTCATTGTCAAAATTTCCTTTATGTTCTGATATAATAATAATAATAATCATAATAATAATAGAGAATTTAACATCTTTTTCTACAAAATCCAATATCTAGGTTATCTCAAGGTTGTTTACTCTATAAGCTTGTCTTTGGGTCATATTTTACTACTTCTACAAATTTACATTGATTTTGAATATATTTTGACATTTTAAGTAATACACTCAGGAATAGGAATATGATTACTCTTAAAAAATAGGTGCTTCACAAGGGTGGACTCCATCCAGACTGCCTTCCTGATAGTGGACAGCAACTGAAATTGCTCATTTCATTTCATTTTCCAGCTTCAGCTTTACCTTTTGACAGAAAAAATATATATAGCTTTTGTTGTCACTGTGCTTACAAAAGACCTTGAAATTCTTTATAAATTACTTAAAATTAGAGTGATATTGGCAATAATTCCATAGCAAGTATGAATGGCATGAGAAAGGCTGATGTTTTCTCTCTGATTTAAAAATTTTAATATAACAGAACAAGAATCAAATAAAATGCTATAAGACATTGTGCAGCTTTAAGTACAGAGTTTTCAAATTATTGAACCACTTTTTAAATGTTCATGTATTTTTATTTTGTTTTTATGTTTCCCCCTCTTTTTTTAATTTGCTTTTAGATAGACATGACAGTAGAGTATATTTTGAAATATTATACATACATAGGGTGCAACCCATTACAATTTTGATGCTATTCTTGTGCTTGAACAATATGTTGAGTCATACTGTACTCATATATGAGCATAAGAAAATTATGTCCAATTTATTCTATTGTGTTTCCTATTCTCATCTCCTCTTTCTTCCCTTCATTCCTCTTTGACTAATCCAATGAATTTCTATAGTTCTTCCACCTATCCTCCCTTGTTATGGGTTAGCATTCACATATCAGAGAACATTTGACCTTTGATTTTTTGGGAATAGCTTATTTCATTTAGGATAATAGTGTCCAGTTCCATCCTTTTACCAGAAAATGTCATAATTTCATTCTTCTTATTAACTGAGTAATATTCCATTGTGTGTGTGTGTGTGTGTGTGTGTGTGTGTGTGTATACATTCACATTCATCTGTTGAAGAACCTAGGTTGGTTCCAAAGTTTGACTATTTTTGTAAGTTCAACTGCTATAAACATTGATATGGCTGCATCACTGTAGTAAGCTGATTTTATGTTCTTTGGGTGTAAGGAGGAGTGAGAGAGCTGGGTCAAATGGTGGTTCCATTCTAGCTTTTCTAAGGAATCTCCATACTGCTTTCCAGAGCTATTGCACAAGTTTTCAGTCCCACCAGTAATGTAGAAGTGAACCTTTTCCCCACATCCTTGACAACATTTATTGTTGCTTGTATTCTTGATAATTGGCATTGTGACTGGAGTGAGATGGAATCTCAGTGTAGTTTTAATTTGCGATTCCCTAATTCCCAGAGATATTTAACATTTTTTCATATATTTTTTTGACAATTTGTACCTTTTCTTCTGTGAAGTGCCTATTCAGTTCCTTTGACTATTTATTGATTGAGTTATTAGTACTTTTGGCATTAAGTTTTTTTAGCTCTTTGTATTTACTGGATATTAATGTTCTATTTGAGGTGCAGGTGATAAAGATTTTCTTCCATTCTTTAGGCTTTCTGTTCATGTTCTTGGTTGTTTTCTTTCCTCTGAAGAACCTTTTTACTTTGATGCCATCCCATTTATTGATTCTTGATTTTACTTCTTGTGCTTTAGGAGTCTTATCGAGGAAGCCTGTTTGTGAACTGATATGGTAAAGAGTTGGGCCTACATTTTTTACTAGTACGCACAGGGTGCCACTTGAGTTGAGTTTTGTGCAGGGTGAGATATAGGGGTTCAATTGCAATCTACTACATATGGATTTCCAGTTTTCCCAGCACCATTTGTTGAATAGACTATCTTTCTCCAATGCACATTTATGGCACCTTTGTCTTATATGAGATAACCATATTTATGTGAGTTTGTCTATTTTTTTTTTCTATTTTGTTCTATTGGTCTTCAATTATTTTTTTCCCCAATACCATGCCATTATTGTTACTATAGCTCTGTAGTATAATTCAAGGTCTGGTATTATAATGCCTCCTGTTTCACTTTACTTGCTCAGGATTGCTTTGGCTGTTTTTCTAAGTGAATTTTATTAATGCTTTATTTTTAATTTTCACTTATTTCTTGACATTTCTAATTTATAAGGAGGTTTATGGATCTATGAATGGAATCTAGAAGTTATATCCTTATTTTTTATTTCAGGAATCACAAACTTTCCATGTTAAAACTGCATTAGGGGGGAGAAAATCTCAAGTTTAGCAATGGATGTTTACATGTACAATATCAAATGAAAAAATAGTCAGAACTAATCTGTTATTAAAAGATAGCAAGGAGGGTAGTGATTAACAGCTCACACAAATGTACTTCCCAAACATTAATAATATTCCACTTTTTGATATTGTTGATCATTAGTGAGCATAAGCATGTATGGTTTATGAAAATCTATATAATTGTATATTTATACTTATACTTTTCTCTCTATATATATATGAGTAAAGAAGAATATGTGTGTTTGTTTAACTAGAATATATGCATAAATTAAAAATACAAAGTGGTAAGTAACAATTAAAATTAGAAGGCTAATGAAATAATTAACATGTAATATTTCATTTTTGTCCAAAGTGGCTGTAAAGAGAAGGAAATAAGTGAATGAATATTTCAAAAGAAAAATGGACAGATCTTGGTAAAAGGTATTGGAAAAAAATATATTGTCTGTGTTGTTGTATCTCCTTTGCAAAAGGAGGCTTTTGCAAAGCATGTTATGTGCAAATGCCATTTTCTGTTATTAAAATTATGTGGAATAGTAGCAGGATTCAAGTGGAAAGTGAGGAATTTGTCTCTATCTGTAATAAATTTAGATAGTTTGAAAAGAAAGAGATACAAAATGGTCAGGTATATATTTGAGTTCAAAGTTAAAAAGGAAGTTTTAGTCTGGAAATGATATATTTGGGAATAATTGTGTACAGATAATACACAAATATTATTAGAAATTTGTTCACCCAGGAAATTATTAAATTGACAGAAAATTTTAAGAATATAGTAGAGGGAGATGAATAATGAAGAAATTGACAAAGATAGTCAAAATAAGCATATTTTCAAGAAATGTGGGATTTAACTCTATAGAACATTCCAGAATGGCCAGATCAAATATGACATAAGGGAAAATGTTGTGTGATACCATAATAATTGTATATAGGGATTTTTAGCTACAGTAGATTTTGATAATAGGTTAGAAATCAAATAAAGATAAATGTTTACTAAAGAAGGAATAAGAGATGAGAAAGAGAAGAAAGATTGTATAGAAAACTGAATTTTAAAGAGACAGAGTAGCATTACCAGCTTTATATGGGATATATAAAATTCTGATGGTCATGATCCACAGATAAATGAGGTGCTGAAAGTACAGAAGAATGAAGTGATAAATTGAATATTGTACTTTGAAGAGATGGAAGGTTCTAGAATCTCTAACAGATATTAAGGGTCTTTAGCCTCTTCTAGGAAGAGGGATACCTCTTCCTACATTACGAGAAAAAGAAAGAGGGAAGACATAGAAATTTGCATAACTTCATGTGGGGTTGTTTATTGATGGAGGAAAAATGAGGATATTTATATCTGATGGCATGTTAACTTAGAGATTCAGTAGGGAAAAGGGTTAGGGACAGGTAGTCTGAAGTAAACATAGTCTTATGTTAAATAGTTGTAGTGGTGAGTGAGTACAGGTGTTGACCTTAAGAGTAAATAGATGGAATGGAAGTAAAATTCCCTGGAACAGATAAAGGCAAGGAACTGAGAGATCAGGGCATTAACCGTGATCTTGGATGTCCTTCATGATAATTCCAAGAACCTCAGTGAAGAGGATACTACAATTATCTTCAATGAATATTATGTGCATTACATGGTCCATAGATGAAAGCAATGAAAAGGGGGACACTGAAAAAGCCTAATAGTCTGAAGCTTGAATTTTCACAGGACTACAGGGGACTTCATGGTCTGGTATAATAAATAGAAGAGATGACACTAATGCTACTCTCAGACCAAATGCAAAGAAGAAAATTTCCACTTCGGGCATAAAAAGTGATGCCAATTTTATTTCTGTTAAGACTAGAGTGGTGTTCAGAGAAGGGTTTTAAAATGTGAAAAAGTATGACGATCATGAATGCAGAGTTCAGGGGATTTAGAAGAAGAGGTTGAGAGGCAGTTAAATGTGCAGAACTTCATCAATGCAAGGGATGCACAAAATATTATGGGATGAAGGAGTATGGTTTTATTATGACAGGGAGGCTGTTGTTTTGGCAATGACTAGTGTGAATGTATGTATGAGGCCAGATGAATTCAATGAAGAAAATATCTCAAAAAATATATTTTCTATCTGCATCTTTGTTTCAGACTCTGGAGATTTTTTTGTTTTGTTTTGTTTTGTGATCCTAAGTGTTCTTCACTAATAATATGTTTGTTTTAGAAAGAAGATGATAAACACTGATTGTGATTTTGATTTTTATATTAACACCTAATTGTAATAGATATGACCCTCATTCTATAGGTTGATTTTTTTTTCTTAAAGCAAATAGATGGAGCCTTAAGATGGAAGACAAAAACAAAAGCAAAACTAGGGGAATATTAGGAAAATATGGATGCTAACTCATGGGGGAAACATTTTCATTTCATGGAGTGAAATTCTGTGATCAAACAGAATAAAGATACCACTGTACCCTCACTCAATCCCTACCCCTCAGAGAACTGTGAAAAAGCATTCTCAGCTCTTCTCTAATATTTTTATTTTTTAAATCCAAAGAACTATTTGTGAATATATAGTGTCTTCAATATAAAATGGGTAAGATTTATATTTTTTAAGTTATAAACAAAAATAAAAATGAAGAACTGCTATTTGAATTCTAAACATCATGAAGAATGAGATTTTTTCATCCCTGCACTTCTTCAGCAGGGTAGATAAGACTGACAGTGAAAGGACACTCTAATTCCCCTGTAATACCCTGGAGAGTGACATTTGCGTGGAATGTCAAGTTCTGGGAACTAGCTGTTAATTACTATGCTTTCCAAGATATTTTTTAATTTAATATGAATTAGTAGATTTGTGTCTGTATCGTCCTTCTTTACCTGATTCGACATCATTTTCAACTTATCCCAGGCTTTCGCCCCCATCAAATTTCAAATTGACCTTTTGTTGTACTGGAAGATCTAAGATTATATCAATTACGAATCACATTGTCTTATCAATCAAATGTTACTCATAAGGCTGCTTTTCTGCCCTGATCAAATATATTCTCAAAAGTTATAAGCCTATATTTGAAAATGTTGTATGAAAAATTTTATACTTCTGTTGATGAATGCACATAAATTTCATTTCTACTAATAGTAATGGGAAAATTACATGTATCCATCAAATATAGAAACAAATCTAAAAACAAATACTAGATAAAGATTCATTTTTAATATTTTTAAGGTGAAATTATTAGTACAGCTTTAATATATAAATGTTCAAAATAATCATCACTAAAGATGTTAGGATTTTATACCTTATAATAAATAATAATAATGAGAATTAAATACTACATATTTTATTCTGGTTTGTACCACATTCTCCTCTAATTCAATGCTTCTTAGAGTTTGATTTATATTGGAATGTTTTATAAAATTTATTAAAAAAACAGAAAAAAAACCAGTTACTCCCATCCAAGTATTATGTGTCTTGGGAATCACAATAAATTTTAAGAATAATTGCTCTAAAGATCATTTATTTGATATAATTTCTGAGCTGTATTTATTGTGTTTCTTGAGAAATTTGAAATTTGAAATACATATTTTGTTCCTCTGTTCATAAATCAATTATGCAATCTATGAGTCAGTGGTACATTACAAGTATGAAGGTACACCCTTGGAACTTCCACTACTACATACTATCTTGCTACATTAGTCAGGTTTTTATTACTATTACAAAACCTCAGATAATCAACTTATGAGGAGAAAAGGCTATGTTTCTTTTAGTTCACACAGTTCCAGATGTTTTAGTTCATAACTGATTGGTTCCATTGCTTTGGGCTGGTAGTGGCATATCATAGCCCATGCATAAACCAGAACCAAAACATTCACCTCATGACCGGGAAGCAAAAGAAAGCTAAAGAGGAAAGGGCCACAGTCTCATTATTCCCTGGCAAGGGCATTCCCCCAGTGGCATAAAGACCTTCTACTAGGTCCCAATTCTTAAAAAGCTTCCACCACCTCTTTATGGTTTAGATCTGGAATGTCAACCCAAAACTCATGAGTCCAAGACCTGGTCCTTAATGCAGCAATGTCCAGGGGTGGGGATTTGTGGAAGTGATTGCATCATGAAGGCTCTAACTTCAGTGGTGGATTAGACCATTTCATGGATTGATAATTTGAATCCAATACTAGGAAGAGATGGAAATTATAGGTAGGTGGGGTATAGGTCACTGGTGGCATGTCCCCTGGGGGACTATCTCTTTTTCCAGACTTTCGCACCACCCCAACACACCACTTTCTGGCTGCTATGACCTGGGAAACTGTTCTCCACCATAACTTTGCCATGTTGTTTCTGCCTTAGAGCCAGTCATCCATGGACTGAAATCTTGGAAACTGTGAGTCAAAATACTTTTTTTTTCCTTTAAGTTGTTTATGTCAGGTATTTTGTTCACAGTGATGAAAAGCTGACTAAAACACCTCCCAATAGTGCCAGGCTGGTGGAGCAAGCCTCTAACATATGGACCTTTGGGGGTATTCCAGATACAAACTATCGCATATGTTTGTATGTCCTTTGGGCTAGGCTATATGCCTTGATGAAAAAAAAAAAATACTGTCTGATGAGGGAAACACATCCCCCATCCTCTTGCCTAATACTTTCTTACAGTGGCGACCTACACAACTATTTTGGTTATTGAAGAATTATAAAGTGACTGAATTTGGTAAAAACATAATCTCTCCTTACATTTTGTAAATAGATTTAAGGCCCAATTTAGGTTTTTAATTAAAGTTTCCCTTTCTTTTTTCTTTTTTCTATTTCTTGCTAATCTATCACCAAGAAAGAAGGTGATTTTCTACATTGTCTTCCTTTAGAAAATGATCCATTGAGGAAATTATCTCTTGAGGCCATTGCTAATGTTAAAGTCTAAGTAGGATAAAAATCTTTCTCAAGTGTCTCCAACCATTCAGAAATAGATTATGTATGAAGTGCAAAATTTTGATAGCTTTAAATTTATTTTCAGGATGTCATGGTATATATAATTGGCCTATTATCAGATACATGGAATCATTTCAGCAGCCAGATTCCATGTACCTATATTCAAACCTCACCAAAAACCCAACCTCTGGGATTCAACTCAGGTATTTTATCTATATATCATAGTCATTTTACCTATAGTTCTGTGATATGCTCAACTTCTGCTTCAGCCAATTGATATTTTATTCTTCTGGACTGACTGTATTCTTCAATTATACATTACACTTGTTAATACTGTCTACCTTAAATCTCTTTATCCCCTAAATGCAATCTCAGAGTAATAGTGGGTAAGTACCTGGGAATTCTATTCACATAAAAATTGTGATCAAAGGTATTGTTTTATGGATACTGCATATATAGATTGATAAATTTCTGTAGCAAACATATAACCTTTGCCAACTTAAATGACTTGTTTTTCTCAACTAGAATCATGTCAATATTTTGAGAATGGGACCTGAAAAAGAAGGATTATCTGCATCTTTGGCTAATGTGGGACCAAGAATAGATGTTATATGTTTTTCATACAGAACTAGTAAAAGGCACTAAGCTGTGACATGTAAATAATACTGTAAGAGCCATGAGGGAGTGGCTTTTTCATGTAATTTGAAATGGAACCCTATGAAGTTACTCCTGAATAAAATTCTAATAGCCCATTCAAGGCTGTGTCTTTAGTTATGAATATGATATTGCATGTTACTCTGTGATAGGAATTGATTGAATAATGCCATGGATTTCTTTTGTCTGGTAATTTTGTCCTCTAATGTTGTCACCACTGGTGTCCTTAATAAATACAAAAAACATTTTTATAGCTGGAAAATCCAGGCATTATAAAGCAGAATATTTTATATAATCTCTTTGATTTACTAGCATGAGAAATGTCCAAAAGTTGGGTAAAAATAGGGGGTATTATCATTTGAGGGGTACTGAACCCAGCAGCACTAAGATAGAAGCAGAAGGCTGAGAAAATTTGAGTTTGAAGAAGTTACAACAATGTCATGCATCAAACCCAAAGGACAGAACAAGGATAAAAATAGTTGAATAGGCACTTACAAACGGCAATACCAGATGCAGAACAGATCTGAGAAATATATGCCAAAACCTAACTGATAATTTATTCTAGTAGTCAAAGTAGATACTGGAATACCTGTTTACCTCTAGTTCAGTGGATGTTGTTCTGGACTATATTCTCTGTAGTCCAGAGACCAGACTAAGTTGGACATTGAATTTTGACCCTATTTCTGTTATTACTGGTGACTTCAGTTTCTTATTTAATAAGCCTTTTTCCTTGCAGATAATTACAAGTGATTTTCAAAGTTATTAGCTCATTGTTTTTGGTTTTAATTGTTTTCTCTTTGTCAATTTCTGATTGAATGCATTCAAAATATTAGTAATGAAAATTAATTCCCCCAGGTGGTTTTTTTTTTTGGTCAATTTTAAACCCACATCCCAACATTAAAAATACTTTTGTTAATGGTGTATTAAGAATTGTATTGCAAATAAATGAATAAATAAATAAATAAAATAAAAATACTTTTGTGTCCTGTATTCATTTTTTCCCCCTAGAAACTTCTCTGATTAAAGGTTTTTCTTTTTTTTCTTCTCATCTTTACGTTTTTACTCTTGAGAAAATCAGCGTTTTTTCCTTCACATCTGTCAAATGTTCTGTGATTTGTCCTTTAGTTCTTTTCTGCCACAAAGATTAGACTTACACACCTAAAGACCCAGGTTGAATCAACAGAAACTGATGAAGAATTAAAGAAATAAGACATTATACCTCCGTGGACTTGCCTTTTCCCTCTATTGTTTTTAATTGCTTTTTTTCCTCCTTTTAATCATAAGTCTATTAACAGAGCCATCATTTTTTGCTCAGTGTTATGGTTTGAAAGTAAGGTGTCCCTTAATACAGGAATATTCAGAGGTGTAATGATTAGCTTGTAAGTGCTGTAACCTACTTAACCTGCTTAGTTTATCCTACTTTAAATGCACTAGATGATCATGTAGACAGGTGGGGCATAACTGAAGGAGGTGGTAGGTCACTAGAGGTGAGTCCTGAAGGGGTTCATCTTCTTTGTGGCTTATCCTCCCTCCCCACTCTCTCTGCTTCCTAGCTGCCATGAGTGAAGCAGTACTCCTCTACCACACCCTTCCATCATGATGTTCTGCCTCACTTTGGTCCCAGAGCAATGGACTCCACTGATCATGGATTAAACCTCTATAACTATGAGCCAAAATAAATTTTCCTTCCTCTAAGTTGCTCCTGCACTGTATTTTGGTCACAGCAATGAAGAGCTGACTAAAACAGAAATTGGTACCCAGAAAGGGGTTTCTGACTAACTGAATCACCTGGTTCAAAAGCCTTTGGAAATGGTTTGTAGGAGAAGTTTGGAAAAAGTTTAGCCATGCAGGCTGGAAAAGCTTTAGAGTATTTTAAGTAGAGCTTACTGAGCAATTCTGGTTGGAGTTTAGAATACCAGTATGCAGAGAGTAAAGAGAGTCCTTTTAAGGTTTCATAGAGAAATGAGGATTCTTTTGAGAATGGACTAGAGGCCATTCATGTTACATTCTGGGAAAGAAGTTTTCTATATTTTCATCCATGTCCTCATATTTTCAGTGAGGCTGAATTTAAAGGTGGTGGGATAATTAATCTAGTGGACGAAGTTTCAAGGTAGCACAGTATTCAGTCAGTGGCATGGATATTGCTGGCAGCTTTCGGCCAGGTTTACTATGAGAATTAGAAACAGAAAGTAGAGCTGAAGGATATTTTTTAAAAAACTTGCAGTTGTCTAGAAAAGTCAAACTGAGGCCAAGAGAAAGATGTACCTCTTGAAATTATAGTTACTAAACAGAAGTTAAGTACTTGGCACAATAGGAAAGATGGATCAAGGACATCTCAGGAATTTTCAAGACCACACCCACTAGAGGCTATAGAGTACAAAATAGAAAATTCCTCTGAGAAATGATTGTAGGGTAACTCTGCTTCCACAGGGGGGTCCTGGGAAGTTGTTTCACTCTACTCAGCCATGGAGGTACACACTGGCTACTGCAGCTTTGGTCCTAGAAGCTCAACTATTGTGAGAACCAACTGGATGACAGTTGGTGTCATCCATGTGGTGCTGGTTCTGTAGGTATGTAGAATGCTGGAGTTAGGGGGTCATAGAGGCTCCCACCATGATTTCAAAGAAAGGTCTGCAAGACAGGAAAGGTGTATCATGGTTGGATTCCCTGGTGTGCAATAATGAAGGTGAAGGTGAAGGTGAAGTTGGAATGGAGAACCAAGGAACTGAGATGCCAGTAATGTGGACTGTCTGTTGAGAAGAGTTGCTTAGTGCAGAAAGAAACAAACTAAAAGAGAGCCCTGATCCTTTGGCCTTCTCTGTTGCAGCAGAGAAGGCCAAAGGATCAGGGTTGCCCAAGCTCTTTTGGAAAGTATATCATGCAGCTGTGTGTCCTTGATGCTATAAACAGAGTTATAGCTGGAGTTATGGAACTTGTTTGCCTTACTGGGTCTTGGTCTGGTTCCCTCTTTCTATGCTTCCACTCCTCCCTTTTGAAATGGGGATGTTTGTGCCACTGTATATTGGAGATCATATATATTTATATATACATAAATATACACATATAGATACTTGCTTTTGATTTTTATAGGGCTCATGGTCTAGAGTTTACTTTGTGTCTCAGATGAGCATTAGACTTGGACTTTTGGACAATGCCAGAACTATTAAATCTACGAGACCCTTGGGGATAAACTAAATGAATTTTTCATTGTGAGATACACAAGAGCTTTTGGGGACAGGGATAGAATGTTATGGTTTGGATGTAGGTATCCCCCAAAAGTTTATTAAAGCAGGAATATTTGAAGATGAAATGATTGAACTGTGAAAGTTACAAGTTGATAAGTCCATCCCCGCTCAACGGAATGGGTGCTATAGACAGGTAGGACATGACTGGAGGAGATGGATCACTGGGAATATGCCCTAGAAGGGTTCATATTCACTATGGCCCCCTCCCTACCGCTCTACTCCCTGGTCACCATAAGATGAGCTGCTTTCCTCTGCCAGGCCCTTCTTCCATGAAGTGCTGACTCATCTTGGACACAGAGCAATGGATTAGTCATCTATGGACTGAGACCTCTAAAACCATGATCCCCAGATAAACATTCCCTCCTCTAAGTTATCCTTGTCAGATATTTGGGGCACAGTGAGGAAAAGCTAGCTAACACATCGATGGAAGAGAAGATGACAACATTTGATTAATTTTTTTTGACAATTGTTTTTTTTTAAAAAAAACATTTCTTTTACATGTTCAGTACAGAAAAAAATTCAAAGAAGCAACATAAAGATGCTATATTAAACACAACAGAGAAAAACTTTGTTTTATTAGCTACAATTTAATGACATGCTAGATTTGAAAGGTTTTTTAAACAAGATTTTTTCTATTTAAAGACTTTTTTAATAGAAGAATAAAAGAAAGTTAAATGTACATAAGTGGTGTATATAAAGTAGTTGTTAGGGGAATCTGTGTCCTGATTTTATTAAATTTATTATTTTAGAAGATTATAAACAAATTTAGTATTAAGTATACATTTTGTGTATTAAATTGTCATATGAACAAAGTAATTTTTAATAAATAAATTATATAAAAATGTTTACACAGCTGGAGTTGTGGCTCAGTGGTAGAATGCTTGCCTAGCGTGCATGAGTCACTGGGTTCAATCCTCAGCACCACATAAAAATAGAATAAAGATATTATGTCCACTTAAAACTAAAAATAATTATTAAAAAATGAAATGTTCACAGATAAGAGTTGAACAATAAGCAATATAACCGAAGAATTTTGAGTTTAAAAAATGATTTCAGGCAGTATAAACTGAAAATTAATGTCACTTAGCCTGAGTAAGAACATTGTCACAAGACTTAAGAGTGACTAAAAAAATAATGATGAATGGCTATTTATTGAGCTGAGGTGCTAGATACCTAGTAGAGTGAAACAAGATCAATGTAAGGTAGGTTTTATTTAATATCTTCATTATGCTTGCAAACTGTAATAACATAAATGACAATGTATCCTCAAGAATTGATTCATGAGATAAAGATTAAAATCATATAGTAGTTATAGCTTTGTCAAGAAAATGACTGTGGGTAGTGATAAATATTTACAATGACTGAGATTAATTATTTACAGAGATAAAATTAGATAAAAATAAGCTAATTTGTTTTCCAATTGTTTTAGTATGCTAGAACATAATGTGTTTTCTCAAGCTCCAAATTGTATGGACCATTTCTTTAACGGAGATCAGAAGAACAGCAAACACCTATTGAGCTTTTATTATTTGCCAACTTATTTTAATGTATCTTAAATTTATTAGCTCATTTAATCCTTTCAATCCTGAGTTATGCACTACCTGCTATAATCACAGAGAACACCTAGATATAGAATAGTTACATACAACAATAGTAATATGACCTTTGAGAGGCATCTCACACTTTCAATGAGGTTACATCAGGATTTAAAAATTGGCAGCCCTACTTCAATGAGAGGATGAGTAAATTCTGTTTTCTACTCTCTCAGTTTCAATTTGACCATAATTCTTAAATAACTTCAGGAATTATTTGGTACTGGATTTGGGAGATGTAATACAGATGATCCTATACTTACAATGGAGTTACATCTCTATAAACCATTAGAAGTTGAAAGTATCATAAGTCAGAATGCATCTAATATATCTACCCTACTGAATATCAATCATACATTAGGGACAACATATATTGCAGAGTATTAACTGTTTCTCTTCACAATCACATGGCTGACTGGAAGTTTTAAGTTATTGCTGCTACCCAGTATCCCAAGAATGTATCAAAATTTTTGAAGTATGGTTTTTATTGAATGTGTATCATTTTCATGCTATTACAAAATTTAAAACTTGCAAGTTGCAAGACAAATCATCATAAGTCAGGGACTGTGTATATAATTCATCCAGGTAGTAGTTAATGAACACATACTATATTCTATAAATTTACAGGAGCAACGTAGACATGTAGAGAAAAAATAAAATCTCAACTTGTACGAGATTGTCACATTGTGACATATCAAGAGGCAAAAACCAATAATAAATAGTATTTTAATAGTCCACAGTTAACTTTTCTTAAAAATAATCTCTCAACATGGTAGCAGTAATTGTAAAGAGATATTTTGAGTTGAGTGGTTTGTAGGCTTACATAGTTTATAACTTTAATAGAAAAAATAATATATGACTTTCAATAAATAAACGCTTCTTACTTGGGGCAGGTCTGGAATTGCTTGAGTCATTCAGGCATAACCCAGTTGGGTTCCTGTCCAAACCACCTTGGTTATTTAATTTGATACACTTATGTACCCCAAGTCCTGGGGAGAAGGGAGTTATGAAATTCATATAGAATATTATTTTTAATTGAATGTGCTCTCTTAAAAGAGCATTTTAATTGAGATTTAATAACTCTATAAAAGATAAATCTAGCTGCCATGTAATAAACAGTAATTAATTAGTTAATATCAATTAAATACTAAAAATATTAATTTACATTTAATGTCTAACTACTGTAATTTGCTATAGCTATCTTATTAAATGCTAATTAAATTCCTAAATATTCTTACAAATTTAATGCATTAATAACAAGAATGTAAGTACATATTTACTGTATCTGCACTTCTGAGTTCATTACATGGCAATGAGATTTATCTCTGTTACAGTAATTAAATATACTAAGCAAACCTCAGTAACTTTTCCTAACACATACCATAGCTGTTTTATTAATTTCAAATTAAATGCTCATTTAAGGTTTCTAATCTACAGCTGCCCCAAACAATTTTCTACAGGCAAGAGCAAAGGTTATTATATGTTTAATTAAACTTTATTTTTAAACTTTGGATGGAAGCTTTCTAAATATGGCTTCTGCTTTTTCAGCATATTCAGTATTAGCCTTTTAATAACAATATTTATTATATCTTCTATATATACTATGTTTTCCCTCTGTATTATTGTTGGATCTTTGTTGTCCATGTTCTAAGTCTATAACTGTTAGTATTTTTCTTTGTCTTCTGTATAATATATTTAAAGACTAGAGCTTTCACCAGCATCCTCTTCAGGCGTCTTTTACTGCCATTGGTTACCACTTTATTCTTAGGGAAATATCCCCATAAGGAAATTTTTTTAAAAAGAGAAAAAACAAGAGGAAGAAGAAAGGAAAAGGGAAATGGAATCATGTGATATTTATAAGCAAAAAAAGATCCAATTGGAAAGGGTGCAGGAGTAAAAAGGCTCTGCCAAGGTTCCAGCCTCAGGATGATTTCCGAAAGACTAAGAAAAAAAAAAATACAGTCCTTGTGTGTATCAAATGATTTAGAATCTTTGGTCCTCCCAGATATGATGGGGGATGTCATAAAGACAGGAGACTGCTGTGCAGCAAGGAAAGCACATTAGCTATTAACCTTCCCCCAGCCGATCAACTTTATTTTGCAATCTTCCCTCAGAACCATTAGAATACCCTGAAGAAATAACTTTCCAATTAAAAAGGATCTCAGAGAACAAAGCCATTTTATCTCTGACTCCTGGTGTTCTTTATTCCAATAATTTAAATTGGAATTGATTTTTCAATTTAGCCGTTGACTTGCTATGGACACACAGCTGAAAAGGCCGAATGGAATTGCATGGCTGAAATATTTGTCTTTGTGATGCACTTCTCATAAATTCACAGGAGCTCCCCCCACCAAATGCATTTTATTCTGCTGCCTTTGCCTTAGACAACAGCTTTTTAGCACAGCATGGGCAAACTGAGAAAACACGTCCACCATGACCTCAGGGCCTCGTCCTCCATTCCTCATAGATCTATCTAATTGTTACATCTCCTGGAAAATAAATAAATCTAGTCTATCCAAAATGATAGGGATTCAGGAAGCCTAAACATTTGTTTTCTCATTTTTATGGGAGATTTAATATCATGGAGAAAAGAAAATGCCTTTTTTCAATATATTTCACCTCAAAAATATGTTTTAATGGAGACTGAACTCTCCTATAATTGCTTTAATTACTCGTAGCTAAAAATAATGGATTTTCAATTAACACTTAATAATTTTGAATTAAATACTCCAAATATTAAATTGTTCTTTATTACCCTTTTATATTTTATAATAAAAGGACTAGAAATATCCAATTATTAAACACTTGATTAGAAGTCAGAACTTTCTTGTCTGTTCACATATCTGTATGGTTTACTCTCTGTGACCTTAGAAGAAATGCCACAGTCTTTGTCACAGTCTCCTTCCTGTTTCCTCACCCTGTCACTCCAGCAGGTGTCTCTACTTTCCTTTGTCTTATAGGCTCAAGACCTGATCTGAAATCAGTACTGATGTGAATAGCAGGGATGGAAGGAAATCCTGAGCTCACAACATTGTTTAATTTTTACTAAACACCATATTGCTTATTACTCACACCCCCTTGAGTATTTTGCTGTTCATTGTCTTTTATATGAATGTCTGAATGCATGATCTCAGAATCTGTCCTTGAATACCAGCATAACACTCTTTCTTACAAAATCAAGAGCAAAAGGTAACATGGAACCCACTAGAATATAAATGCTATGGTAACATAATCCTTTAAAGTATAACTTGTTACTCCATTTCTTATGCAAAAACAGTGCTTGGCATCTACTTGGTATTCAAAAATCTGCTGAATGTATGAATTATACTGTGGTTCTCATCTCACTTATCTTCTGTATAACCAGTTATAAATTAATGCAGGGGGAGAAAATACTTGTAGTCAATATGATAAATGTACTTCTGTACCACCTACTGTAACAAGTACATATTAGTTACTACTACATATTTTCTACTGAAGAATGATAACATTTAACATGGGTCTTTCACCTCTGGTGATTGCATGATCTACATTTTTAAATGTATCATGATTAATATAACAATCAACAACACATGGCACATGGGTCCTATGCCTAGCAGAAGCATGAGTTTCTCACTAACCAACATCCAATGTAGAAGAAATGTTTTTACAGCACTCCTTAACACATTTACAGGGGCCTATTATGTGCTTGGCACTGCTCTAGCATTTGAGTTAAAATAACAAATAAATGCAACACAAATGCCTATTGTACTGAAGATATGAAGGAGATACATAAACACAAGCTTAATTTAAAAGATGATATAAGAGATTAAAGACATGCAGAGGTTAAATCATGAATACTGCTGCATAGTGAATTGAGTTTGGGGGAGGAGAAGGGACTGCAAAAGGAGGCTGTTTGGAAAGTCTCATTCACAGGTTACTTGGGCCAAGCTCTGAGGCAGGCGAGGGAAGGAGCCATGTTGATAATCTGGGGCAAAAGCCTTCTAGAAAAGAGCAGATTGCAAAAAGCCCCAACCCAGAAGTGTGTGGGGGAGACTTGGCAGCAAGAAGCCAGTGTAACTGGCACTGAGTGAATGAGGTTGGGAGGAGTTTAGGACAGTGGAATTTATGCCAAATTCTGAAGGACCTTGCAAGCCATTGTGGGGACTATGACTTTTATTCTGTCAGGGAAACAGGGAACCATTGCCAGCTGCTCCCTGATCAATCTTGCCCTGCTTTGAATAAGCAGTGTTGTCTGTTGTAAAACCTGATGGTACACATCCTTGTTTTTAGGAGGCAGGTGAGAGTGAGGACAAATTTGGGTCATTTTTCAAAACAAGAATTGCATCTTCAGACTAATCCTGAATTTTAGAGGATCACATCTCTTAAATAGTACCTCTTGGTGCTGAGCACACATTTCCCCCAACTATTCTACTACGAAGTAAACAAAACAATAAATGCCTGTTTACATGCTATCCCAACTGAAATGTAGACTAGGGAACAGTGGCCACTTTTCATTTATGTATCTCCAGGGTCTGACACAGGATAAAAGCTCTGCAGGTATTTGATGAAATATTGATCCTAACCAGGAATTTGTAGAAAAGACAAATTGTGTAATTAAAGGAATGTTGACAAAACTTGGGGTTCTCATACTTAAATTGCTTTACTAGGTTTTTTTGTTGTTAATTAAGAAAAGTTTCCTGAGTCTACTTAATACAGACACCAACCACATTCCACCTGTTCAGCGTTCTTTTAGAAAATCTGCTAATCTAAGATATACCAACACTCTGAAATTTTAGGAAATTTGTTTGATGTCTACATGGATTCAAATTCCTTTGCTCACTTCTATAGAGAGGCTCTGCCTGCTTTGGTTCAACTTGATGCAATATTAAAAAGTGAGTTTTGATATAAATCCATTCTGTTCTATAAAGGTGAACCATTATGGTAAACTGAATTTCACCTATTTCTCTAATAACCTCTTGTCTGGATCTGTCATATTTCAGACTCCATTACTCTATGTCCCTGTGTTTCATAACACTTTTTCACATGAAGGTGTCCTTGATATAATAAATTTTGACTTTTCAGGGACATTGCTTGAGCAATCTTCTAATTCGGTATCATCATACATCTTCTCTCTTTTTTGTCTCATTCCCATCAGAATTTCAACCACAACCCAAAATCTCTCTTGTACTTACAATCTTTTTCTAGTTACTCTCCTACTTGTTTGCTCTTCTTTATTGCAAATTTCCTTAAAGATATTTGTTTATAATTAATTACTCTTTCTCTTCCTCTCTCCTCTCCTCTTCCTTCTCCCTTCCTCCTTCCCTTCTCCCTTTCTTCTCCCCTGCTGGCTTTCTTTCTTTCTCTCTCTTTATTGCTCTCACTCACCAGGCTGGATGCAAGGTATCCTTTTTCCTCAACCTCCCCAAGTACCTGGGACTACAGGAGTGCACCCCTACACTAGACTGGTCATTTATGATTTCTGTAGCTAATCTGTTTCATTTTCTTTTCTTACTCATTTTAATTGGGGTCTTTTCCTGACTATATTACTGCAATACATTTTCAAGGTAACAAATGGCTTACATGTGAATAAACACAATGGTTGAGTTCATTTTACTAACCATCAAATAGTGTTTGACACAGTTGGTTTCTTTCTCATTAAATATTTTCTCCTATTGCCCACAATTCTAGTTCCTTCTTCTTCTTTAGCTACTCTTCCCTGGTTTTGAATATTTACAGTGACACAGAAATTTTATTGTCATTTACTTAGATGAATTTCCTTGATGATCTCATTATTTTTCATGGTTTTAGGGATTCTACATACTCTAAGCTCCCCACCTAGACTCCTCCCCTAAACTCTAGAATTGCATATCTAATAGCCTACTTTCTATCACTATGTAGTTTGCAGTAACAAATCAAACTTAACATCTGATCTCTTTCCACACTGAACATGAGGAGACCTTTTCACAAACTTCCACATCTAAGAAAATGGTAACTACATTCTTCTAGTTCCTTCCAATAAATTTGAATCATCCTAGAGTTTTCTCTCTCCACCATGATTGATTCTATCAGGATATCATGCCAGCTCTACCTTAAAAATAAGAATACATATTTATACCATTCATCACCTCCTAGAAATCTGCCACTCTGATGGCAGTTATCACTATAATTTAATTTGGTCTTATGATTCATCTCCTCTTCTCCTCTACCTACTCTGAACAGAGCAGCCAGAGAAAACCTTTTAATATGAAATCAAACCAGGTCACTTCTGTATCCTGGCTCTCCACCTTATTTAGAATGAGTGTCAAATCCTCACAATTCCCTAAAAACCACTCTTGATTATCTTCTACTTAGCTTGCTTTCATAGGATGAGAACTCTTTAATGGTGGAAAACTCCAACTGCCACAATGTGCATTTGACTTCTCACTCCCTTGAGAGGCTCTGATCTTGACTTTCTTTAAATAAGTCTGGCATGAGTCTCCTCCAGGGTCTTTATATTGGCTAGTCCCTCTGACTTACATGCATTCCTACACTTGCCTTTGTCATGCCCTCATTTCCTTCAGTACATTTTTAAGCGTCTCTTCCCAAGTAATACCTTCTTTAACAAATATTTTAAAATCAAACAATTGCTTGATTTAAATGTTCTTCATAATCACCTTAACATACTATACATTCAGTTCTTTTATAATAATTTTTGTTACTAACGTATATTACTAAAGCATAAAGTCATGAGGACAGAGATAATTTTTTTATATCATTTTTGTTTGAGGTAAATATTTGTTTTAAGAGTAAATAATTGACAATGTTTGCAGCAGCTCAATTCACAATAGCTAAGCTATAGAAACAACCTAAGTATCT
Source organism: Ictidomys tridecemlineatus (assembly GCF_052094955.1). NCBI lineage: Eukaryota > Metazoa > Chordata > Mammalia > Rodentia > Sciuridae > Ictidomys > Ictidomys tridecemlineatus. Next base: position 138,912,006 of record NC_135482.1, read on the forward strand.
TTTAACAAATGAATGGATTAATGCAAGGTATTTGATGAAATGCCTATGTTGGAATATTACTCAACCATAAAAAAGAATGAAATTATGGCATTTGCCAGTAAATAGATAGAATTGGAGACTATCTTGCAAAGCGAAATAAGCCAATCCCCAATAAACAAAGGCTGAAAGTTCTCTCTAATATGTGGATGTTGACACACAATAAGATGGGATGGGGGTGTAGAGAAGTTCATTGGATTAGACAAAGGGTGAAAGAAAGGGAAGGGTGAGGGTATGGGAATAGAGAAGAGAGTAGAATGAATTGTGTAACATAACTTTCTAATATTCATATATGAATACATGACCAACATACTCAACGTCATATATAACCACAAGAATGGGATCCTAATTAGAATAAATTATACTCCATGCATGTATAATAGGTCAATACATGCATGGAGCATAACTTATGTGTATCTGAAACCTCCCTTGTAGGAGCTTTTCTTACTGCTTGCAAAATTACTTCCATTTGTGACTAAAATAAATGTTTAAAGTTATTTTAAATTGATAATTCTTTGTTTTTTATTTCTTTGAAGAATTGTTCCCTTTTACATGATAGATGCCTATTAAAGTTGGTATGTTAATTTATGAATTATTTATATCTTTCTAATATTAATACTTGTGTATTCTCTGTCACAGTTTATTTTGATATAGAGAATCAAATTATATTTGGTGTTTAAATGAAATACATACAGACAGACTGCAGTTGGGCTAAAAATTATATGGTGTCACCTCAAGCTTTTTTTCTGATAAAGCATTTCTCACCAAATTTATATATAAACTCTACTAAAACAATTATTTCCTATTAAATTTAGTTATTAATTTTGTAATAATTAATTGTTAATTGAATTGTTTTGGAGATTTCCCTAAAACTACGCATTCATACTTGTCTGGGAGTGATTTACTTCAAAAGGTAAGCATTTGTCTTCAGAATAACAAATTCTGAAACTCTTTAGGTGAGTACTTGTACATGTAAAATAATGGTGAAAAGAGGATAATAATGTTAATATTAAAAACAGACAATATTGTTAATCTGAAAATACAATTTCCCCAACTTTTTGAGTTTTTAATTATTAAAAATAGGACTATTGCTTTTATTACAGAGTAGCTACACTGGAAAAAGTGCCAATGTGTTGAGTAAAGACATTTTGAATATATTATTTGAAAATAGAATGGATATGTACTTCAGTGAAAAAATTACCCCATGATTTTTCACTTTAGAGACTAATTATTACAAATTTTGGTACTTCATTATATATAAAACTTAAAATGAAAATATTGTAAGTCCTTTTAAAAGAAATATAAATGACTAGTGGACAAAAATTGAAAAACAGAAGAAAAAAGAAACACTTGAGGGAAGGGTTGAGAAATAAACATCCAGAGATATTTAATTTTAAGGCGATAAGAAAGTTTATTTTGGAGGAGCAAGAAAAAAATTTAAAAGTCATAAAAATACAAATTTTAGAGAAATAACAAGAGATCTATTAGAAATTATAAGAAGTGGATAGAAATAATTTAATCTAAATCCTCGTTTTTAATGTCACAAGATGATCTTAAGGTAATAAATATATTGATAGATAATAAAGACTATTGTATAATGTTATGAAGAAAATGAAGGAAGAAATAAAGCCAGGAGTCATTTGAAAGATATTAAATCATTAAAAGGGCAATAAAATTAATTTTATTTTACATTTCATAGTTAACACTTTTTACTTTCTATGTACACATTATCATTTTGACAGTGATTTTAAAGTAATAATTAAACAGCCTTGAAAAGTACAGCATTGTCTAAACTACACTCCCATCTTGTAAAAAAAAATGTGCATTGGAATCAAAAACCTAAGTGCATATATGTATTAAGATTATAGAAACTACCTTTTACATGTTCTTCCTTTGGGGAATGTTTGAGAATGTATGGTTAAGTGAGAATTTACCTCAATATTTAAATGGATTTTAATTGTGTCTTCTTCCCTCCCCTGGCTCTAAGTGTAGAAAAAAAATACTCCTAGTTATTATAATGTTTACCAACTGCCAAGAAAAATATTGGATTTGGATCAGATATCTAGCAACAGAAAGCATGAGATTTGCTCCAGAAAAAATAATGATTTGGCATGATATTTTTAGTAGGAAAATGGAGAATAATTTGGAAAATAAACATTAAAATAGTGAAAGTTGAAAACAACAGCTGGATTATTTGATCCTCAATGAACTTCTCTATTGAAGTCTGAGTGAGTGATGGAAAAAGAGAAGAGTAAAGTAGGGTTGATATATGAGATCAGGAGAGAAAGAAAGCTTTTATTTTCATGTTTCATCTGAGTGAACTTGAAGACTATTCTGACATTTTTCTACAGGTACTTAAAAGAAAATCTGAGTTTAAAAAGAAAAAAGAAAATGCAATGAACAAAACTCTTTGTACCAGATTCAAAAGTATTCAAATCCCTAGAAGGAACTATACTTTTGACTTTTATTGAAAAATGAAAAATTTGAAATATTTGATGTTCTTTTCAAATAATTTTAGCACACTTTTAAAGTCATCAAATAAGCAAGGAATGGCTGTTCTGATACCACAGGGTCCTGCTTCTGTACTTTAAAATGTCTTTTTTCTAAGTATTAATTTGACTACCCTTACAATTCAATACTATACTAAAATTGACAATAGTATTAAATGAATATCATTTGTTTAAGATATTTAATAATATGAGGAAAAACAGATTGTGAGCATTTGTGGGAATAAAATCATATATGTATTTATATAGTGAAAAATTTTCTCCCTGGAATAACCTGGAATACCCCAGGTAACAGTGTTGGAAACTATGGATAATTTTTTAATGAAAGTGACATAATTATTTTGTATCTTCGGTACCTCTTTCTGTTGTAGGTATGAAATTTGGGGTTAAGTTTCTAGTTGCCAACTCTTGATGTTCCCTGAGTCTATAAAAGTGAATCTAACCTATCATCTTTCCAAGCCTTCAATTGCTGTTGGAGATTCGATTATTATTTCCTCTTCTCATTCTCTTTCTAAATAGTTTGTATATCCACGCCCTTTGACATGGCACTTTATAGTACCTTACTGTTGGGTAGAGAATGCCTGCCTATCTTGCTGGCTTTGGACTTAGTCACCTGACTTGCCTTGGGTAATAGAATGTAAGCAGGGATGAAGCCAAATCAAGATCAGCAGAGCTCAGCTGAGCACCGTGAAGTGCAGCCAAGCCCCTTCAAGTTTGTAGATCCTGGCCAAACAACTGCAGCCAGGAAGCTCCTAAGAATCACAGTTCTAATTTGATATGAGTAAAAAACAAATTTTTGTTGTTATAAGGTACTGAAAACTTGGGGTTCTTTTTTGGTGAAGCAAATGCTGACTAATACCTACTGCAAATGTTGAAAATTGATACATATCATAAAATAAAGTTTTTAAAACTTAGCAAAAAATGAGAATGGGGATTTGTAAAGAACCATAAAGTTTTTAAAAACTTTCAGAAATTTTTGCTCTTGTTTTCCACTAAAATATGAGTTACTCAAGCCTGATAATAAAGATTCCAATACTAAATTTGTTCTTAGAGAACCTGATGGCAAATTCTGTAATTCAGAATTCTGAAAGTGAACTTGCCTGACACTATGTGAATTAGAGGTAATATCAAGTTATACAAACTTGGGTCTCAGGTAGATTTGAGTTTACAAATCAACTTATGAGTTTCATAAATTGACAAGTCATATCCTCCAGCCTTGTTGTTCTTATATATTTGGAACCTACCTCTTATATACTTGATGTGGTAGGCATCCTGTGTGTGTGTGTGTGTGTGTGTGTGTGTGTGTGTGTGTGTGTGTGTGCGCGCCTTTGCGCACCCGCTTTCCTTTCCTTGTTCAGAAAATCTTTTCATTTATCCAGTTTACTAAACATTAACTGCCCAGGGCTACAAGTCAGTCCTCTTTCATTAATAGGTTACAGAATCCCACTCATTCTAGTTTTTATAAAAGAGATTTATTTCATTGGATCACAAACTTGGGATATCCAAAAGGCTTCTAAACTCAATAAATGATCTGAAGTCAATCTGCCCCCCCACCCTTTCCTTCTCTGTCTCTTTTTCTATATGTCTCCTTTCAGCTTTCACCATTTTCCTTATTTCAACTTCTCTTTGCTGGTCTCGTTCTTCCTACTAAAATAAAACTATTTCATGCAATGTGAAAAATGACAGCTGAGTCCAATCCCATAGATGTAGGTCCACATTTGAAAAATACTAGTCTTACCTGCCAGCTTTAAAGAAAAACCCCAAAAAGGAGATATCTTATTAGCTCAGCCCCTATAATTTGTCCCCATATTGACTCAACCTGTGTAATTTGTCTCAGGGAAACTTTATTAGTTTTAAATTCTTATTTTTTTTTCACTTTACAACTGAGCTACATCCCCCATCATTCAATTGTGTTTTGTTTGTTTGCTTGTTTGTTTGTTTGTGACAGTATATTGCTAAATTGCGTAGGGCCTGACCCTAAGTTGCTGAGGCTGGCCTTTAACCTATGAGTCTCTTGCCTCAACCTCTGAATCCCTGCAATTTCAGACATGGCCACTGCACATTGGCTGCTGTTCCAGGAAAACTGATTATCTTAGCTTGGGTCCTTTGCCCATCAGTGTTATTATTCTGTGGGCGTTCATTGATTGTCTCAGTAAAAACACATAGAAGACTTAATAATTGTTGCAAAGAAGCACAGAGCTAAGTAGACAAAACTGGAAATTACTTATGTGTAATACGGACCCATTCCCAGTTTATTTAAGCAGCTCATATCCGGGAGTGAGAAAAATGTGAATCTTGAAATTATTTCTATTTTCTTTCTTTGAGCATCTGTAACTCTGGTCTCTAGGGTTCTTGTCCTTATCTCAGCCCAAGTCTCTTTTTTAATATATTTTCCAGCTATTTCTACCTTCAACTGACAAGCATAGTTTCAAGCTAGTTTCTGGACTAAAGGAACAAGAGAGAAAATGTTATCATTAACAAAACTATAACCAGATCTCTTGCGTAAGGATAATATATTTAGAAAAGGTTTTTAAGTGTTTGGCAATGGAAAGTAGGATCTGGGGGAGTAGCGTAGGAGTAATATTAGACATTTGCCAGAAAGAAATTTGGAAGAATAAAAGAGATGAGTGCAATGGAGTATGGGAAATGGCTTAATTGTTGTAGACTTTATGTTCCTTAGCATAATCATTTCCTGTGATCTCGAAATATTCACTAAAGTTATTCAAATCAAGAAATGGAAGGGGAAGGTGAACTTGTGCAGAAGAAAACTGAAAGGATTTTATATCTACATGGTGGCAAGGTTAGGTGGCACAATGGGCAATGGGGTGACTCAAAGCCACAAGGAGCATAAGAAAAATATTAAGCACATTCAATTAACAATATAGAGGACTATGGATTTTCATAGACTATTAATTTAGGAGTGTATCAAAGCAAACACATTCTTTGATGATAGAATAGCCATAAATAACTTTTCTTATACCTAGCATTTAATACCACTATCTCTATGGTCTGATCGAGGAAATAATCAGTTATTTGGTTTCATGATTACAAAGTATTTTAGTTAAAATTTACTAACACCTCTCAAATGTGAATACCTCAAAATATTAGTTTAATGACAAAATGATCTCGTGTGTATCATAAGTTGCTCTGTCAAACTGGCTGGTCTGATCTACTCTACTTTGATGTACTGTTTAACTTAGCTTTTGAAACAATCACCATTTATTTTCTCATGATCATGGATGTCAGCAATTTAGATGCTGTTAAATAGGGAAAGCTATTGTGGCACAATGGGCAGTGGGGTGATTCTGAAGAGAACAAAGAGCACAAGGAAAATATGAGCTACATGTGATTTTCAGAATGGTGAGCAGGACTATGAATAATTTAGACTGGGTGTGACCGTACTCATACATTTGGCCCTTGCTAGAATGGAAGCAATTTCTAGGACTTCTCTTTCCATATCTTCTGTCATCCTTTCATTTGCTAACTTAGGTTCTCAGGCTTTCTCCCCCCAACCCCCATCAAGAAAGAAATGTTTCCAGCAGCAATAGAGGTAAAGACCCAATGCACAAGTAATTTTCAAGACTCTGCCTATATCAAAATTGCAATATTTCTGCAATTTAAAAATGAAGAAGCAAAATAAACACACAAGAGCCACTTAACTCATCCTTAGCTATTCCTTCCATAGTTCTTCCAGTCTGATTTCCCTAAATCTAAATCTGATTATGTCTTTCCCCTTCTAAATGTATTTAATTCTCATAAATCTTATAGATGTACATTCCATAAGCCTTTCTTATTATACAAAGCACTATTTCATCTGGATCCAGCCTATAGTTGCAGCTTCCATCAAAAGCTATTTTCCCCTAAAAGTATATATAATAACAATATAAAATGTTATTCTGTATATGTCTCAAACATTTGCAATTTAGTTACCTCTAACAGAAGTGTTACAGTCAACTGTACTTGCCCACCATTCATCCTTTAGGCATAAATGCCAGTATTACCCCAATCTACACAGCCCCTTTCCCCAGTTATATCTTACATTATTTACATACCTGAATGAAATGGCCCATACCTGCTTAGTCTTCATTTCATTATTTTATTAATGTGCATGCATCTATTCACTTAATTTCTTATTGAAGTTATTAAGTATATGATTACTATATCAGAGTTCCGCCAGCAGAAAATATATAGTATATTTATCCCAAAGGAATTAGCTTATATGATTGTGGCAAGTGGCTTAGCTAGACTAAATTCATAGTATTGGCCGGCAAGGACAAGCTGGAACGCTCAGTCATAGAGAGTAGATTTTTGTTCACAGGTGGATTTCATTCTTCATCCTAGAAGCCTGAGTTCTACTCTTAAGGTTTTGCAATGATTAAATTAGGTCCACTATATTATCTAGGATTTTCTCATTTACAATTATGATTATAACTACTGGTAATCAACTGATTATGAGCTTCACTCACTTCTACAAAACATCCTCACAGCAACACCTAGGTCATTGTTTGATTGCATAACTGTGGACTGTAGCCTAACTAAGCTGACCCATCAAAAGATCATCAGAATTGCTAATTCAACTTTTATAGACTGTGTAAAATTTTATTTATTTATTATTGTTTATTTTTTTGTTTGTTCTTTCTAGATATACATGACAGTAGAGTATATTTTGACATAATATACATACATGGACTATATACAACTCTAATTAGTATCCCATTCTTGTGGTTTTACATTGATATGTGGTACAATATGGTGGTGTATTTATATATGAACAAAGGAAAGTTATGTCTGATTCATTCCACTGTATTTCCTACTCTTATCTCCCTCCCTTCTCTTTATTCTTCTTTAGTTTAGTGGAATCTGTAACATTTTAGGATTAAAGAACTGGAAAAAAAAAGAGGAGAAAAGCTAGCTTTTCAATTTGGAATTAATAACAACTTTAATTGAAAAACATGATAATTATATAATTAATTATTTTGATATTTTTCACATACTCAATTTAAAAGATCATTCAATGACTTTTGTTAAGATTATAGTAAATAATATTTTATCAAACATGGAGTTCAATAGAATTGCTTAAAATAGTGAAATATATATATCAATATATGCAAGAAAATATGAAATACAGGCTGGTTTGATAGAGTAGAATTTAAATATGAAAGTTATATGTAGTGTCTAAGAAATAAACACAAGGAATCTCATCAATTTTAAAAAATATTTTCCTTTTAAAAAACTTTACTAAAAACATATTGACTTGTGGATTGTGAATTATTATCAAGGTAATGACCAAGACATTTGCATTCTTAAATCAGCCCTTAATATTTTAAATCATAATATGTAAAAAATTACTTTGTTGGTCATGCATAAAGTAACATTTTTTTGTAGAAATAATTATATTCTTTTTATTAAACAATGTATATCTAACAAGTGTACTTTTTTCACTGTGTAAAATTAGTTTTGCACAGTTAACATTGACTCTTGTATCATAACTTCAGGAATCAGTATGACTAAGTGGAAACCTTTCAGGTTTATGCAATTTGAAAATTTAAATGATTTTTAATTGATATTATAATTATTTTTAAAATATTTAAATCTTAAAAAATAAAATATATAGACATTATTTTGTTGCTAATAAAATACATTTTAATACTATACTACAATATGGGTATTATAGCACATGAATGCATAATATAATATGTAATAAGAATAAAATATTTAATTTCATACATGTGTTAATCTTAGTACCTATCACTGGAATAATGTGACAAATAATGTGGTGCCTAACACCAAAAATATTTGAAAATAATTTTCAAAAGGAATCAAAGAAAGATAAGTTTACAACAGATGTGTTTAAAAGTCAATGTACATTTTCAGGGCATTCACAAGTAGAAGGCAACAGATTATAGTCCCCTAGTCTAGCACATCATACTCATAACATCTATTTGCTTTGCTTTGTCAAAACATATGAAAAATCATTAAAGTGTTTTAATAAATGTCTGGTTTTCCTGCTCATTCATCTTATAAATATTAATTAGCCATGGATCAGGCAATTAAAGTTTAATCAATTTGCACTAATTAGCACCACATACTTGCATAAAAAGATAAAACCAACTCCTGCATCTGGCTGTTATTTGCAGTTTTTGTCAAGTGCTGATGAGTTTAATCTTGAAGGGAAGATTAAGAAGAAAAGAAAAAAATAAATCAAGAAAGTAGTGTTAATTTTATTAAATTTTCACTCAAAGCACTGGTCATGAGTATCATGGAGATAATGCCAGCAACATTACACTGTTTGTCCAAGACCTGACTTACCAGATTCTTCTTTATAACCTTGTCCAGTGGGGAGAAGCTCCATATTTTCTGACTGTGATGCTGTTAGATGCATCTTATTTACTCTTCACCATTAATCAAAATCTGACCTCATTTATATTCTTTGTGCCTTAAAAAGTTTTAAATGAATGGTCTTCATAGCCATAGAGTAAGGATCAACTTTCTTTCTTTAAAATGAATGTGAATGGTCTATGCTAAAGGTGAAATTATAAAAATGTGACTCTACAAGTAAACTTGAAATTTTCTTCAACAAAAATTATGTGCAACTGTGACAATGAGAGAGACCCCTGAAAGATTTAAAGTTTGAAATCTGATATTTTGTGGGCATATCATAGCTCATCACATTTTTTTTTCACCTAAGACTTTAAGAGAATAACTTCTGCTTCTGTTTTTGACTTCTGAATTTGATTAAATAAATTACACTGCCAATCTAGTAAGGAGACATTGTACAGTGCATTTGCATTACTATTTTGTGTTTTAATAACCAGAGAAAATAAAGTGTTCCATTACTGCCTATTCATATAATTGACAAGGATTATAGGGAATGGAACTAGTCTTTAATCACTGATGGAAATTTATCTTAGGTTTGGCAGGTAAAACTACACATTTTAAGATGATTTAGCATTGTACTAAAAAATAGAGCATGATTCATAAAAAAAGCCATGCACCATTTACATAGGGATTTTTATTCAGTTTGTGCAAGAATAGACCAGTGAATGGTTATTGATATTTTTCAAATAAAGTATGTATGATTCATTAAACTCCCTATTCCCCTGTGAACAAGGCAGTGCTCTGTTAAGCACTCTTCAAGAACATACCCCATAAAGAAAGCAGAGGTAGAAAAAGGTGGTGGCATGCTTCAATGCCTTCTTTAAAAAAAAGTGCCTAAAAATGAGATCACATTCAGTAACTGATAACTCTCTAAACTACCATCTGGATTTCAATAGTATGATTTTCACATTGTTGTTGAAAAAAATGTGAATGTGTTCTTTGTTAATACATCACATGCATGCTGGCATAGATATATATACGTATATATACTTTTAAAAATAAGACTATGAATCAAATCCCAATGTTCTAGAATCTTACTACGATGAATGAAATTGCATATGAAAAAATGCTTTATAAAATCTCAATTACTATAAAAATAACAGCTTCATGGGGCAAAGAAAAGAGCTCTGCTATGCTTCAGCAGCCTCTCATGAACACATTCCCTATATTTTTACATGAATAATATTATGTTTACAGATAAAGGGAATAAAGATAGAGTATTATATTGGCAAAGTTTGAATATCCATAATGTTCTGCCCCCTTCAAGGTTAAAGGCTTTAGGCAATGTTTTTAATCATTTTAGTTCTCTATCTTTTCCCATACAAAATAGGGTTCTTTCTCAGTTTTGTTCAACAAGTATTTATTGGCTAAATATTTGTTTCATGATAGTGATGTGGGTAACCAATAAAAACTTGTCACTTAAGAAATACTAAAAACAATTCAATAAGTTAAGCTTACAGTAGGACAGACAGGTTATCTTAGTTTCCTTCAATATTTAAATATATATAATATGGAAAAGGACTTAAAATGAAACTCTAATTCTAGGAAGAGCAGGTATAGAGAAGACAGGAAAAGAAATATTTAGTTTATATAGAAAATAACCCTTAAAACCAATTGACTAATAGTAACTTACTGTGGATTACCTCAACATTAGTGGCATGTAACCCACAATTCAGTGTACCATCAAAACCTATTATTAAAATCACTGACTCTCTTCAATCAGCAACTGGAAAATTTTTGCTAATATATATTTGGCTAATATGTTCTACTCAAACCATTTTAATAGCCTCTCGTGTCAGTTTGACTTCACCTCCCAAGGGACATAACACATTTCTTCCTAGCTACCCTTTGGGATACCTCCAAAGCATGCTACTGCCCATAATCTTTTCCAGCAAGCTCTTAGTCATATTCAACTTTCTCTAGGCTCACATTTCTGAGGTCATACTGATGGTATTCTTATAGAAAAAATTCATTTAACAAAAAGGGGTTAAAAAAAAGAGAGGCTGGTAATTACTTCATATAGAGTACAAGGCCTTTTTACCTTGATTTATTTTCTGAAAATTTTTGTTAAACCAAGAGCTTATTGCTGTAAACGTTTTCACCTCCTACATTATTATGTAAGTAACAAAACTTCACATTCTCTTGGTGTATGGTTGACATCACCAATCCTGACATTCAGATCAAATTTGGAGCTGGAGGTAGGGACAGTGACCACAATGGCACTGCCTATAAAGGTCTTTTCATGATTTGAAAAATAATCTTGAAAATTTCTTTCAGCTGTAACAGTAGATAGTTCTAAATATTATGACTTCTTAATAGAATTAGCCAGTACCTCTATGGAATCTTCCTTTGTGTTTTCTTTTTCCTTTCTACTCCTTCCTCTTCTGTTTCCATATCCTTGATTATTTCATCCTAATTGCCAAAGATATTAAAAATCAATAGATGCAACAAAACTCCCTGTAGTATTTTTTTTGTTGTAATTTAAGTTGAATATAACTTTGACCTTATATGGAGTTTACAGTTTTATTATTACACTTGAATGGTTATATTAATTTCTGACCTGAAACTTTTTATTACTAAAATTAAAAATTTATTATTATCTGAGCATGACCAAAAAATGTTATTATAACTTTTTTATCATAGGAATTGATATTTAATCTCTTATCCTTTCCTTTTGTGAAAGATGCTTCTCTAGTGTTAAAAAGAGAGGGGAAAGCACAGTGATTTAAAACTTGAGTCTTCTGTATCCTGTATGATAGCCATGATTTTAAGGATGTGGAAAAATTTTGACATTATCATATCAAAGTATTATTGCAAGAAAAAGAAAGTGGTGGGCTTGTTACTCCTTCTTACAACATAAAATCATCATATTCTTCCTATCTTTGTAGCAATAAAAAATTAATTATGTAGCCATCACTTCATAGGTTATTGATTATTTAGTTCATTTGAAACTTTTCAGAAGAATATCTTTAGACTTACATGTGTAATACCCAAAACGGCATATATTTTCTTTTTAAAATTTTACTTGAATTTTTATTTATTATAATTTGTTATATATGACAGCAGAATGTAATTCAGTTCATATTACACAAATAGAGCAAAATTTTTCATGTTTCTGGTTGTACACAGATTCACACCATTCATTTCTTCATACATGTACTTGGGGCAATGATATCCATCTCAGCCCACTCTGTTTCCTATCCCTATGTCCCTTGCCTTCCTCATCCTCCCCTTTGTCCTATCTAAAGTTCACCTATTCTTCCCATGCTCTCCACCTCATCCCCATTATGAATCAGAATCCTTATATCATAGAAAACATTTGGCATTTGTTTTTTTGGGATTGGCTAACTTCACTTAGCATTATATTTTCCAACTCCATCCATTTAACTGCAAATGTCATGGTTTTATTCTTTTCTAATGCTGAGTAATATTCCAACAAAACTGCATATATTTCTTTTGTTTTTTTATGTAAAGTCCATCTTTTGAAATTCTAATTTGCTACATATGATAGCAGAATGCATTATAATTCATAGTACACATATAGAGCACAAATTTTCATATCTCTGATTGTATATAAAGAATATTCACATCATTCATGTGTTCAAACATGTACTTAGAGTGATAATTTCCATCTCATTCTATCATCTTTTTTACCCCATGCCTCCCCGCCTTGCACTATCTAGAGTTTCTGTATTCCTCCCATGCTACCCCTTCCAACCCCGCTTTGAATCAGCCTCCTTATATTAGAAAACACATTTGATTGACATTTAGTTTTTTGGAATTGACTAACTTCACTTAGCATTATATTTTCCAACTCCATCCATTTACCTGAAAATGCCATGATTTTATTCAATTTTAATGCTGAGTAATATTCCATTGTGTATATATGCCACATTTTCTTTATCCATTCATCTACTGAAGGGCTTCTGGATTGGTTCCACCATTTAGCTATTGTGAATTGTGCTGCTATAAACATTGATGAGGCTGTGTCCCTGTAGTATGCTGTTTTAAATTCTTTGGGTATAGACCTAGGAGTGGGTCAAATGGTGTTTCCATTCCCACTTTTCCAAGGAATCTCCATAATGATGTCCTTGTTGGCTACACCAATTTGCAGTCCCACCAGCAATGTTTAAGTGTGCCTTTTTCCCCACATCCTCGCCAACACTTACTGATGTTTGTGTTCTTAATAGATGTCATTCTAACTGAAGTAAGATGAAATCTTAGAGTAGTTTTGATTTGCATTTCTGTAATTGCTAGAGATGTTGAACATTTTTTTCATATATTTGTTGATTGATTATATATCTTCTTCTGAGAGGTGTCTGTTCAGTTCCTTGGCCCATGTATTGATTCGGCTATTTATTTTTTTGGAGTTTAGCTTTTTGAACTCTTTACATACTCTAGAGATTAGTGCTCTATCTGATGTGCAAGTGGTAAAAATTTGCTCACAAGATTTAGGCTCTCTATTTACCTCACTGATTTTTTTCTTTTGCTGAGAAGAAGCTTTTTAGTTTGACTATCCCATTTATTGATTCTTGATTTTAATTCTTGTGCTATAGGAATCTTATTAAAGAAGTTGGGGTCTTATCCAACATGATGTAGATTTGGGCCTACTTCTAATAGGTGCAATGTCTCTGGTTTAATTCTTAAGTCTTTGATCCACTTTGTGTTAAATTTTGTGCATGGCGAAAGTTAGGGGTTTAATTTAATTTTGTTTCCTATGTATTTCCAGTTTTCCTAGCATCAGTTGTTGAAGAGGCTGTCTTTTCTCCAGTGTATGCTTTTGGTACCTTTGTCTAATATAAGACAACTGTGATTGTGTGGGTTAGTCTCTGTGTCCTCTATTGTGTACCATTTCTCTACAGTGTATTTTGGTGCCAATACCATGCTAAACCTAAGTTCAACACAGAATTATTCAAAGCTAACCAGTCAATGTTTTCAAGGTAATTAAAAAAAATACATTTATGTTATCTCAAAACCATTTATAATTTAATTTTTTACTATTTCAAATCAACAGGTTATTCATTGTCACTTTCAAATGACTGTAAATTTGGATCTTGTTCCAATGGTTGTTCTTATCATAATACCCATTTTATTAGGTTTTGGGGGTCTTATTTTTAAAGGGGAAACAACAGGAGAAATAGCTATTTCTAGAATGCAGCATTTCTCAATTTCTGCAAAGTCTCACTTGTTTGTTAGTTCTTTGTGGCTCTTGGCTCCATCTTTTCACTTATTCTTTTTTTCTTCCTCCTTTAAAAATAAACGGTTTCTAGGCATGGTAGTGTACACCTATATTCCCAGTGGCTAGGGAGGCTTAGTCAGGAAAAATGAGAGTTCAAAGCCAGCCTGAGCGATTTAGTGACCAACTTAGTAAGAGTCTGTCTCTAAATAAAATACAAAAAAGGACTGGGGATGTGGCTCAGTGGTTGAGTACCCCTGGGTTTAATCCCTGCTACCTCCCCCACAAAAAAAGTGGCCATCCTTTCTGCTAAGTATCTTTCTCATCATGTTTTCTGGGTATATAAGTCCTATAGCTACAGGGCTTCTTTACATTTTGAACTGTCCTTGTCCCTTTGAGACCAAGCTGATACAATTTCTTTAATATTAACTGTTCTTCTTTGTGCTACATTTCAATTAACTTGCATAGACAGAAGCCACACCTAGAAATCTTTATTGAGACAGGTCTTTCTTTTCTTTGGGTTATCAGCATACTATTGGAAAATAACTTTAAGATTCATAGGGATCTTTCTGTGTTACTGAGCAGTTTGCTGACATTGCCATAAAATATTTTGAGATCTCAATGTAGATATTGCAGGATGAGATAATTTTATACATTAAAATTATTTCTGGGTACAAGGGACACTATTAAAAGTTCCATCCATTTACCATTAATTCTGAATGGTAAATGGATGGAACTGGAGACTATCATGGTAAGTGAAATAAGCCAATCCCCAAAAACCAAAGGTAGAATGTTTTATCTGATATGCCCATGCTACACAAAATAAGGGGAGCAGAGGAAAGAATATAAGTACTTTGAATTAGACAAAGAGGAATGAAGTTTAAAGAGAGGGATGGAAGTAGAAAATACAGTAGAATGAATTGAACATTAAGTTTCCTGTGTTCATATATGAATACAGGACCAGTGAAACTCCACATCATGTAAAACCAAAAGAATTGGAAGCTATACTCCATGTATGTATGATATGTCAAAATACATTCTACTGTCAACTATAACTAAAAAGTACAAATAAAAATTTTAAAAATAAATCAAAATAAAAATATTAATTGAAATGTTTCCTTAAATAACTTAGAATTTTATTTTGTGTGTGTAGAAGGCAGGTAATTTTATTTAGCAACAAATGAGGAGAGATCACACCAGGGAAATCATACCAGAAGAGTCTTACTCCTGCTTGGAAATATTTAGGTGATAAATATTCACACTAGAGTCTGATGACATATAGAGGAAAACTCTGCGGTATCTTGGGATGGATCAAGTACATTTTTAAAGTAGGAGGAATGTAAATAATTTATATCTAGGGTGGATGCAAATTCCTTACCACACTTTTCTTTTAGAGAATAGGCCTTTTTATCCTTTAATCAACAGAATATAGTGAAAGTAAGTGATCATGCTTTATGTCTATAAACAGACTAACAATTTTTGCACTTTTCTTTTGAAAGGCAGCTGCTATGTCCAAATACCTTGAGAATCTCCATATTCAGAAGACCAAAGTAGTCTCATGGAAAGCAAGAGATCATGTGGAAAGGATAGAGAATCAGACGTAGGAGTAAAAGATTCTTGGACCTTCCACCTACTCAGCTAAAAGTAAGGACTGAATCTCTAGAAGTACAGATGTTCAGCTGATCTGTACCCCAATGTAACAAGCCATTCTTCTAAGCCATTCTGAAATGTTGATTAAGTGCCTGTATCTTAGGTAGAGGATAAAATCTACTTCTTGAATCATTTAGAAAGAAAGGGAAAAACAGTTATACCAGACAAATATGGTCCTAGATTGGGCAGATTTATCTCATGGAAATGGGAAATAAAAGCACCTTTTTATTGGAATTTGGTGAAAAATGAAATTAATTTGGTTCTGAAGATAAAAATATTTCAAGACCAAGTTCTGGGAAGAGTGTGTCAGAAAGAGTACATGGCTTGAGTTAGACAAATGACAGGCATGGGAGATTCTGATGAGGCATGTGCCTAAAAGGAAACTAGGGATGTCACCAAATAAAGGCTTCACCAACATCAGAGTTTATTCAAGAGTTTCTTATATTTTAGTAGAAGCTTTGTATTTCACATAATAGTTTGCAATATTTAGTTTGAAGATAGTAATCCAAATCTACATATAAATGATGTGCTTTTGCAGGAGCAGGAATGGGAATTATAGTCATATTCCTTCTGTGACTATATTTTATTCCATATTTTCTAGATTTTTATTTAATACAATTATTATTCTCCTTTTACAATAATTTTCCTTATGTAACTTAAGATAATAAATATATTTCTAACAAAGACTGTTCAAGATTCATTATCATATTTAGCTCCTATAATTCACTTTATCATTACGAACTTACTAGATATTTTTCACATTATAGGTGCTTCTAAAAACTGGTAGCTTCTCAAACAATGATGCATAAAAAGCGTCATACATGTTTCTAACACATATTGTGTTTCTAGAGTTTGTATGGAGTTCCTCGAAGTGTACTTGTGTTTTAATTAGGCATGTTTTCCCATGGGATAACATGATAAAGAAATGCAAAATACTCCTAGAGTACATGAAGAGTATGATATTTAAATATTAGAAAGGGTTAGAGAGACCAAAGGGATTTCAAAGTAATTGGTTTTCTATTAATAAGAAAGGGAATTCTAGAGAAATTTTCATAAATTATGTCATAAAGGAGTGAACAGGGATTTTTTTCAGGGATAGTGAGCCATTAATTTTTGGAGGATAACCACACCTATTTGGTAACTCCCTATCTTAGTCTATTTTCTGCTGCTAATCACACAATACTACAGACTGGGTAGATTATAAAGAAAATAAGTTTGTTTTACTTCATGGTTCTGATCCAAGAATAGTGGGCTGTATCTGATGATGGCTTTCTTGTTAGTGAAATACCAAGATGGTGCAGAACACCACCAGAGACCTACTCAAATGGTTTTATTATTTTTATTTTTTTTTGTAATAATAGACCCATTCCCAAAATATCCCATTAATTCATTAATCCAAAGTTGAATGAATGAATTCATTCACAAGGGCAAACTCCTAATCATCTCTTAAGTTTCAACTGGTCCCAATTCTACCATATAATGCTGATTCCTTAGAATTTAGATTGTTGTTTTAATTTATATGAATTTCAGTGAGAGATTGTTTTCCTAGTTCTAAAGAAAGTTCAGAGCAATACTTAAACAATTTTTTTCAAGATCAGTCAATCACTTAATGACTTAGACTTAATGGAACATGGATATTTTGTGTGCTGATTTTTGTAAATGGTGCATTATGCACTTAGGCCAGGATATCACAGAAAAAGAGAAACAATGCAAATTGGTGGTTGGGGGTACAAAGAGAATGTATTCACCTACACTAATTAGATTCAGTGTCTCTTGCTCTCTAATAGTTAATTACATTGATCTTTCATGTCTTTACTAGTCTGTAATTTCTTCATTCACCTAGGTTTAGATTATTCTTTCTCTTTGTCAAAATCATTTTTTGGCTGCTACAGACATACTGAAATTGAATCAGAGTCATTACCACTATTGGATCCAGTGTAAATCCAGTGTGAAAGTTGTCATTATTTATCTCTGCATATATCATTTGTTCTTAGCAAATTGAAGGAGATTTTATTTAAATAAATGAAAAAGGCCTTTTGAAAGAATGAACACATTATCACTTATAATAATTGTTTAGTCACAATTATAGTAAGCATATAGAATGCATAGAATAAAATCATATAGATTCACTGTCCATCAAACCTCCATGGTACAAATTTCTTCTCTGGCCCTAAATTATCTTCTGTGCAGGCCATTGACATTTGAAAAATTCATTCTTGTATACTACAAAAAAAATCTTTCTTCAGTTTTAGATGTAAAAATAATTAATAAGATCAATAATTGATATTTTTAATTCAGTGTAATAAAATGTTCAAATTCCATTTGAAATTTAAACTTTCTCCAAACTCATGCCTCTTTCAGATAAGAAACAGGCAGGGGGAAAAGGGGATACTGCCAGCTGCTTCTCTTTAGTACTTGCCAGGCCTTCTTCCACTTTGCCAAATATTTTCTGGGTACGTGAGTTTCTAAAACATCAGAGAAGGAATAGAAAGATTAAAAGATAAGGAAGAAGGGAAGAATACTTCACTCCTACTGTTGCAAGCTGGCATTGGTTCTCCATACAACAGGAAATTATCAAACTGACTCTACTCCTTGTACATTTCTAAAAATATGGCACTTTATCTTCCTCTTTCTTCATTTAATTTACATTTGCATTAATTTATTTTGGTAAAATTTACAAAAAAATCAATTTAAAGTATTCAATTTTATGAATACAACCATAGTCCAAATAAAGTTAAGAATACAGATGTACACAACCACAAAATCTTGGCCAAAGTCAAGATACAAAACATTTTCGGCACTTTCAATATTCCTTTTTTTAAAAATTTGTTCTTTTCATTTATACATGACAGTAGAATATATTTTGATATATTTATACAAACATGGAGTACATCTTATTCTAATTAGGATCCTAGTTTTGTGGTTATATATGATGTGGAGAGTCACTGTGTTGTACTCCTAATTAGAATAAGATGCATTCAATATTTTTATAAATATGTCAAAATATACTCTACTGGCGATGTTTCTTTTAGAGCTTTTCTATGCATTTCTGGCTTAAATAAATCACTAGTAAGTTGCTCATCACTATAGAGTACTGTGCTTTTCCTGGAATTTTATGTTAGTTCCTTAGGATGAGCATGTGTTTTTTTATGTCTTTCTTTTTTCACTCCATGAATGATTTTCTGATTTGCTCATATTCTTGTGTGCTTTGGTAGTTCATTCTGTTGTGTGCTAAGTTATATTTTAATTTAAGGAACAAATATGTAAAAAATTTATTGTGCTATGGTTTGGATATGAAGTGTCCCCAAAAAGCTCTTGTGTGAGACAATGCAAGAAGATTTAGAAGAGAAATGATTGGGTTGTGAGAGTCTTAAATCCAATCAGTGAATTAATCCCTACCCCCATAGGATTAACTGAGAGGTAACTGAAGGTGGGAGAGTGTGGCTGGAAGAGGTGGGTCCCTGAGTGTTTGCCTTTGGGATAGATATTTTTTATCTGGAGAGTGGAGTTTCTCTCTCTGCTTCCTGATCATCATGTGAGGTGCTTGCCTCCCCCACACTCTTCCTCCACAGTATTGTGCATCACCTTAATCCCCAAGGAATAGAGCCTGCTGCCCATGGTCTGAGACTTCTGAAACCAAGAGATATCCAAATAAACTTTTTCTGTTTTACAATTATTCTGGTCAGATTTTTTCATTACAGCAGCAAAAAAAAAAAAAAAATATGACGAAAACATATCGCTTTTTCATTTTTGAGCTACTTAAAATAAAAATAAAGCTGGTATGAAAATTTATGAACAAGTCTTTGCCTGTACAAGTATTTTCAGTATTCTGGTGTAAAATATCAGGAAATAAAATGGCCACTGATATAGTAACCGAATATTTAATTTTTAATAAACTGTCAATTTGTGTAAATTTCAATTGCTTCATATTATCACTTGGATTATCCATTTGTTTTAGCTATTGCAGTAGGTGTGCTCTAGTATTATCATGGTGGATACATTTTCCATTGCCTCTTGCCAATTCTTTCAAATTTGATAGGATGTTGTAGGCATTTTTATGTATTTTAGGTAAAATTTCTTTGTCAGATATACATATTGTAAATATTTCTTCTCATTTTGTGCTGACATTTTCCTGTCCTCTTTATTGTTTTATGAAGAAAAGTTTTTTTAAATTTTATTGATTTTATTTTTTAATACATGGCAGAAGAATGCATTACAATACTGATTACACATATAGAGTACAATTTTTCATCTTTATATATAGAGTATGTTGATGCCAATTCATGCCTTTATACATGTACTGTTTTTAATTGGTTTTATTTTTTAAATAATGACAGCAGAATGCATCACAATTCTTATTACACATATAGAACAATTTTTCGCACATTTATTTGTACATAAAGTATGTTCACACCAATTCATGTCTTCATACATGTACTTTGGATAATGAGGACAATCACATTCCACCATCCTTGCTAATCCCCTGCCCCTCCCTTTCCCTCACACCCCTATTCCCTATCTAGAATTTATCTATTTCTTCCATGTTTCCCCTCCCTACCCGTCTATGAGCCAGCCTCCTTATATCAGAGAAAACTTTCATCATTTGCTTTTCTGTGATTGGCTAACTTCACTTAGAATTATCTTCTCCAATACCAGTCATTTATCTACAAATGCCATGATTTTGTTCTCTTTTATTGCTGAGTAAAATTCCATTTTGCATATATGCTACAAATTTTTTATTCATTCATCTACTAAAGGGCATCTAGGTTGGCTCCACAGTTTAGCTATTGTGAATTGTGCTGCTATAAACATTGATGAGGCTGTGTCCCTGTAGTATGCTGTTTTTAAGTCCTTTGGGTATAGTCCAAGGAGAGGGATAGCTGGATCAAATGGTGGTTCCATTCCAAGATTTCCAAGGAATCACCATACTGCTTTCCATATTGGCTGCACTAATTTGCAGTTCCACCAGCAATGTATGAGTGTGTCTTTTTCCCTACATCCTCGCCAACACTTATTGTTGGTTGTCTTCTAATAGCTGCCATTCTGACTGGAGTGAGATGAAATCTTAGAGTAGTTTTGATTTGCATTTCTCTAATTGATAGAGATGATGAACATTTTTTTTATATATTTGTAGATTGATTGAATATCCTCTTCTGAGAGGTGTCTGTTCATTTCCTTGGTCCATTTATTGATCAAGTTATTTGTTTTTTTGGTGCTTAGCTTTTTGTGTGCTTTATATACCCTAGAGATTAGTGCTCTATCTGATGTGTAAGGGGTAAAAATTTGCTCACCAGATGTAGGCTGTCTATTGACCTCACAAATTGTTTGTTTTGCTGAGAAGAAACTTTTTATTTTGAGTCCATCCCATTTATTGATTCTTGGTTTTAATTCTTGCACTATAGGAATCTTATTAAGGAAATTGGGGCCTAATCCCACATAATGAAGATTAGAGCCTACTTTTTCTTCTATTAGTCGCAGGGTCTCTGGTTGTATTCCTAAGTCCTTGATTCATTTTGAGTTTAGTTTTGTGCATGGTGAGAGATAGGGTTTAATTTCATTTTGTTGAATATGGATTTTCCAGTTTCCCCCATTTGTTGAAGAGGCTATCTTTTCTCCAATGTATACTTTTGGCACCTTTGTTTAATATAATTGTAATTTTGTGGATTAGTCTCTATGTCCTCTATTCTGTACCATTGGTCTACAAGTCTGTTTTGGTGCAAATACCATGAAGTTTTTGTTACTATCATTCTGTACTATAGTTTAAGGTCTGGTATTGGGATGCCACCTGCTTCACTAAAAAAACAAATATAGGATACTTGGGAATCAACTTAATGAAAAAGGTGAAAGATATATACAATGAAAACTACAGAACCCTGAAGAGAGAAATCAAAGAAGACATTAGAAGATGGAAAGATCTAGCTTGCTCTTTGATAGGCAGAATTAATATTATCAAAATGAAGAAAAGTTTTAAATGTTAAAATTTCTGGGTATTAAATTGATGGTTTTCATTGTCTAAATTTTTTTTTTTAGGGGGGGGTGCTGGGGATTGAACCCATGGCCTTTTGCATGAGAGACAAGCACTCTACAAACTGAGTTATATCCCCAGCCCTGAATCTAAATTTTTAAGGTAAACATTTGCTTAATATTTATTTAAATATTTAAGATAAATATTTATTTGAAGTAAATATTTTATTACTCTAATATTAAAAAGATTTTTTAGTGTTTTTATACTTTTAGCTTTTACATATGATCTACATATAGTTTGATTTTTTGTGTGCTACAGAAGGAAAAGGTTTATGTTTATTTTATTTTATATTATATCAAGCAGTTTCCATAAAATCTGTTGCAAAGATTTTATTTTTGGTTTTGAATTGCACTGGGACTTTTGCTAAAACATGTACATGTGGATGTATTTCACCTATATCATATTATTCTGTTTACTCTGACATTTTCTTAAATCTTGAAAATTTTGAAGTCAATTTTCTTTTGACCCAATACCTTTATTTCAGTTATTTATTTTTATGTGGTGCTGAGGATCGAACCCAGGGTCTTGCACATGTGAGGCAAGTGCTCTACTGCTGAGCCACAACCATAGCCCTGAAGTCAATTTTTTAAGTCTCATAACTTTGATAATTTTTCAAATATTTCATTCCTTCTAAGTCATTTGCAAAATTGGGTTAAGGAAACAGGAAAAGATTTACTTTACTCTTAATATTGTCAGTTGGCAATGCAAAAATTCTAATTTGCCATTTACAAAATTCGGGTAGATTTTGTATTTCCACAAGAAATCCTTTCTGGGCTTTTGGTTTACGCTGACTTTAATGTAAATTAATTTAGGAAGAATTGAAACATAAAAAATCTACAAATATAACAGCTTTCTTCTTATTCAAGTCTTTGATTTCTTTTCTATAGATTTTATTATAAATGTCTCAAAATCTTTTTAAAAAATCATTTGGATTTTTTTTGTTTGTTTATTTTTGCTTCTGGAAGCATAATAATAGACCATTAAGAATTTTCATTCTTTTGATTCTGTTACATAAAAATTTAAAGGATTTTTTTATATTTATCTTACACTCTATTAACCAGTTTATTCTATTAACCATCTATAGATCCTTTATAGCTAAGCCACCATGTCAAGTAAAAACAATTTTAATTTTTTCTCGCTCACTTTTGTCATTGATTTTTTAAAACATGCATTTTGCAGCATTTAAGAACCCTAGCAGTGGCTGGGGTTGTGGCTTAGCAATAAAGCACTCGCCTAGCATGCGTGAAGCCTTGGGTTCAATCCTCTGTACCACGTAAAAAACAAACAAACAAACAAACAAACAAAAAGCAGAATGCTGAATGAAAATGGCCAAATTTTAATTGTTTTTAATTTTATGAAGAAAGTATAAAGTATATTGATCTGAATCAGAGAGAGAAAATTTACTTCTATTCCTTTTATTTGAAAGTTTCTATTAAAATAGATAATGAAGTCTGTCAACTTGTTTTTCTGCATCTATGAAAGGAAAGGTCTTGTTTTTCTCTTTATTTTGTAAGTGCTTAGAAAGTGACTTCCTCAACAAGAGTCCTAAAGTGCAAGAAGTAAAATCAAGAATCACTAAATGGAATGGCATCAAACTAAAAAGCTTCTTCACAATAAAAAAAACAACCAAAAATGTGAAAAGAAGCCTACAGAATGGGAAAAATTTGCCACCTACACTTCAGATACAGCATTAATTTCTAGAATATATAAAGAACTCAAAAAGCTTAACACACACACACACGCACTCACACACACACACTCCTTGAGAATTTAGCTTATAATTATTTAGAAATAAGTTATTAACTTTTCAAATTTATTTTTTAAAAGAGTGTTATATAATTTATTGGTGTCAGTTTCCAATTTTATTATATTAAGTTTGGAGAATATACTCTGTATAATGTCATGGACTTATGCCAAGTCCTAGAGATATTTTTGTTAATTCTAAATCTTTAAATACATTGTGACTTGGTTTAAGATTGACCATATGGTGTCTTTTGTGAATGAATCACATAAACATATTGACTTGTAAATAAACTGTAATCTGTAGTTTTTGGCATTCTATTAATATCAAAAGTTCTTAATTTATGTATTTTCTGATGCTTTATCTAGTTCTTTCAATTTCTGAGACGTCAAAATATCCTGTTAAAATTGTGAGAGTGTTTGTGAGTTTTTGAATCACATATTTTTAGTTTCCATTATTAGTCAAATGTGCCTTTATAATTATTACTGTGCCCATATAAATTGATCCTTTATCTTTTTATCTATAATAGTTTTAATGTTAAAGTATATTTCTCTTATGTTCATATAGCCGCTCTTGCCTTACTATCTACAATGTATATATTTATTCTATTTAATTACTTTTAATTTAGGTGTGTTTTGTTTTTGTTTTTGTTTTTATGTAAAGTGACTTGTAGATGGCACTCAGATGTTTTTTTTCACTTTTTTGGTAATTGTTTTAGTCTGCTTTTTTTTTGCTACTGTGACTAAAAGATCTAACCAGAACAATTTTAGGGGAAGACAAGTTTATTTGAGTGCTCATGGTTTCAGAGGTCTTAGTCCATGGAAGGCCATTCCTTGAGGCTGGAGGTAAGGCAGGACATCATGGTAAAAGAGTGTGGCAGAGGAACCAGCTCACTTGATAATTAGGCAACAGAGAAAGAGAAACTCCACTGGCCAGATACAACATATACCCCAAAGCCATACCCAAATTCCAACCTCCTCCATCCAAACTCTATCACTTCAGTTACCACTCAGTTAATCCCTATAAGGGGGTTAATTCATTGATTGGGCTAAGACTCTTACAACCCATCATTTCTCTTTTGAACCTTCTTGCATTGTCTCAAATGTTAGCTTTTGGGAAACACCTCACATCCCAACAATTACAGTAATCTTTGCCTTTTTAAAGTAAGTTGCTTGGGAGCAAATTTTTACCCCTCACACATCAAATACATCACTAATCTCTAGGATATATAAAGAACTCAAAAAGCAAAACACCAAAAGAACAAATAACCCAATCAATAAATGGGCCAAGGACATGAACAGACACTTTTCAGAAAAGGATATACAATCAATTAACAAATATATGAAAAAAATGCTCATCATCTCTAACAATTAGAGAAATGCAAATCAAAACTGCTCTAAGATACTATCTTACTCCAGTCAGAATGGCAGCTATTATGAAGACAAACAACAATAATTGTTGATGAGAATATAGGGAAAAAGGCACACTCACACATTACTGGTGGGACTGCAAATTGGCGCAGCCAATATGGAAAACGGTATGGAGATTCCTTGGAAAACTGGGAATGGAACCACAATTTGACCCAGCTATCCCTCCACTTGGTCTATACCCAAAGGATTTAAAAACAGCATACTACAGGGACACAGCCACATCACTATTTATAGCAGCACAATTCACAATAGCTAAACTGTGGAACCAAGGTAGATGCCCCTCAGTAGATGAACGGATATAAAAAATGCAGCATATATACACAATGGAATATTACTCAGCAATAAAAGACAATAAAATCATGCATTTGCAGGTTAATGGATGGTGTTGGAGAAAATAACCCTAAGTGACATTAGCCAATCCCCAAAAAAACAAATGCTGAAAATTTTCTCTGATATAAGGAGGCTAACTCATAGTCGGGTAAGGAGGGGAACCATTAGAGAAATAGATAAAATCTAGATAGGGCAGAAGTGTGGGAGGGGAAGGGATGGGGCAGGGAGGGGGTTAGCAATGATGGAGGAATGTGAAGGACATCATTTTCCAAAGTATATGTGTGAAGACATAAATTGGTGTGAACATTTTTATATATAAACAGAGATATAAAAAATTGTGCTCTATAGGTGTAATAAGAATTATAATGCAGTCTACTGTCATGTATTTAAAAAATAAAATCAATTAAATATTAAAGAAAAGATTAAATGTAGATTCTTGCATTGTTGGATTTAGATTTACTGCTTTTTCCTATGATTTTTGTTCCCTTGTTTCTCATTTTTTGATTTCATATAGATTATTTGCATTATTTTAGAACTCCATTTTTATTTGTTTACTTTTTAATCATTTTCATACATGATTCTAAATAAATCTTCATTTAGAATATTGTGAGTGAGAATAAGTTCAAAGAAATATTTCACGAGTATAAAGAGCAAAAGTATTATGAAGCTTTACAATAATTGGTCAGCTAAAGTTCTACCAGTTTTGGAAACAATTATGAACAATAATCCTCTGGTTTGGCAGCCATTCATTGGACAATTATTAAGAGGAATAGAGGAACAGTTAGTAGAACATAGGTCAGTATA